>NC_090372.1:168555014-168856383 GCF_036365525.1 Heterodontus francisci | reverse complement strand
TGCAAGGGTGTTCAGGGTCTCGGGGCCTCTGCAAGGGAGTTACGGGTCTCAGGGCCTCTGCAAGGGAGTTCAGGGTCTTGGGGCCTCTGCAAGGGGTTTCAGGGTCTCGAGGCCTCTGCAAGGGAGTTCCGGGTCTCGGGCCCTCTGCAAGGGAGTTCCGGGTCTTGGGGCCTCTGCAAGAGAATTCAGGTCTCAGGGCCTCTGCAAGGGAGTTCAGGGTCTCGGAGCCTCTGCAAGTGGGTTCAAAGTCTTGGGGCTTGTGCAAAGGGGTTCAGGGTTTTTGGGGCTGTGGAATGGACTTCAGTGTGGGTTTGTGGGGGTGCTGTATTGGATTATCAAACTGCTGGGTGATGTGTTTGGTTGCTCACACTGCTGGAATGGAGGGTGCGCCATCAGCAAGGTTGGACTCTGAGGTCCATCAGCGAATTGCCTAGAGAATTGTCAAACCTCAGTTGCCAAGGCAGGGTCGTCTCTGTATCGACAATGCTCTGCAGGTCCACAGGTCACCCAGTATGGGTCACATACACCCTGTATTTTTGGACTCCGTGGCATGATGCAGCGCCTCTGACCAAGGGAGGAACAACAGGCTACTGTGCCTGTCGTGAAGCTCCACGATGAGAGCAACAGCAGCCAGACATGCCAAGAAGGGCCCAACAGAGCCACACAGTGTACCAGACTCAGATTAGCTACCTCCAAATGTCCAAGCACCACTGTCAGCGAAGATGACAGCTCTCCAGGGAAGCCATCACTAACTTATGCACCCTGCTGCAGGACGAATTGCAACCTCTGGGATTTGGGGGTCACCGTATGCCAGTGGCCCTGAAGATCAGGGTGGCACTAAACTTCTATGCATCTGGATCTTTCCAGGGATCCACCGTGGACATGTGTGGGGTCTCCTAGGCTGCAGCCCACCACTGCATCAAAGAAGAGACCAATGCCCTGTTTAAGAGGGCCAGCAACTATGTGCGTTACTGGCCCAACCCTGACAGTCAGACAGACAGGGCCATTGGATTCAGGGCCATCACTGGATTTCCCCAGGTGCAAGGTCTGATAGATTGCACGCATGTGGCCATAAAAGTTCTCACTGACCAGCCAGCCACCTTCATCAACAGGAAGAGCTTCCATTCACACAATCACAGAATTGTTACAGCACTGAAGGAGGCCATTTGGCCAGCCGTGTCTGCGCTGGCTCTCCAAAAGAGCAATTTACCTACTGCTACTTCCATACCTTCTCCCTATAGCCCTGCACATTCTTCATTTTCAGATAACAATCCAATTCCCTCTTGAATGCCTCGATTGAACCTCCTTCCACCATGGTCTCAAGAAGTGCATTCCAGATCCTAATCACTCGCTACATGAAAAGGTTTTTCCTCATGTTGCCATTGCTTCTTTTGTCAAGAACCTTAAATCTGTGCCCTCTTGTTCTCCATCCTTCCACCAATGGGAACAGTGTTTCCCTGTCTTTATGTCGTCATTGTCGACAGGAATAGTGCCGGAAGACTGGAGGATAGCAAATGTTGTCCCCTTGTTCAAGAAGGGGAGTAGAGACAGCCCTGGTAATTATAGACCTGTGAGCCTTACTTCGGTTGTGGGTAAAATGTTGGAAAAGGTTATAAGAGATAGGATTTATAAGCATCTTGAAAAGAATAAGTTCATTAGCGATAGTCAGCACGGTTTTGTGAAGGGTAGGTCGTGCCTCACAAACCTTATTGAGTTTTTCGAGAAGGTGACCAAACATGTGGATGAGGGTAAAGCAGTGGATGTGGTGTATATGGATTTCAGTAAGGCGTTTGATAAGGTTCCCCACGGTAGGCTATTGCAGAAAATACGGAAGTATGGGGTTGAAGGTGATTTAGAGCTTTGGATCAGAAATTGGCTAGCTGAAAGAAGACAGAGGGTGGTGGTTGATGGCAAATGTTCATCCTGGAGTTTAGTTACTAGTGGTGTACCGCAAGGATCTGTTTTGGGGCCACTGCTGTTTGTCATTTTTATAAATGACCTGGAAGAGGGTGTAGAAGGGTGGGTTAGTAAATTTGCGGATGACACGAAGGTCGTTGGAGTTGTGGATAGTGCCGAAGGATGTTGTAGGGTACAGAGGGACATAGATAGGCTGCAGAGCTGGGCTGAGAGATGGCAAATGGAGTTTAATGCGGAAAAATGTGAGGTGATTCACTTTGGAAGGAGTAACAGGAATGCAGAGTACTGGGCTAATGGGAAGATTCTTGGTAGTGTAGATGAGCAGAGAGATCTTGGTGTCCAGGTACATAAATCCCTGAAAGTTGCTACCCAGGTTAATAGGGCTGTTAAGAAGGCATATGGTGTGTTAGCTTTTATTAGTAGGGGGATCGAGTTTCGGAGCCACGAGGTCATGCTGCAGCTGTACAAAACTCTGGTGAGGCTGCACCTGGAGTATTGCGTGCAGTTCTGGTCACCGCATTATAGGAAGGATGTGTAAGCTTTGGAAAGGGTGTAGAGGAGATTTACTAGGATGTTGCCTGGTATGGAGGGAAGGTCTTACGAGGAAAAGCTGAGGGACTTGAGGTTGTTTTCGTTGGAGAGAAGGAGGAGGAGAGGTGACTTAATAGAGACATATAAGATAATCAGAGGGTTAGATAGGGTGGATAGTGAGAGTCTTTTTCCTCGGATGGTGATGGCAAACACGAGGGGACATAGCTTTAAGTTGAGGGGTGATAGATATAGGACAGATGTTAGAGGTAGTTTCTTTACTCAGAGAGTAGTAGGGGCGTGGAACGCCCTGCCTGCAACAGTAGTAGACTCGCCAACTTTAAGGACATTTAAGTGGTCATTGGATAGACATATGGATGAAAATGGAATAGTGTCGGTCAGATGGTTTCACAGGTCGGCGCAACATCGAGGGCCGAAGGGCCTGTACTGCGCTGTAATGTTCTAAAAAATATCTACTCTGTCCAGACCCCTTAGGATTTTGAATGCCTGTATCAAATCTCCTCTCAACCTTCTCTTCAATAAAAAAAAGTCCTAACTTCTGCCTTTGTCCCATGACATCTTTGTCATTTAATCACTCTTGCCCTCTGCCCTATCACACACCTTTTCTTTTGTCCTCTTTCCCTCCCCCCACTCCTGCTTCGCTTGATTAAAACCTATTACATTTCTAACCTTTGCCAGTTCTGATGAAAGGTCATTGACCTGAAACATTAGCTCTGCTTCTCTCTCCACAGATGCTGCCTGACCTGCTGAGTATTTCCAGCTCTTCCTGTTTTTATTTCAGATTTCCAGCATCTGCAGTATTTTGCTTTTATTTTAGTATTTAATTCACTGCCATTTCTTGTCCAGGAATGCCCACCTTGAAGAAATCCTGCTCTTCTCTCCGACAGGATTTTCATTTGTCTCTTTGACCTTGTTCACCTTCATTGCTTTCTATTTCCCTCCTGGTGTTTGATATGGTGTCTACCAAAACTCATTTTCAAAGCCACATCTCCTTCCTCAGTGACTGACTCCGGCTCCAACTTATTCCACACGGACTCCCACTGAAGTTCCATCCTTCATGTTTTGAATCCACCCAGGATTACTGATACCTCCGAGATATACAACGTTCCTCAGGCTGCGGTTTTCACTGCATCCTGAGATCCACACTCAGTGCCATGCGCTGTCACATGTACACACTCAACCTCTCTCTCCTGAAGCACCAATTCACCTTATCTCAAAGCTGTCCTGCTCCGCAGTTTCATTTCATCCTTCATCTTATCCAACGCATTAACAAAGAACTTTTTCTCTTCCTTTCAGGTGTTAAGGAACGCAAGCTCCAGCAGCTGATGGGGACTAATGCCCCTCCAGATCCTTCTTCCCCTTCATGTCCCTCTGATCAAATCCCTTTTACTAACCGACCCCTTGCCATGTATTCACTATACCCTCTGACCTTCCGATGTCTGACGCTGAATGATCTGTATTTAACAAAGGACTCAGTTTTATCCCTTACGCCCCCACCTCAATGAATTTCATGTTCGGCATGAAGTTGAGCTGTTCTTCCATTGCCTTCGCCTCCGGCTCACTTCATTGACCAGGAGTCCTCCCGCTGACCAGCTGACTCATTCACCCGCCTCCAGCATTCTCCCTCCACCTGGACCCCGCCCTCTGGCCTCTTACCCACTCTCGATCTTTTAATTGAGAACTGTTGGCTTAAGATTGGCCATCTCAATTTCTCGACTCCGTTCGCTCACTCTAACCTGTCTCCTTCTGAACTTGCTGCACTTCATTCTCTCAGGTCTAACCGCAACATTGTGATCAAACCTGCTGACAAGGGTGGTGCTGTTGTTATCTGGCATATCAACCTCTACCTTGCAGAGGCTGAGCGCCAACTCTCAGAAACTTCTTCCTACTTCCCCCCGGACCAGGTCCCCACCACCAAACATCAAACCACTGTCTCCAGACCTGTCACTGATCTCATCTCCTCTGGAGATCTTCTCTCTACAGCTTCCAACCTCATTGTCCTGCAAGCCTGGACAGCCCACTTCTACCTCCTTCCCAAGTTCCATAAACAGGACTGTCCTGGCAGACCCATCATTTCAGACTATTCCTGCTCCACTTAACTTATTTCTTCCAATCTTGACTCGATTATTTCTCCCCAGTCCAATCTCTTCCCACCTACATCCATGACTCTTCTGGCGCCCTACGTCATTTCGACTATTTCCAGTTTCCTAACCTTACCCGCCTCCTCTTCTCTATGGACGGCCAATCTCTTTACACCTCCATCCCCCACCAGGACGGTTTGAGGGCTCTCCACTTCTTCCTTGAACAGAGGACCAACCAATCCCCATCCACCACCATCCTCCTCTGCCTGGCTGAACTTGTGGTTACATTGAACAACTTCTCCTTCAACTCCACTCAATTCTTTCAAATTGAAGGTGTTGCTATGGGTATCCACATGGGTCCTAGTTTTCCCTATTTCTTTTTACCATGTGCTTGCCCACTGTTTTTTTTTCATGTTTTTGCTTTTGGCTAAGACTTTCATTATTCTGTCAATGAACTAATGCTTTGTCTTTCACCACACTAGTAACACACTCTTTGCCTTTGCTCCATGACCTTCTGGTCAATTATTCTCTGTGACCCTCTGTCCTATCAACACCTTCCCTTTTGTTTTCTTTTTGCTTAAAACCTATTACATTTCTAACCTTTGCCAGTTCTGAAGAAGGGTCACTGATCTGAAACGTTAACTTTGCTTCTCTCTCTAAAGATACTGCCAGACCTGCTGAGTATTTCCAGCACTTTTTGTTTTTATTTCAGATTTCCAGCATCTGCAGTATTTTGCTTTTATCCTAGTTTTGCCTGTCCTTTTGTAGGGTATGTCGAACATTCCTTGTTCCAGTCCTACTCAGGCCCCCTCCCTCAACTCTTTTCCCACTACATTGATGACTATATCAGTACCGTTTCCTGCTCTCACCCTGAGCTGGAAAACTTCATCATTTCCACCCTTCTCTCATCTTTACATGGTCTATCTCTGACATTTTTCTTCCCTTACTCGACTCCTTTGTCTCTATCTCTGGGGATAGGCTGTCCACTAATATTCATTATAAGCCCACCGACTCCCATGGCTACCTTGACTGCACTTCCTCACACTCTGCTTCTTGTAAAGACTCCATTCCACTCTCCCAGTTGCTCAGTGTCCGACACATCTGTTCTGATGATGCAAACTTCCACAACAGCGCTTCTGATATGGCTTTCCTTTTCCTCAACCGAGGATTCCCCCCAATATGGTTGACATAGGACATTCAACCGTGTCCGTGCCATTTCCAACACTTCTGCCCTCACCCCTTCCCCTCCCTCCCAGAACTGTGACAGGGTTCCCCTTGTCCTCACTTTCCACCAAACCAGTCTCCACATCCAAAGGGTCATCCTCCGCCATTTCCGCCACTTACAGCATGATGCCACCATCAAACACATCTTCCCTTCCCCTCCCCTGGCAGCATTCCGAAGGGATCATTCCCTCTGCGACACCCTGGTCCACTCTTCCATTACCCCTGACATCTCCTCCCCATCTCACGGCACCTTCCCATGCAATTGCAGGAGGTGTAATACCTGCCCATTTACCTCCTCTCTCCTCATTATCCAAGGCCCAAACACTCCTTCCAGGTGAAGCAGTGATTTACTTGTACTTCTTTCAATTTAGTATATTGTATTTGCTGCTCACAGTTTGGTTGCCTCTACACTGGGGAGACCAAACGTAGATTGGGTAACCACTTTGCAGAATACCTCTGCTCAGTCCACAAGCATGACCCTGAGCTTCCAGTGGCTTGACATTTCAATTCAGCACCCTGCTCTCACACCCACATTTCTGTCCTTAGTCTGCTGCAGTGTTCTAGTGAACATCAATGCAAGCTCGAGGAGCAGGACCTCATTTTCCAATTAGGCACTCTACAGCCTTCCAGACTCAACATTGAGTTCAATAATTTCAGAGCATGACTGGCCTTTTTATTATTATTTTATTTTAGTTTAGTTTTTAACCATGTGCCTACCTTAAAATTGTTTTTTCATGTGTGTGCTTTTAGACAGAGCTGTTCATTATTCTGTCATTAACACTCTCTCTGGACTAATGTTTTGTCTTTCACCACACCATTAGCACTCCCTTTGCCTTTGTCCTATGACATCTTTGTCATTTAATCTCTCCTGCCCTCTGCCCTATCACACACCTTCCCTTTTGTTCTCTTCTCCCACACAGCACCCCCCACCCCCGCTTCACTAGCATAAAACCAATTACATTTCTAACCTTTGCCAGTTCTGATGAAAGGTCATAAACCTGAAACATTAACTCTGCTTCTCCCTCCACAAATGCTGCCAGACCTGCTCAATATTTCCAGCACTTTCTGTTTTTATCCCCACTTCTGCAATCTATCCTCGTAGCTGAAGTTCCTCATCGATGGAACCATTCTTATGAATCTGGTCTGCACTCTGTCTAATGCCTTCACATCTTTCTTAAGGTGACACCTAGAACTGGACACAATACTCCAGTTGAGGCTGAACCAGTGTTTTATACAAGTTTAACATAACTTCCTTGCTTTTGTACTCTATGCCCCTATTAAAAAAGCCTAGGATGCTGCATGCTCATTTAATCACTCTCTCAACCTGTCGTGTCATCTTCAATGATTTATGCACATATACACCCAGGCCCCTCTGCTCCTGCACCCCCTTTAGAATTGTACCCTTTATTTTATTTTGTGTCTCTGTGTTCTTCCTATCGAAATGAATCACTTCACACCTTTCTGCATTAAATTTCATCCGCTACTTGTCCGCCCATTCCGCCTATGTCTATGTCCTTTAGAAGTTCTACACTATCCTCCTCATGTTATATATGTCTGATGATTTCATCAGTTGCATCAGTGGGCTGATAGATTTCAAGCACATCACCCTCAATACCAGAATTTGTCTCCTGTTTTGTGTTTGCAAGAGGATCTGCATTCAAGATTGCCTTCACCTTCTTCAAATCTGGAGATTGTCCTTTTCCAATCCAAGACTGCTTGTAGGTGCTTGTCATGTTCTGCTTGTGTTCTCCCATGTACAATAATGTCGTCTGAGTCACTCTTGACTTTTATCAGGGCTGCAATTAGTTCTGCTTCTGCCAATTGAAAGAATTCGGAGGCTGCGTTTACTCCGAACATTAAATGCTTGTACATTCTTAATCCAATGTGGGTACTGAAGGTAGTTATGTATCGACTGGTTCCGAAGAAGGGTCACTGACCCGAAACGTTAACTCTACTTCTCTTTCCACAGATGCTGCCAGACCTGCTGAGTGAATCCAGCATTTCTTGTTTTTGTTTCAGATTTCCAGCATCCGCAGTATTTTGCTTTTATATTATTATGTATCGACTGGATTCGTCTAACTCAAATTAGTGATACCCTGCAGTCAATCTAGGGTACTGAAGATTGTTGACCCATTCATGTCTTCAATTATCTCATCTAGTGTTGGCCTTTCTCGTTTGATCACATTGTTGGCCTGTCTCACGTCTATGCAAATTTGTACTTATCCTGTGGGTTTGGGAACTACAACAATTGGGCTGATCCACAGTGTTGGCCCTTCTGTCTTTTCAATGATGTCCAA
Source organism: Heterodontus francisci (assembly GCF_036365525.1). Taxonomy (NCBI): domain Eukaryota; kingdom Metazoa; phylum Chordata; class Chondrichthyes; order Heterodontiformes; family Heterodontidae; genus Heterodontus; species Heterodontus francisci. Next base: position 168,848,315 of record NC_090372.1, on the reverse strand, counting down.
CTTCTCCAGTCTGTCCAATTCTTTCTCTACGTGCTGGATTTTGTTCTCCCCCGAGCGTTGGATTCCGTGGTGAGGGGGTGGGGGGGGTGCCTGAAGATGGCTCTGGATGAGGCCCACCATGGACCTCGATGCCATGAGGGCATGGCTCGATCCTGCCGGTGGTGGTGAGGCTCAATGATGGCCCCTCCACCGCTGGGCGACAGGACCACAATTGACATATTCAAATCAACAAAATGAATAATTTAAATATATTTACCCGCACTCTCGAGGGCCCACCATGATGTTTGGGGTGGCAGCTGACACTCCCGCACCTTCAGATCCTCGTCTGGGGAATGACGGGACAACATTGGTGGGGAGGGGGGAGGAGGTTAGTTTGTCAGCGCGGGAGGGAGGAAAATGGGGCCAAATAAATAGTAAGGGTGTAGGGGATGGTGGGAAGGGTTGAACCTTAAACTTTGTGCAGTTTAGGGGAAGGAAGGTCAGATGTTAAAGTTAAGTGATTTGGGGAGGAAGGGCAAATAGTTAATATAATTGTTACTGGGGGTTGGGAACAGGGCGTTAGAAATTTATTTATTTAATTTTGGGGGGAGGATCTGTCTTTAAAAATTTAAATGTGCCGGCAGGGCTGGTTGCTCTTTAAAAATGGCGCCACGCCTGTGCACAGGCAGCCACGCCATTGCCGGGGATGGACAGTCTGCCCCATCCACATGATTGGGGGGGGTGTGGGGGGGTGGTGGGCGGCGGGCCACCTCGATGATTTAAATAAGCCACCGTGCGGGAGATTGAGGCGACTCTTTGGCATGCAGCCCATACGTGCGGGCGGGCCGCCATTGTTTGAGCTTGCTGCCGAGATCAGCAGCAGGCTCTTAAAATACAGCTCTACGTCTTTTCTGGTGTGGAATGCAATCCTCCTGTGTTTCTGTTGTTTGGATTGGACTGACTTATCTTTTTGGAGCTTGATTTTTTTGTTTTTCACTTTGCCAATGCCTTTGAATAATTGTGGATACTTCTTCAGGCTGTCCTGTTTCGTCAGGTGGTTCTGTCCACTGACGATGTGATCAGCTTCAATTCGTTGGCATTTCGAAACTTAGCAGATTTCCCTTGCTTGAGTCTACGGCATGGAACTGACTTTGGCATGTGGATCCATGGGAGGAATTGAGAGTAACTTGGATGATCCCTAGGACCGGCAGAGGGGTATCTGATCTGTAGGAGAAGGTTTTAGATATCGTCTTGTTCAATTGCAGTTTCTTTTTCCCTGTAACTCTTGGAATGCCAGGGCATCCATTATATTGACTGTTGATCCTGAGTCAATTACTGCAGAGATTGTCAAATTGTATATGAACGCATCACACATGGGCAGGCGTTGATAGTTCTGGTTGCGAGCAACAAGGATCTTCTCTTGTGCTGCGAAGATGTAATCTTCCTTCTCTATTCAACTCTATTATTATATTCTGAATGGATGCTGAAAGAATGTTTCCCCTTATGGCAGAGACCAGAACTAGGGAACACAGTTTAAAAATAGGGGATCTCCCAGTTAAGACGAAGATGAGGCGAATTTTTTTCTCTCAGAGGGTTGTTAGTCTGTGGAATTCTCTTCCCCAGACAGCAGTGGAGGTAAGGTTATTGCATATTTTTAAGACTGAGTTAGATGGATTCTTGATTGACAAGGGAGTCAAAGGTTATAGCAGGTAGACAGGAAAGTAGAGTTGAGGCCACAATCAGATTAGCCATGATCTTATCAAATGGCAGAGCAGGTTCGAGGGACTGAATGGCCTACTCCTGCTCCTAATTCACATATTCATATGTCCTGCAGGCTTCAGTTGGCATACTCTTGTGAAACGTCCCATTTTTCTACAGGCTTTACACTTCTTTCCTCTCGCAGGACAAGTTTTTTTTTAGTTTAGAGATACACTTCGGCCCACCGAGTCTGTGCTGACCATCAACCACCCAATTATACTAATCCTACCCTAATTCCATATTCCTACCACATCCCCACCTGTCCCTATATTTCCCTACCACCTACCTATACCAGGGGCAATTTCTAATGGCCAATTAACCTATCACCCTGCAAGTCTTTGGCATGTGGGAGGAAACCGGAGCACCCGGAGGAAACCCACGCAGACACAGGGAGAACTTGCAAACTCCACACAGGCAGTACCCAGAATCGAACCCGGGTCGCTGGAGCTGTGAGGCTGCGGTGCTAACCACTGCGCCACTGTGCCGCCCTAAAGTTTTGTAGTGAGGATATGCACCACCACAATGATTAGATGTTCAAATGTGAGGTGATTATAATCTCTGTCTCGGTCTTCCTTGACATGTTTCGAACCTTTCTCTAGGTTTCCTCTGTGCCCATGTGTTTGTTGTGTTTCTCTGGTGCAACCTTCCTCTTGTGGAATTCACGGATCCTTACCTAAGGAAGGATATATAGTGAGGGTTCACTAGACTGATTCTGGGAATGAGAGCATTGTCTTGTGAGGAGAAATTGAGTAAACTAGGCCACTATTTCCTGGAATTCAGAAGAATGGGGGTGATCTAATTGAAACAAATAAAACACTTAAGGAGCTTAAGATGCTGGGGGGATGTTTTCCCTGGCTGGGAAATTTAGAATTAGGGGTGGCAGTTTCAGAATAAGGGGTCGGCCATTTAGGACAGAAATGAGGAGAAATTTCTTCATTCAAAAGGTTGGTGAATCTTTGGAATTCTCTACCCCAGAGAGCTGTGGATTCTCAGTTGTTGGGTATGTTCAAGTCAGAGATCGAAAGATTTTAGAATACGAAGGGAGTTAAGGATTATTGGGATAGCGCAGGAAAGTGGTGTTGAGGTCGGTGCTCAGCCATGATGTTGTTGAATGGGGCAGGCTCGAAGGACCGAATGGCCTACTCCTGGTTCTATTTCTTATGATCGTATATACAGACCAGGAAAGTTCTACATGCAAATCCTGGTCTATGATCAGGTAGTTGATCTAAGCTAGGATGAAGTGGGGATGCTACAATCATTTTTGTTGCCCATAGGCTTTGGAGAGGAAAAATGGCCAGGAGTCATGCTGCTGATTACTATTCAGTGGCACCTGATGTCGTGTGAGGACTGAACTGGGCATAACTATGATGCTCCCTGCAGCTGAATAGCCTGCCAACTCTCATGAACTAAAGATGAGCAACAGCACTTGTTTGAGGTAAATAGGGGTTGTTGACGTTGTGTACCCATGTATGAACCTTTAGTTGAGAAAAAGGAAAAAAAATGAAGAAATCTAGAATATTGTATTTTAATCTCTAAAGATATAATGTTTTATTTAATTTCTTTGTAAGTCTTTGATAAAGATTTTTAAATATACTGAAATTTTAATATATGCAGATACTAATGCTACTTTTTGAAAACTGAAATATAAGTTCTTGCTTTACTGTGAAATGTCAGTGTGTATTAATTAGCAATGTTGTATTTAAACTATGTATATGGTCTGAGACTGTTAGCTACAGAGTAGATTTGCAGTCAGCTACCCTTGATTTATACTGCCTGGCGGGAATCATACTTTCATAGTGAAAAGAGAGCTGAGTAAGTGTCTAAGATTCTGAGGACTCAGAAGGAAAAACCCACTTTTTCAAAACATTTCAAAAATCTGCTTTGTTTATCAATGCCCAGCTGGTTTAACAGACTGACATTTTAAATCTAGAATAATACTGCACCAATGTTGGGCCCCAGCAGTATGAGGCAGATTCCCCTGTCTCATCATTACAGTCTGGAGTCAGATTGTGACCTAACTCTTGGTCACTTTCGGGTTAGTCTGTCGCTTTTCCATCATTGTGAAATGAAAACTAGTGGCAGGATAAGAATATCCTAAATAGCTTGAATTAGTTCAAAAATGGTGTGTTTTATTGAAGAATGTGTGACCTCTTTTGTTTCCCAATAAGAACCCTTGGACTCACTATAGGAGTACCAACATGAGACAAATAACAAATGATCTTGTAAGTATGTATGAAATCCACAGGCAAATAATCTATAAAAGAGTTCAAAAGTAAGGAATATCTTTTTTAAAAATTCATTTTCTGGACATGGACATGACTGGCAAGGCCCATAATTAGTTGCCCTTGAGAAGGTGATGATGGGCCTTCTTCTTGAACTGCTGCAGTCCATGTGGTATAGGTACTCCTACTGTGCTGTTAGATGAGGAGTTCTGGGATTTTGACCCAGCGACAATGAAGAAATGATGATATATGTTCACGTTAGGATGGTGTGTGACAGAGGGGAAGTTGGAGGTGATGGTGTTCGTATTCACCTGGTGCGCTTGCCCTTCTAGGTGGTGTAGCTTATGGGTTAGCGAGGTGCTGCCAAACAAGTCTTGGTAACTTGCTGCAGTGCAACGTTGAGGTAGCACACACTGCAGTCACAGTACGTCAGTGGTGGAGGGAGTGAATGTTTAAGCCGATGGGTGGGGTGGCAATCAAATAGACTGCTTTGTCCTGAATGGTGATGAGCTTCTTGAGACTTGCTGCACCATCCAAGCAAATAGAGAGTATTCCAACAGGCTCCGGACTTGTGACTTAGAACATAGAACATAGAACATTACAGCGCAGTACAGGCCCTTCAGCCCTCGATGTTGCGCCGACCTGTGAAACCATCTGACCTACACTATTCCATTTTCATCCATATGTCTATCCAATGACCACTTAAATGCCCTTAAAGCTGGCGAGTCTACTACTGTTGCAGGCAGGGCGTTCCACGCCCCTACTACTCTCTGTGTAAAGAAACTACCTCTGACATCTGTCCTATATCTATCACCCCTCAACTTAAAGCTATGTCCCCTCGTGTTTGCCATCACCATCCGAGAAAAAAGGCTCTCACTATCCACCCTGTCCAACCCTCTGATTATCTTATATGTCTCTATTAAGTCACCTCTTCTCCTCCTTCTCTCTAACGAAAACAACCTCAAGTCCCTCAGCCTTTCCTCGTAAGACCTTCCCTCCATACCAGGCAACATCCTAGTAAATCTCCTCTGCACCTTTTCCAAAGCTTCCACATCCTTCCTATAATGCGGTGACCAGAACTGCACGCAATACTCCAGGTGCGGCCGCACCAGAGTTCTGTACAGCTGCAGCATGACCTCGTGGCTCCTAAACTCGATCCCCCTACTAATAAAAGCTAACACACCATATGCCTTCTTAACAGCTCTATTAACCTGGGTGGCAACTTTCAGGGATTTATGTACCTGGACACCAAGATCTCTCTGCTCATCTACACTACCAAGAATCTTCCCATTAGCCCAGTATTCTGCATTCCTGTTACTCCTTCCGAAGTGAATCACCTCACACTTTTCCGCATTAAACTTCATTTGCCATCTCTCAGCCCAGCTCTGCAGCCTATCTATGTCCCTCTATAACCTACAACATCCTTCGGCACTATCCACAACTCCAACGACCTTTGTGTCATCCGCAAATTTACTAACCCACCCTTCTACACCCTCATCCAGGTCATTTATAAAAATGACAAACAGCAGTGGCCCCAAAACAGATCCTTGCGGTACACCACTAGAAACTATACTCCAGGATGAACATTTGCCATCAACCACCACCCTCTGTCTTCTTTCAGCTAGCCAATTTCTGATCCAAAGCACGAATTCACCTTCAATCCCATACTTCTGTATTTTCTGCAATAGCCTACCATGGGGAACTTTATCAAACGCCTTACTGAAATCCATATAGACCACATCCACGGCTTTACCCTCATCCACCTGTTTGGTCACCTTCTCGAAAAACTCAATAAGGTTTGTGAGGCACGACCTACCCTTCACAAAACCGTGCTGACTATCTCTAATGAACTTATTCTTTTCAAGATGATTATAAATCCTATCTCTTATAACCTTTTCCAACATTTTACCCACAACCGAAGTAAGGCTCACAGGTCTATAATTACCAGGTCTGTCTCTACTCCCCTTCTTGAACAAGGGGACAACATTTGCTATCCTCCAGTCTTCCGGCACTATTCCTGTCGACAATGACGACATAAAAATCAAGGACAAAGGCTCTGCAATCTCCTCCCTGGCTTCCCAGAGAATCCTAGGATAAATCCCATCTGGCCCAGGGGACTTATCTATTTTCACACTTTCCAAAATTGCTAACACCTCCTCCTTGTGAACCTCAATCCCATCTAGCCTAGTAGTCTGTATCTCAGTATTCTCCTCGACAACATTTTCTTTCTCCACTGTAAATACTGACGAAAAATATTCATTTAACACTTCCCCTATCTCCTCCGATTCCACACACAACTTCCCACTACTATCCTTGATTGGCCCTAACCTATCTCTAGTCATTCTTTTATTCCTGATATACCTATAGAAAGCCTTAGGGTTTTCTTTGATCCTATCCGCCAATGACTTCTCGTGTCCTCTCTAAGTGTCCACTTGTAGGTGGTGGAGAGTGTCTGGGGAGAAGGAGAAGAATAACGTGCATTTATATAATGCCTTGCATGACCACTGGACATCTCAAAGCACCTGACAGCCAATGAAGTACTTTTGAAGTGTAGTCACTGTGAAAAACACAGCAATCAATTTGTGCACAGCAAGTTCCCACAAATAACAATGTGCTGATAATCACAGAATCCGATTTTGTGATGTTGATTGAGAGATAAATATTGGCCAGGACATTGGTGATATTTCCCATAGTTTTCTTCAAAACATTGCCATAGGATCATTTACACCCACCTGAGAGAGCAGACAGGGCCTTAGTTTAACATCTTATGCAAGAGACAGCACTACACTGGAGTGTCAAACTTGATTTTTGTGCTCAATTCCTGGAGTGGGACTTGAACTTAGAACCAGTCACTCAGGAGCAAGAGTGCTAACAACTGAGCCACAGCTGACACTGTCAAGGGAGTCAGAAGATAACCCACTTGTCACAGAATATCCAGCCTCTCACCTGCCCTAGCGGCCATGGCATATATGTGGTTTGTTCAGTTGAATTATGTGGTTTGTTGATGGTTACCCCCAGAGTGTTGGTGATGTGGGATTCAGCAATGATAATGCCATTGAATGTCAAAGGAAATGTTTAAGAAGTGCTCTCTTGTAGGAGATGGTCATGATCTAGCGTGTGGCGTGAATGTTACTTGCCACTTTTCAGCCCAAGTCTGGATTTTGTTCAATTCTTTCTGCATGACAGCATGAACTGCTTCAATATCTGAGAAATTGAGAATGTTGCTGAACACTGCAATCATCAGTGAACAGCTCCACTGCTGACCTTCTGATTTAGGGAAGGTCACTGATGAAATAGCTGAAGAGAGGTGAGCCCAGGATGTTGTCCTGAGTAATTTTTGCAGCTGTGTCCTCAGGCTGAGATGATTGGCCTACAATAATTACAACGTGGTCTCTTCAGACTACTAGAAAGGATCGGATGTCCACCAAAGCTACTAAGTATCATCACTTCATTCCATGACAATATGAAAGGCACAATTCAGCATAGCGGCGCCTCATCAGACCCCTTTCCTATCCTGAGTGGTGTGAAACAGGGCTGCGTTCTCGCACCTACACTGTTTGGGATTTTCTTCTCCCTGCTGCTCTCACACGCGTTCAAGTCTTCAGAAGAAGGAATTTTCCTCCACACAAGATCAGGTGGCAGGTTGTTCAACCTTGCCCGCCTAAGAGCGAAGACCAAAGTACGGAAAGTCCTCATCAGGGAGCTCCTCTTTGCTGACGATGCTGCACTAACATCTCACACTGAAGCGTGTCTGCAGAGTCTCATCGACAGGTTTGCAGCTGCCTGTAATGAAATTGGCCTAACCATCAGCCTCAAGAAAACGAACATCATGGGACAGGACATCAGAAATGCTCCATTCATCAATATCGGCGACCACACTCTGGAAGTGGTTCAAGAGTTCACCTACCTAGGCTCAACTATCACCAGTAACCTGTCTCTAGATGCAGAAATCAACAAGCGCATGGGAAAGGCTTCCACTGCTATGTCCAGACTGGCCAAGAGAGTGTGGGAAAATGGCGCACTGACACTGAACACAAAAGTCCGAGTGTATCAAGCCTGTGTCCTCAGTACCTTGCTCTATGGCAGCGAGGCCTGGACAACGTATGTCAGCCAAGAGTGACGTCTCAATTCATTCCATCTTCGTTGCCTCCGGAGAATCCTTGGCATCAGGTGGCAGGACCGTATCGCCAACACAGTAGCCCTCGAGGCGGCCAACATCCCCAGCTTATACTCACTACTGAGTCAGCGGCGCTTGAGATGGCTTGGCCATGTGAGCCGCATGGAAGATGGCAGGATCCCCAAGGACACAATGTACAGCGAGCTCGCCACTGGTATCAGACCTACCAGCCATCCATGTCTCCGCTTTAAAGACGTCTGCAAACGCGACATGAAGTCCTGTAACATTGATCACAAGTCATGGGAGTCAGTTGCCAGCGATCGCCATAAGAGCTGGCGGGCAGCCATAAAGGCGGGGCTAAAGTGTGGCGAGTCGAAGAGGCTTAGCAGCTGGCAGGAAAAAAGACAGAAGCGCAAGGGGAGAGCCAACTGTGTAACAGCCCCGACAACCAATTTTTTCTGCAGCACCTGTGGAAGAGTCTGTCACTCTAGTATTGGCCTTTATAGCCACTCCAGGCGCTGCTTCACAAACCACTGACCACCTCCAGATGCTTACCCATTGTGTCTCAAGACAAGGAGGCCAAAGAAGAAGATCTTCCTTTGTGTCAGGTATTAAGTCAATTGAAAATTTCAAAACTGAGATTGATTGATTTTTGTTAGGGAAGGGTATTATGGGTTACAGAACCAAGATAGGTAAGTAGAGTTAAGATATAGATTAACCATGATTTAATTGAATGGTGGAACAGGCTCAAATGGCTGAATGGTCTACTCCTGTCCCTATGTTCTTTCCTATGACTGAGCTTCTGACGTCATTGTCATGGCTCACACATTAAGACAGGGCACTGAGGCAGGGTATTGGATGTTTGGCAGTACCTGTGAACTGTACGCTAGCAAGAGTCAATACATTCAGGGCAGGACGGGAGAAATCTGGGCAAAATATGCTTTGCAACCAATTCAACAAATGAAACCGTTTAACTGAAACAGTTGGTTCCAAGATGCAAGAAAGTCACAATTTTGTTCTCAGATAAAATAAACCATTTGAGCTGTGAGATTATTAAATTCTAATCAGGGTAAATACACAGCTAAGCAACTTACATACCTGTAGTTGTGAAAACTGATTCATTAATATATGTTTATCTGTTTAACTAAAATCTGAGATAACTAATGTGTATTTATATGTCATTTGATAGGATAGTTCCAAAGAAGAACCATTTGCTTCCTGGATCCACACTTTAACAAATTACATTATAAATATTGTGGGTTGAATTTTACCGACCCCTCGATGTCGGGGGTCGTGGCCGGGGGGCCTGTAAAACACTTGTGGGAGCGGCCCGCCACAACCCCCGATGCCAACAAGGCCTCGCCACATTTTACCCCGATGACGTGCGGAGGCGGCTGCTCTGCCTCCTCCATTTAAATGAGCCCCCGCGCAAAATATCGTTGGAGCTCAGCGACGGTGCATCCGCGCCCGAAGGCCACCGACTTCAAAGCACGCTGCTGCGATGTGCGGCCGCTAATAAAATTCAGCCTGTACATCTAAAGCAAATAAGGGCTTCGCAGGTATGGAACAACATTACACTTTTCAAACAAAGAACAAAGAACAAAGAAAATTACAGCACAGGAACAGGCCCTTCAGCCCTCCAAGCCTGCGCCGATCCAGATCCTCTATCTAAACCTGTCGCCTATTTTCTAAAGGTGAGATTGATGTCTGCTGTACAAGTTAATAGATGAGTAGGAGGGTCTGGCGAGGCAGTGATAGGCCACTTTGAAATTAGTTGACCTCTGTTGCCCCATGCATCATTTTTTAAGTTTGAGGGACAAATAGAGGAGAAATTATATAGAGGTGAGTGGAAATTCTGCTCTGATTTTTGTTCTATAAATAATTGAACACTTAAAAATACCCTTACTGTATTTAGAAGATTCAAGCTTCCTTTTATATCACAGTACGTCACTATCTATCATAGTCCATAATCATTTCCCCTTCCCCTCAAAAATACAAATGAAATTTCCTATTTTCAACAGTAATATAAATTTTCTTGCTTATGATATTTATTACTTGTGGCTTTTTAAATATTAAAATTTGCAAAGTTTTAATTGGATATTATGCTGTCTACCACCCTGCCTACTGAGAAATTAATATTAGATAGGGTGGAAAAACAGAATTAAGTTAAATTGGACAGATTACCAATAAAAATATACTTAAAAATTAATTAATTCTTTACTATTTTTCCTAGAATATAGGAAATATTATGGAGCAGTGGTTCAAAAACTGTTTAAAAAATTTATCACAATATAGATTGCAAAATTCTAAATCAGTTTATTATCCATTTTACCCTAATCTTGCATTGTTTCTGAAGAAGGTTATTTTAGCTACTACTTCTAGCAATTTACAATCTATGTAAATTTTGAATATTTAAAAAAGTTCCCTGCTATGAAAAAGTTGCTAGTGAGTACAGTTTATAATCAAATATGGATGTGTTAATCATGTAGTCGTGTGTATAATAAGACATTGAGTAATTCACTAGCTATCATATAAAGAAATTATTATGAAATATCTTGGAGACAAGTTTGAATAGATTTGTAATTTGTGAACTGCAGTACAATTAACTCCTCATCAGAGCTAAAAAAAAAAAGGGTTTCTGATTAATGTGTTACTAATAATGGGTAGGTTTTCAACTTGCCACACAGACTTTGAAATCAATGGATTTGAAAATCAAGCAGTTTTCATGGGCGGCCGATCCACAACCCCAGTTTTATCCTTCGGTGACAAGTTGAAAATCGACCCCAATGCTTCATGAAGAGTTGTAAGAAACAACAAAGGAAGACAATTTCCTTTGGCATGTAATATGTAATGAAATCGTAAACCTGCTCTTCATAATTTTGCAGTTTTGGTACACAGAGCAACTACCACCAAATTTTCTATTTAGTTCATTTTCATCATAATGTTGTAATATAATTTGTATTGGAGTAGGAAAGATGAAGTACCCATATACAATGAAGGTAATGTTAATTAACAAAAGATTTGGGTGTGATTGACTACTCCATGAAAGTTTCCAGTCAATGAAGGACTATAGTACCTAAATTTGAATGCTTTACTGTGTTATTTACAGTCAAGTTTAAAGATAACAGCTAATTGTTGAAGACCAGTGGCAGGTCCACATTGCAGGCTGGATGTCTCCTGAGGCTGCTGGGCAGGTGGTCACAGGCTGCTTGAGGGCATTTCTTTAATTTAAAATCAAAACTTTTTGCAGACAATGGCTGGGATTTTACAGCTCTGAAGCAGATAGTTGGAGGCCAGGGGGGTGGGGGGGGTGGGGGATGCGTAAAATCATGTGGGATGGCATAAGGATGGACCTCCGACATCATCACGACGGGGTGGGCATTTTCCCGGTGGTGGATGGCAAGTGGAGTGAAAACAAGAATGTTTTTCCAAAACTGGCAATTGAGAGCTTGTTAAAATTGTTGAAGACCCAATTGAACAGCATTTTACATGTCCACTCAAATTTTACAAGGAGTGCTAGGGCACTGGAGCCCCAGCAAGTATTTAAGGGCAGCAGGAGGGCAGCAGCTGAGGTAATATTTGCATTTGGCAGCTGTGGGGTCAGGGTGTTCGCTTTCATAGGAAGGCTGCTGCAGCACAGCCAGAGCATTTAATGTGGAGGAATGGGAGTTGAGGAGGAAGAGATCTGGGGTCAAGTCTTCATCGTGTTATCAAGTTCCTGGCATGGGGGTCAATTAAAGGGGAGGGGGTGCTGAGGGGGGTTGGGGGGGGGGTAGTGGTGAAAGTGGGATAGGCAGTGTTGAGGAAGCAACTGGCAGAGTGGCCCTACAGAATGGCAGTGCTCAAGTGCCATGGGCATAGTCCATTTGGGAGGCAGGTCCTCCTGTGAAGGCGAGAACCTGAGGGAAGGAGATGTGGGCACACAGATCCGGGCAGCAGCAACCTCATGGTCACCTGTAGGGGCAACCTTGGGATGGGGAAGCAGCAGAAGGCTGCATCGGTGACTTCTTCACCCTCTCCCAATGGCAGGTCCACATTGCGGGCTGGATGTCTTCTGAGGCTGCTGGGCAGGTGGTCACGGGCTGCTGGGCAGGTGGTCACAGGCTGCTGGGCAGGTGGTCACGGGCTGTTGGGCAGGATGGTCTGAGGCTGCTGTAAAAATGGTCACAGGCTGCTGGACAGGATGGTCTGAGGCAGCATTCCGGTGCTGGCTTCCCTTTAAAGATGGTGCCAGCACATCCAACTGCATCAGCTGATGGAGCGGCCACCGCCTCAGTCTCCCGTCTCCGGCCAGTGAATGGCCAGCCACTCCACCTGCCAGTTGCTAATTGGCCAGCCAGCTCAAGATTGCTCCAAGAACGGGGATCGGAGTCGGAGCACCAATGCCACCCGCTTCTGGCCCCACCTTCCCCTCCCCACCAGATCACGTAAAATCCCAGCCAATATATTTTGCAGTTCTAAGGATCTGAAATGTAAACACAGACTTTTTTTGTACATTTAATTTCTGGATCTCTGGGTGCATGAAATACATTGGCAGGGCCAATGAAAAACAGGATGCCTTTTCCAGGATAGTCTGGACCCATAATTTAGGATTGGTACCAGGCCAGCATTTGATTCCTGAGTATCACTGCTATCTCACAAACTCAAAGACCTGGAAGGAAGTTAGGAAGAAATACCATAACATGTGGATAGCCAGTTATGAACTTGAAAACTTGAAATGCAGTTTTTACACCCTTTAAACTGGATTGTCAGCACAATTTGAAGAATTCCAAACTTCTGTATTGGAAGCTAAAGTTCTGTACTGAGACAGATATAACTGAGCAAAGATGTTCGAATGAAAGCAGAAGTTTTAAAAATAGAAATGTTGTCCTATTTGTATATCATGACAGCACAAGAAAGTTAATTCAGCATTGCATGAGTTTTGTTGAACAGGCTTTGCAATAATTTCTACTTGTGTAATTTTTACAGCAAAGAGGTAGCATTCAATGATGGTTTGCTGTATTACTGGAGAGAACTTTTTAACAAAGGATGATGACCTTCATTGACATACAGGCAGTTGAAGGTACTCTTTTTCAGGATGTAGGGGTAGATGAGCACCATCTGATGTGCAAACTTCATGTTATCTTAGGAACAGGCTTCAAAGCATCAATGTTTCTATGCTACAGTTCATTACTTTCAAAGGCAATAGTGTTTTGAGGAAGTGTCTTGATGGACCTTCTGCTCTCTTCACACATGATTATGCAGGAATCAGTAGTATACAGTGTACATTGACACATTGTACAGCGAGCTCGCCACTGGTATCAGACCCACCGGCCGTCCATGTCTCCGCTTTAAAGACGTCTGCAAACGCGACATGAAATCCTGTGACATTGATCACAAGTCGTGGGAGTCAGTTGCCAGCGTTCGCCAGAGCTGGCGGGCAGCCATAAAGACAGGGCTAAAATGTGGCGAGTCGAAGAGACTTATTAGTTGGCAGGAAAAAAGACAGAGGCGCAAGGGGAGAGCCAACTGTGCAACAGCCCCGACAAACAAATTTCTCTGCAGCACCTGTGGAAGAGCCTGTCACTCTAGAATTGGCCTTTATAGCCAGGCGCTGCTTCGCAAACCACTGACCACCTCCAGGTGCATATCCATTGTCTCTCGAGATAAGGAGGCCCAAAAGAAACAGTGGGAACAAGAGCAGCAAAGCATCCACAGACACCATTCACACTTAAACTAAATGTCAGCCATAAAGGCGGGGCTAAAGTGTGGCGAGTCAAAGAGACTTAGCAGTTGGCAGGAAAAAAGACAGAAGCGCAAGGGGAGAGCCAACTGTGTAACAGTTGTGGCGGCACAGTGGCGCAGTGGTTAGCACCGCAGCCTCACAGCTCCAGGGACCCGGGTTCGAATCCGGGTACTGCCTGTGTGGAGTTTGCAAGTTCTCCCTGTGTCTGCGTGGGTTTTCTCCGGGTGCTCCGGTTTCCTCCCACAAGCCAAAAGACTTGCAGGTTGGTAGGTAAATTGGCCATTATAAATTGTCACTAGTATAGGTAGGTGGTAGGGAAATATAGGGACAGGTGGGGATGTTTGGTAGGAATATGGGATTAGTGTAGGATTAGTATAAATGGGTGGTTGATGTTCGGCACAGACTCGGTGGGCCGAAGGGCCTGTTTCAGTGCTGTATCTCTAATCTAAAAAAAAAATCATAATCAGTCCCGACAACCAATTTTTTCTGCAGCACCTGTGGAAGAGTCTGTCACTCGAGTATTGGCCTTTATAGCCACTCCAGGCTCTGCTCCACAAACCACTGACCATCTCCAGGCGCTTACCCATTGTCTCCTGAGACAAGGAGGCCAAAGAAGAAGAAGAAGAGTAGTATACAGTGGGAACAAGAGCAGCAAAGCATCCACAGACACCATTCACACTTAAAACTAAATGTCAGCCTAAAAATGAGAATTTGCTTCACAAAGAGGTCTTCTCACTGAAGGCTTCAGTGAACAAAGGACCCCATGGGAAGGAAAGGCAACAACAATGAGTAGCAAAGGAAGAATTTGTATTTATAGCACCTTTCATGCTTTGTTTTACATAAGCAATTAATTACTTTTTAAGTATAGTTACTCTTGTTATGTAGGCATGTGCAATAGGCAGTTTGCACACAGCAAGGCTCCATAAACAATAATGAAGCAAACCAAACAGTTCATAGAGTCAGTAACAGCATAGAAGGAGGCCATTTGGCCCATCGAGTCCATACTGGCTCTCCACAGAGCTATTCAGTCAGTCCCACTCCCCGCTCGATCCCCACAGCCCTGCAAGTTTATTTCCTTCAAGTGGCCATCCAATTTCCTTTTGAATTCATTGATTGTCTCCACTTCCATCCCCCTTATGGGCAGCGGGTTCAAGGTCATTACCACTCACTGAGTGAAAAGGTTCTTCCTCATATTCCCCCTGCATCTCTAGCCCAAAACCTTCAATCTGTGTCCCCTAGTCCTTGTACCATCAGTTAATGGGAACAGTTTTTGCTTGCCTAACTTATCTAAGCCTGTCATAATCTTGTACATTTCTATTAAATCTCCACACAATCTCCTTTGTTCGAAGGAGAACAACCTCATTTTCCCCAACCTATCCTTGCAATTAAAATCGCATATCTCTGGAATCATTCTGGTAAATCTCTGTACCCTCTCAAGGACCCTCACATCCTTCCTAAAGTGTGGTAACCAGAATTGGATGCAATACTCCAGTCAGGGCCTAAACAGAGACTTATAAAGGTTCAGCATAACTTTCCTGCTTTTGTACTCAATGACTCTGTTTATAAAGCCCAAGATCCCATATGCTTTACTAACCATACTTTCAATATGTCCTGCCACCTTCAAAGATCGATGCATATGCACCCCCAGGTCCCTCTGTTCCTGCACACTCTTTAGAACTGTGTCATTAAGTATATATTGCCTCTCCCTATTCCTTCCAAATTGCATCACCTCACCCTTGTCAGTATTAAATTCCATCTGCCACCTGTCAGCTCATTCTGCTAGCCTATCAATGTCCTGTTGCAGGCGGTTCATATCGTCCTTACTGTTTGCCACACCTCCAAGTTTGGTGTCATCGGCAAATTTTGAGATTCTACTCTCTATTCCAAGATCCAAGTCATTTATATATAGCAAAAAAAGGCAGTGGTCCCA
Organism: Heterodontus francisci; assembly: GCF_036365525.1. Taxonomy (NCBI): domain Eukaryota; kingdom Metazoa; phylum Chordata; class Chondrichthyes; order Heterodontiformes; family Heterodontidae; genus Heterodontus; species Heterodontus francisci. Next base: position 168,832,584 of record NC_090372.1, on the reverse strand, counting down.
GCACTGATCCTTTGTGAACACCACTGTCTACCATCCTCCCATCTGAAAAAGGGTCACTGACCTGAAACATTAACTCTGCTTCTCTCTCCACAGATGCTGCCAGACCTGCTGAGTATTTCCAGCATTTCTTGTTTTTATTTCATTTACTATGACTTGTTGTTTTCTGCCCTTAAGCCAATTTTTTATCCGGTTGGACACTGATCCTCTTATTCCATGAGCCTCAATTTTATTAACCAGCCTTTTATGTGGTACTTCATCAAACTCCTTCTTAAAATCCAAATAAAGAACATCCAGCACATTTCTTTTCTCAACGGCAATTAGGGATGGGCAATAAATGCTGGCATAGCCAGTGACGCCCACATCCCATGAATGAATAAAAAGAAAACCTTCTCTGTTAACTTCATCAATCGATTTTCAGCTTGTCACCGAGGGATAAAACTGGGGTTGTGGATCGGCCGCCCATGAAAACTGCTTGATTTTCAACTCCACTGATTTCAAAGTCTGGGTGGCAAGTTGAAAATCTACCCATTATTAGTAACACATTAATCAGAAACCCTTATTTTTCTCATTGAAATGTATCGATTCTGTGTATTCTGAAATATCCCCTTAAATGTCTGCCACTGCATCTCTATTGACCTATCTCTTAACCTAATTTGCTAGTTTACTTTAGCTAGCTCTGCTTTCATACCCTCATAATTGCCCTTATTTAAGTTTAAAATGCTGGTCTTGGATCCACTCTTCTCTCCCTCAAACTGAATGTAAAATTCAATCATATTACAATCGCTGCTACCTTGGGGTGCCTTAATTATGAGGTCATTAATTAATCCTATCTTGTTGCACAATACCAGGTCTAGTATAGTATACCTCGGGACTAAAAAGAATGAGGAAATTAATGATATTGATATCAGCTGAGAAAAGTATTGGAGAAACTTGAGGGACTAAAATCTGACAAGTAACCAGGACCAAATGGCCTACATCCTAGAGTTCTAAAAGAGATAGTGGATGTGCTGGCTATGATTTTCCAGAATTCCTTAGATTCAGGAATGGTCCTGTCAGATTGGAAGTTGCCAAATGTTTGCCGCTTTTCAAGAAAAGAGGTAGAGAGAAAACAGGGAACTACAGGCCAGTTAGCCTAACATCAGCTGTTGGGAAGATGCTGGAAACTAATATTAAGGAAGTCTTAACATTGCACTTGGAAAAGCATAGTATGATTAGACCAAGTCAGCATGGTTTTACTATAGGGAGATCCTGTTTGACAAATTTATTAGAGTTTTTTGAAGATGTAACAAGTAGGGTCGATAAAGGGGAACCAGTAGATGTAGTATACCTGGATTTTCAAAAGGCATTCGATAAGGTGCCACATCAAAGATTAATAAGCAAGATAAGGGCTCATGTTGTTGGGGGTAATATATTAGCGTGAATAGAGGATTTGTTAACAGACAGGACGCAGAGAGTGAGCATAAATGGGGCATTTTCAAGTTGGCAGGCAGTGAATAGTGGGGTGCTGCAAGGATTAGTGCTGGGACCTCAGCTATTTACACTCTATTAATGAGTTGGATGAAGAGACAGAGGGTAATGTATCTAAGTTTGCTGATGATACAAAGCTCAGTGGAAAGGTAAGCTGCGGGGAGGATGTAAAGAGGCTGCAAAGAGATAGAGACAGGTTAAGTGAGTGGGCAACAAGATGGCAAATGGAGCAAAATGTAGGGAAGTGTGAAGTTGTTCACTTTGGTTGTAAAAACAGAAAAGCAGAATATGTTTTAAAAGATGTGAAACTGCTAAATGTTGATGTTCAGAGAGACTTGGGGGTACTCGTACAAGGAATGCACAAAGTTAACATGCAGTTGCAGCAGGCTATTAGGAAGGCAAATGGCATGTTGGCCTTTATTGTAAGGGGATTGGAGTACAGAAATAAAGAAGTCTTAATAAAATTGTACAGGGCTTTGGTGAGACCACACCTGGAATACTGTGTGCAGTTTTGGTCTCCACATTTAAGAAAGGATATACTTGTGCTGGAGGTGGTGCATCAAAGATTTACTAAATTGGTCCCTGGGATGAGGGGGTTGTTCTATGATGAGAGGCTGAGTAAATTGGGCCTATATTCTATGGAGTTCAGAAGAATGAGAGGCGATCTAATTGAGACATACAAGATCCTAAAAGGACTTTGATAGGGTAGAAGCTGAGAGATTGTTCCCACTGGTCAGGGAATCTAAAACATGGGGACACAGTCTCAGGCTAAGGGGTCAATCATTCAGGACTGAGATGAGGAGAAATTAGTTCACTCAAAGGGTTGTAAATCTTTGGAATTCTCTACCCCAGAGGGTTGTGAACGGTCCATCATTGAATATATTTATGGCTGGGATAGACAGATTTTTGGTCTCGCATGGAATCAAGGGATATGGGGAGCAGGCAGGAAAGTGGAATTGAAGCCCAAGATCAACCATGATTGTATTGAATGGCGGAGCAGGCTCCGATGGGCCATATGGTCTACTTCTGCTCCTATTTCTTGTGTTCTTGTGACATGCAACATATCCCCTCTTTTTTTGTTTCATCATAATCTCTATCTGCCTTGTCACCCAAGGCGCCTGTTATTGGTTCCCTTACCTTTCGCCCTTGTTGGAATGTTCCAAGTCTGTACCTGAAGCATCTCTTCCTTAAAGATAACCCATTGTTCCAATACAGCTCTTCTTGCCAGTTTTTGGTTCCATTCTATCCTTTTTTAATTCATTTGCCCTTTTCATCACGTTGAAATTAGCCCTCTTCCAATCTCGATGTTCTATCTTATTTTGTTCCTTGCTTTTCTGCAATACAAGTCTAAATCCTATGAGACAATGGTCAATCTTACTTAAGTACTCCTGACAGATACTTGGCCCACCTGCCAACCTCATTTTCCAGCACCAGATCCAGCAATGTCCCCTTTCTCATTGGGCTGAGAACATACTGTTCAAGGAAGTTCTCCTGAATACATTACAGAAATTCTTCCCCCTCCTTTCCCTTTACTCTAGAATTATCCCAATCCATATTCGGATAATTAAAATCCTCCAATATCACCAGTCTATAGTTCTTGTACTTTTGAACTACAAGAAAGCCCCCAGCGATTTAACATCCGCAGCACTTAAAGCAGCCAGAAGTACTGCACAAAGAACAGCTAGGCGTTGCGCAAACGACTACTGGCAACACCTATGCAGTCATATTCAGCTGGCCTCAGACACCGGAAACATCAGAGGAATGTATGATGGCATGAAGAGAGCTCTTGGGCCAACCATCAAGAAGATCACCCCCCTCAAATCTAAATCGGGGGACATAATCACTGACCAACGCAAACAGATGGACCGCTGGGTTGAGCACTACCTAGAACTGTACTCCAGGGAGAATGCTGTCACTGAGACTGCCCTCAATGCAGCCCAGCCTCTACCAGTCATGGATGAGCTGGACATACAGCCAACCAAATCGGAACTCAGTGATGCCATTGATTCCCTAGCCAGCGGAAAAGCCCCTGGGAAGGACAGCATTACCCCTGAAATAATCAAGAGTGCCAAGCCTGCTATACTCTCAGCACTACATGAACTGCTATGCCTGTGCTGGGACGAGGGAGCAGTACCCCAGGACATGCGCGATGCCAACATCATCACCCTCTATAAAAACAAAGGTGACCGCGGTGACTGCAACAACTACCGTGGAATCTCCCTGCTCAGCATAGTGGGGAAAGTCTTTGCTCGAGTCGCTCTGAACAGGCTCCAGAAGCTGGCCGAGCGCGTCTACCCTGAGGCACAGTGTGGCTTTCGTGCAGAGAGATCGACTATTGACATGCTGTTCTCCCTTCGTCAGATACAGGAGAAATGCCGTGAACAACAGATGCCCCTCTACATTGCTTTCATTGATCTCACCAAAGCCTTTGACCTCGTCAGCAGACGTGGTCTCTTCAGACTACTAGAAAAGATCGGATGTCCACCAAAGCTACTAAGTATCATCACCTCATTCCATGACAATATGAAAGGCACAATTCAACATGGTGGCTCCTCATCAGAGCCCTTTCCTATCCTGAGTGGTGTGAAACAGGGCTGTGTTCTCGCACCCACACTTTTTGGGATTTTCTTCTCCCTGCTGTTTTCACATGCGTTCAAATCCTCTGAAGAAGGAATTTTCCTCCACACAAGATCAGGGGGCAGGTTGTTCAACCTTGCCCGTCTAAGAGCGAAGTCCAAAGTACGGAAAGTCCTCATCAGAGAACTCCTCTTTGCTGACGATGCTGCTTTAACATCTCACACTGAAGAATGCCTGCAGAGTCTCATCGACAGGTTTGCGTCTGCCTGCAATGAATTTGGCCTAACCATCAGCCTCAAGAAAACGAACATCATGGGGCAGGATGTCAGAAATGCTCCATCCATCAATATTGGCGACCACGCTCTGGAAGTGGTTCAAGAGTTCACCTACCTAGGCTCAACTATCACCAGTAACCTGTCTCTAGATGCAGAAATCAACAAGCGCATGGGTAAGGCTTCCACTGCTATGTCCAGACTGGCCAAGAGAGTGTGGGAAAATGGCGCACTGACACGGAACACAAAAGTCCGAGTGTATCAGGCCTGTGTCCTCAGTACCTTGCTCTACGGCAGCGAGGCCTGGACAACGTATGCCAGCCAAGAGCGACGTCTCAATTCATTCCATCTTCGCTGCCTTCGGAGAATACTTGGCATCAGGTGGCAGGACTATATCTCCAACACAGAAGTCCTTGAAGCGGCCAACACCCCCAGCTTATACACACTACTGAGTCAGCGGCGCTTGAGATGGCTCGGCCATGTGAGCCGCATGGAAGATGGCAGGATCCCCAAAGACACATTGTACAGCGAGCTCGCCACTGGTATCAGACCCACCGGCCGTCCATGTCTCCGTTATAAAGACGTCTGCAAACGCGACATGAAATCGTGTGACATTGATCACAAGTCGTGGGAGTCAGTTGCCAGCATTCGCCAGAGCTGGCGGGCAGCCATAAAGACAGGGCTAAATTGTGGCGAGTCGAAGAGACTTAGTAGTTGGCAGGAAAAAAGACAGAGGCGCAAGGGGAGAGCCAACTGTGCAACAGCCCCAACAAACAAATTTCTCTGCAGCACCTGTGGAAGAGCCTGTCACTCCAGAATTGGCCTTTATAGCCACTCCAGGCGCTGCTTCACAAACCACTGACCACCTCCATTGTCTCTCGAGATAAGGAGGCCCAAAAGAAAAAAAAAAGAATAGTTCTTGTACATCTGTGATTTCTCTGCAGATTTGCTCCTCTATCTCTCTCTCACTATTTGGAGGTCTATAGAATACACCCAGTAGTGTGATCATACTTTATTGCTTCTCAAATCTAACCAAATGGATTCTGTCCTTACCCCTTCAAGGCCATCCTTCCTTTCCAACGCTGCAATGTCTTCCCTAATCAATACTGCCACGCCACCTCCCTTTTTAATCTGATTTGGTTGGGGAATAAATATTAACCAGGACAATGAGAGAACTCTGAAATAAAAACAGAAAATGCTGGAAATATCTGGCAGGTCCAGCAGCATCTGTGGAGAGAGAAACATTTCAAGCCAACGACCTTTCAGCAGAAAGTTTCACCACAGGGTGCACCTGAAACAACAAGAACTTATATTTATACTTATATATAAACTTATTTTTATATAACCTTATATTCAAATAACGCCTTTAACTATAGGACAAAATATGACACTGAGCCACAGAAGGAGATATTAGATGTGGTCACCCATGTCAAAGGCTGCAGATAGGTCAAGACGGTCGAGGAGGGAAAGTTTACCTTTGTCATAGTCACATAGGATATCATTTGTGACTTTGATAAGATCTGTTTTGGTACTGTGGTGGGGTAGAAACTTGATTAGAGGTATTCAAACAGGGAGGGCTGGATTTTACCAGCCCTTTGGGCACAGGCTGGGAGGTGGCAAGGTTGGCAAAATGGAGCAGGAAGGCGGCGAGTGGTTTGCCTGTCAGCTTCCCTCCGCTATGTCATTTTGCCAGTGACAAGAAAGGTGGCAGACGGCCCACCCACCCGGAGCCCAATTTAGCCACTTAAGTGGCCAATTAAGGGCCTCTTACCACCTCTGCTGGCATTTTACCTCCACTGCGTGGGGAGACCGTTCAGTGAAATCTAACAGCCTCCCGGTGGGCTCCAGGGAGGTGATGGGTGGGGGTTGGGGGGGTAGAAACCTCCTTTTTGGGGACACTTTGGCCCAAAGAAGAGCCCTCTCGTGGCAATGGCCACCATGCGGCAACAGCTCCGTCTGCCCTCTATGACAACCCATCCGCCCCCCCCCCCCCCCCCACCAACTCGCCAGGGCCTGCCTGACTGGCCCGGTGCCCCCAGACCCCACTTACCTGACTGTGAGGGTGCACAGCCATCTACGTGCCCTGATCCTGCAGGTACAGCCCCAGCAGTGGCCTCTGCTAGTGGTGGTGCTGCTGAGGCTGCTGATTGGGCCGGCAGCTCTTGGGGGCGGGCCGCTGTCCTTAACGGGGATGGAAGTACTGGTGGCACGCACTTAATTGGTCGTCACTGACTGATTGCAACCCTTGGTCTTTCTGCCCGCTAAAGTGGGATCGACCCTCCCACCCCCACCCCGCTTTCGGCTCTGGCTGGAGTTCTGGGAAAGATGGGAGGAGATTTGGGAAATGACAACATATTCAACAACGTTGGAGAGAAAAGGGAGGTTGGAGATGGGTAGTAGTTTGCAAGGCTGGTGGGGTGAAGGGTTGTTTTTTTGAGGAGAGGGGCGATGATGGCAGATTTAAAGGAGAGGGGAAACAACACCGGAAGAGAGAGAACCGTTTACAATACCGGCTAATATGGCGACCAGGAGGGGAAGTTGGGTGGTCAGCAGTTTAGTAGGAATAGGCTTGAAGGAGCAGGAGGTGGGTTTCATACACAAGATGAGCTCAGAGAGAGGATGAGGGGAGATAGGAGAGAAACTAGAGAAAGATGCAAGTTCAGGGCTAGGGCAGTGGGGAGCAATAAAATAAGTTTGGTAAGGTGGGCTGGTGGAAGGGAGGGAATGCAACAGAGGCAGCTGATCGGATGGTCTCAATCTTAGTGACAAAGAAATCCATGAGCTCTTCGCACTTTATTGTTGGAGGTGAGGGTGGAGGGGACAAGGGAGAGGGCTTTAAGAAGCTGCTTTGCAATGGAGAAAAGCCAGGGGTTATCTTTGCATTCCAGGATGATCCTGGAATGGTGAGCAGTTTTAGCAGATGAGAGCAGGGCCTGATAGTGTTTTATGTGGTTCAGTGTGATCTGTCGGTGGATTGCTAAACCAGCTGTCTGTCATATCCTTGCAAGTCTGTGTCCCTTGGGCTTAAGGGAGTGGAGGTGAGGGCTGTACCGGGGGAACGGCCAGGGTGAGAGAGGGTAATGGTTTTATTGGGGACTAGGGCATCAAAGGTGGAGGTGAGGGTGCAGTTGAGCAAATCAGTAGCTGCAGAAATGTTGTGGTGAACAGTGGGCCAAAGGCTAGATAGTTGAGATTTTTAAAGTGCAGTTGTAAGAGAATAGGGATGTCATTTTTCCCCAGGAGGTATACAGAATGAGGTAGGGTTAGGGCGTGGGAGGGCGATGTGGGTGGAGAGTGATACAAGGAAGTGATCCGAGATGGCCTTCTCCATAATTGATACGATGGGATTAGCAAGATCACATGAGATGGCAAGGTCAAAGGAGTGGCCGTGAATATGGTTTGGGGAATTTACCTGGAGGGAGAGATTTAGGGAAGATAAGAGGGCAGTGAACTCAGAGGAGAGAGAGCATGATGAGTTGAGATGGAGGTTGAAATCGTCGAAGATGAGAAATCAGTCGGTGCAGAGGCTGAGGGTGAAAAACAGTGAAGATATTTCAGTGAGAAAATTTTTATCATACTTGGGAGGGTGGTAGAAAATGATGATTTTTAAAGGTGAGATGCTCAAAGGAGGAGAAAGTGTCAGAGGAGTAGGGAGAGGGGTGGAACAGGGTGAGACGCACCACACTGCCACCATGAAAGTCTTGGCGGGGCAAATGGTGTAAGATGTAGCCAAGTGGGGAAGCTTCATTAAGTGGCAAGGTGTCATTACCACTCAGCCAGGTTTCCATTGACTGGGTTTCTCTCTCTGCAGATGCTGCCAGAACAGCTGAGTATTTCTAGCATTTCCTGTTTTGATTTCAGATTTCTAACATCTGCAGTATTTTGCTTTTGCATTGGGAGAATTCCCCTGCTGCATTTCAAAAACTGCCATGAGATCTTTTAGTTTCATCAAACAGGCAGAAGAGGTTTAAAGAATAGAAGGTACCTCCGACAATACAGCACTTTTTCAGTAACACATTGAAACGCCAGTATGCTCAAATCTTGGCATGTGGCTTGAATGCACAACCATCTGCATCAGAGGCAAAAGTGAAACCACTGAGCCAAACTGACACCATAGCAATCTGAAGAAGACAACAACCCATTGCCAGCTGCATGTCAATCTGATACAGGAAACTGCTTGACTATCGCATCTGGCCACTTCATTAATAGTCCTGTGCACATCTTCCTCCTTCCAACCACAAGTATGCCATCATCTACAGATGGTTGACTGTGTGTATCAACTCACACTGTTCTCATTCATGCTGCCTCGTCAAAGTCACTTTCAAACCTTGCCAAAAACTATGCCTGCACACACAACGACGTTACTGTTAACATAATTTTTTTCAAATTCTGTAGACACCAAAGATCCGGGTGTCAGAGAGATCATAGATTGGGCAAATCAATCATTGGAGAGGCGGTGGGGGGAGACGGGGACAGCAGGAAACTTGATCTGCCAGGTTTTTACCTCATGTAAGAAGCAAGCTACCCCACGATTTCCACCCAATATGTCACCAATAAGCCAAGTGGGACCTACAGCAGCTGAGAGCTGATATATGTCTTCTACTGGGCCAGAGGGATTGAGTAGTTCAAATGAACAGTGATGGTTATCTTCAGGGGCATTTAAACAAATGCTTTTATCACTTTGGCTCAACAGGGCCTCAGAACCCACCATCAGACTGGCATAGTGCCACAATTTGATTTTCTGGCTGGCAGTTGGGTGGATGTTTCCGTTATGCCTGTACAGATGTGGGCTGTCTGCCCCAGCTATGAACAGTTTGGCATGCAGTCCATGTTATTAGCTGCTGTTGGATGGACGCCAACTGAGCCAGGGAAGTAAGAACTCTAGCATAGGGAGTCCTTGCTTCTGGATCCACTTGCTTGACAATATCTGACTTGGAAAGGGCAGGCAGAGGCTTCCTACATATGCTGTTAAGTCCCAGAAATGCCAGAAACTTGGTACAGCTGGGTCCCTGCTGTTTTCTGGTTGGTTCTGCTGGTTTAGAACCCCCACACATTTTCAGGAATATTAAAATTGGTGGCACAGAGAATCATTAGCAGCCTGCCTATCTTACAGGTGTAAAACAGGCATCTAAGTATCTGTGCCGTAAGTGCACCATCTTCCTTATTGAACACTTAGGCGTCAGTTTTACGCTTGTTGCCTATAGCTACCAGGGTTTCCAGAGAGCCATGAATGCTTCATCAAAGCCTCCCTTCCTTCCCTAATACATCAACAATCCCGCTGTACTTATCACCAGCGTCCTTATTACCACCATCCTATTGTCTTCTCTCATTTCAGCCTTTTCGATCTTGCCCTCATATCACTACAAATATGAACACCAACTCCAAATCCAGAATAAAAAACATATTTATCCAATAACTCCATTCCACCAGTGTCTAATGGTTAAAAAAATAAAGAATTACCCTTAGAATTGCCCTTCCTGCCTGCCTTCTATGCTCCTTTACTTATCCTAGTGCTCCTACAAAATGTTTACACCATCTACAGCTTGGGAGGTGGAAGACTGCTGCGTTTTCAGTTAGAACACTTCAAATGGCCGCGGTGGCCGACCTTGAGCAGTTCTGGGGTTTGTCTTCGGTCACCTCCGTAAACTCCGTTCCCTAGCCACCAGCCCCATCCCTCTACCTGGTCATCGTCTGAGGCTGAACCAGGCCATTCACAACCCTGGTTTCCTATTTGACCCCGAGATGAGCTTCCGACTACATATCCACTCCATCACCAAGACTGCCTACCTCCAACTCTATAACATTGCCTGTCTCTGTTCATATCTCAGCTCATCTGCTGTTGAAACTCTCATCTATGCCTTTTTTACTTATAGACTTGACTATTGCAATGCTTTCCTGTCCAACCTTCCATCTTCCACCCTCCATAAAATTGAGCTCATCAAAAACTTTGCTTCCAGTATACAAACATGCACAACATCCCATTCACCCATCATCCTTGTGCTTGCTGATCTGCATTGGCTCCTGATCCAGCAATGCCTCAATTTTAAGATTCTCATCCGCTTTTTCAAATACCTCCATGGCCTTGCCCCCCTATCTCTGTAACCTCCTCCAGCCCTACAATCCTCTGAGATCTCAGCACTCCTCCAATTCTGGCCTTTTGCGCATTTTAATTGCTCCATCACTAGCAGACATGGCTTCAGCTGCCTGCACTCTAGACTACAGAATTGCTTCCCTAAACCTCTCTGCTTCGCTACCTCTCTTTCCTACTTTAAACCTACCTGTTTGACCAAGCTTTTGGTCACCAGTCCTAATTTCTCCTTATGTAACTTAGTGACAAGCTTTGTTTGATGACATTCCTGTAAAACGCCTTGGGGTACGTTACTATGTTAAAGGCACTATGTAAATACAAGTTGTTGTTGTTGCATGCTATAGTATCTTGGCATAGATTAGGTCAGTCTGATTCAGGTGTGGGTCAGGCCAGGACCGCCAATGTGGCATCAGACAACCTGGACACCCTATCTGGACCTCTTGCAGTTATTTTGGCCCTTTGACAATGTTTCCTGCTGTCCCTGCAGGTAGCGTGCATCTCCCCTTTAAGAGGTGTTGCCTTTTCATGTTGTCAAATATACATGATTTCTATCTCCCCCTCACAGCAGTGCAGTCATTGAATAGCACAGGCAGCACTGGCTAAATGCCTGAATTATTTTAACAAAAATTCAGTACATATTTAACATGGTACTTGGAACCATATGAACAGACGTTGCAGCACTATTTTCAAGCACGATTGAATTTCTAGGCCTGTATGTCTTGTCATCTGTAAACATTCCTTTGGACATTTCAACATTAATTGTGTCCACATCTATATTATATTTGGTGACACCTGTCCTGTCATGTTTTTTAACTAGATTTTCCTATTACCATCAGTGACATTGCAGTTCTATACTCTGACCACCAGGTGTCTCTGTTGAGCAGTATATTTTCCTTTCTGAAGTTCCGTTCTGAGAGTCGATGTTGAAAGAGAAAAGACTTGCATTTATATAGTACCTTTCACATCCTCAGGACATTCCAAAGCGCTACAGCTAATGAAGTACTTTTGAAGTCACTGATGTAATATAGGGAACACAGCAGCCAGTTCGCACACAGCAAGGTCCCACAAATAGCAATGTGATGACGAGACAACCTGTTTTTGTGATGTTGATTGAGCGATAAATATTGGCCAGGACACCGGGAATAACTCCCCTGTTCTTCTTTGAAGTGGTATCTTGAGATCTTCTACATTCACATGAGAGAACAGAGGGGGCCTTGGTTTAACACCTCATCGAAAAGACAGCACCTCTGACAATGCAGCACTCCTTCAGTACTGGACAGGAGTGTCAGTTTAGATTCTTGTGCTCAAGTCTTCAAAGTGAGACTTAAACTTACAACTTTCTAACTCAGAGGCAAGAATGCAACCATTTCTTTCCTCAAGTTAACAGGTAATAGGCTACACTGGGCAGCTCAGGCATGTAGTAGGCCTCAAGCTTTGGTGATCAATAATATGAGTGCTCATCAGTGCCCTACCATTGCATGAGGCTCAATATGTTGTGCAGCAGATTGTTAAAATTTTGTTACTCAAAATTACTTTGTTTGCCTAAATTAGATTGGGGCTCATTTTATATGATGCTAGTCTACCAGTCTTAGATCACCCCCATCAATACTCAAAAATTTACCACTGAGTTCAACAATTTTAAGTTGTAACCTCTACCCCCAATTTGTTTCATTTTTCTTTGCTGGTTTAGTTGTTTCTCTCATTTTTCTTTTATTTCCTTTACTTTGCTCTTGGACAGTAGCTATTCAGGATCCTGCCATTCATACCTCCTTTAGACACATGTTTGGTTTCTTTACTTGTCCCATTACCATTCCCTTTGGCCTTGCACCATGAAACCTTTTGTCATTTAATCTTTCCTGACCTCTACCCTATCACAGACCATCCCTTTTATTTTTCAACGGGCCCTTGAGAAGTGAGCAATGTGGGAAACTCTTGGGCATGGAAGTCCCCGTCCCAGGCCCACTTCCCCCTGTGTCACTGGCCTTGTTTTGGGCAGGCTGTTATATCCGACATTCGGAAACTCCCATGTTAGGATGGGACCTCACTTATCCTGATTTTGGCCACAGTCCTGCCATAGTTGTGGTGGGAGTGCACCAAGAGGGCTGAAGGTATTCGGCCCTCTTACCTCAGCAATGAGTTAGCACTTGGAGAAAATTGGTGAAGGAAAAGATTCAGAAGGCAAAATGTCTAGTGCTGTTGGGGTGGGTTTTAACTTGCTTTTTAGGAACCTGAGGGGTAGCTCAAATTGGAAGGAAATACAGCTGGTAACAGAAAGTAGAAAAATAGCAAGTGAAATTAGAAGGCAGGCAAAACAAAGGCGAGCATCAATTAGGCTTAGAATGCAGAATAATGTCAAAAAAAAGTTAATGGCACTCTACCTGAATACACGCAGCATTCGCAACAAGGTAGATGATTTAAAGACTCAAATAGGGGTAAATGGGTATGATCTAATTGCCATAACGGAAACATGGCTACAGGGTGACCAAGACTGGGAACTGAATATTCAAGGATATTCAACATTTAGGAAGGACCGGCAAGAAGGAAAAGGAGGTGGTGTTGCGCTGATAATAAGGGATGGGATCAGTACATTAGTAAGGGAGGATCTCAGATCAAAATGTGGAATCTATTTGGTGGAGCTAAGAAACAGCAAGGGGCAGCAAACATTGGTAGGAGTTGTTTATAGGCCACCAAACTGTAGTGGTAGTGTGGGGCATGGTATTAATCAGGAGATTAGAGAAGCATGTAGCATGGGTAATACAGTAATCATGGGTGACGTCAATCTGCATATAGACTGGGTAAACCTAATGAGCACTAATGCTGTGGAGGACGGGTTTCTGAAGTGTGTTAGGGATAGTTTTCTAGAGCAGTATGTTGAGGAACCGACTAGAGAACAGGCTATTTTAGATCTAGTATTATGCAATGAGAAGGGCTAATTAATAATCTTATATAATAAAAACAAAATACTGCAGATGCTGGAAATCTGAAAAGAAACAAGAAATGCTGGAAATACTCAGCAGGTCTGGCAGCGTCTGTGGAGAGAGAAGCAGAGTTAATGTTTCAGGTCAGTGACCCTTCATCAGAACTGGCAAATATTAGAAATGTAATAGGTTTTAAGCAAGTAAAGTGGGAGTGGGGCAAGAGATAACCAAAGAGAAGGTGTTGATAGGACAAGGTCACAGAGAATAACTTACCAAAAGGTCATGGAGCAAAGGCAAACAGTATGTTAATAGTGTGCTGAAAGACAAAGCGTTCGTGCAGAGAGGGTGTTAATTGACCGAAAAATGAACAGCCTGGCCACAAGCACAAACATGAAAAAAACAGTGGGTAGGCACAGTAGGAACAAACTAAATAAACTAAAATGAAATAAACAAATAAAAAATAAAAAATAACTACAAATAAAATTAAAAAGGGGGGCCCATCATGCTCTGAAATTATTGAACGTACTTAATCAGTAAATGAGGTGCCTAATCAGTAAATGATAATTAATAATCTTGTTGTAAAAGAACCTTTAGGGATGAGTGACCATAATATGATAGAATTTTACATTATGTTTGAAAGTGAGGTGGTTCAATCTGAAGAAAGGGTGTTAAATTTGAACAAAGGAAATTATGAAGGTATGAGGGGCAAATTGGCTGAGGTGGATTGGGAAAATACATTAAGAGATATGACAGTACATTGGCAATGGATATCATTAAAGAAATATTATATAGTTTTCAGCAACTATACATTCCTTCAAGGCACAAAAACCCAAAAAGAAAAGTCAGTCAACCGTGGCTAACAAAGCAAGTTAAGGATTATATAAGGTTAAACGAAAAGGCCTATAAAGTTGACAGAAATAGTAGAAAACCCGAGGATTGGGAGGATTTTAGAATACAGCAAAGGAGAACCAAGAAACTGACAAAGAAAGGGAGAATAGAATATGAATGTAAGCTAGCAAAAACATAAAAATGGACTGTAAAAGCTTCTATAGGTACGTAAAAAGGAAACATTTGGCTAAGATAAATGTGGGTCCATTACAGGCAGAATCAGGAGAATTTATAATGGGGAATAGAGAAATGGCAGAGAAGCTAAATGATTACTTTATGTCTATCTTCACTGAGGAAGATACCAGAAATATCCCAGAATTAGAGATCCAAAGGACTAAGGAGAATGAGGAATTGAAGGAAACTAGTATTAGTAAGAAGGTTGTATTGAAGAAATTAATGTGGCTGAAGGTTGATAAGTCCCCGGGACCTGATATTTTACATCCAAGAGTGTTGAAAGAGGTAGCTATGGAGATAGTGGATGCATTGGTGACCATCTTCTAAAATTCCATAGATTCTGGAATGGTTCCTGCAGATTGGAAGGTAGAAAATGTCACCCTACTATTTAAGAAGGGAGGGAGAGAAAACAGGGAACTACAGAACTGTTAGCCTTACATCAGTATTGGGGAAAATGCTAGAATCGATTCTAAAGGATGTGACAAATGAACACTTGGATAATAATAATCAGATTGGGCATAGTCAACATGAATTTAAGAATGGAAAATCATGTAAATCATGTTTGACAAACCTATTGGAGTTTTTTGAGGATGTTACTAACATAATTGATAAAGGGGAGTCGGTGGACGTGGTATACTTGGATTTTCAGAAGGCTTTTAATAAAGTCCTCCACAGGAGGTTGGTTAGGAAAATTAAAGCACATGGGATAGGAGGTAGTATACTGGCATGGATCAAGGATTGGTGAACAGGCAGAAAGTAGAGAGTAGGAATGAACGAGTCATTCTCACACTGGCAGGCTGTAACTAGTGGGGTATCGCAGGGATCAGTACTTGGGCCCCAGCTGTTCACAATATATATCAATGATTTGGACCTGGGGATCAAATGTAATATTTCCAAGTTTGCGAATGACACAAAACTAGATGGGAATGTGTGTTGTGAGGAAGATGCAAAGCGGCTGCAAGGGGATTTGGTCAGAGTTAGTGGGCTGGATTTTGTTCTCCCCCAGGCATCAGGTTCCGTGGCGGTGGGGGCCTGAAGATATCTCTGGGAGAGGACTGCCACGCACCCTGACGCTGGGGTGGGGGGCGGAGCCCGGCCCGATATTACCAGCAGCGGCAAGGCCTTGCGGCAGCCCTGCCCACCATTCACGAAGGGACCCCAATTTGAATATTTAAATAAATTAAAATGAATTAATTAATGAAGCACTCCTGCGCCTTCGGATCCCCATCCGGGGAAAAGAGGCACCACACTGGCGGGGAGGGGGAAGGGGGTAAGTTTATCAGTGTGGTGAGGGGAGGGAACTGGGTCAAATTAATGTCATGGGTGTAAGAGATGGTGGGATGGGTTGTAGTTGAAGGTTTGTGCAGTTTGGGGGGGGGGTGCAAGGTCAGATGGTAAAGGTAAGTGTTTTGAGGAGGGAAAGGGCAAATAATTAATTTAATTGTTATGGGGGGGTGGTCAGAGAGGGGCAAAAGAAATGTATTTATTTATTTTAATTCTCTTTACCTTTAAATATTTAAATTAGCCTGTGGGGCTAACAGTCCTTTAAAAATGGCCTCAGCGCTTGCGCACAGGCAGCCCCAGCTACTTAAATGAGCCGCCGCGTTTAGATTCGTGGCGGCTCAGAGACATGTGGCAGGCTGCCGTTTTCTGGCACCCCCCACCCCCCTGCCAATATTGGCGGCAGGCACATAAAATTCAGCCCAGTGAGTGGGCAAGAACATGGCAGATGGAATATCTTGTGGAAAAATGTGAGGTTATCCACTTTGGTAGGAGGAATAGATGTGCAGAGTATTTCTTAAATGGTAAGAGATTAGAAAGTGTAGATGTGCAAAGGGACCTGGATGTCCTCATCAATCAGCCATTGAAAGCTAACACACAGTTGCAGCAAGCAATTAGGAAGGCTAATGGTATGTTACCCTTTATTGCAAGAGGATTTGAGTACAGGGGTAGTGAAGTCTTGCTTCAATTGTATAGAACCTTGGTTAGACTGCACCTGGAGTACTGTGTGCAGTTTTGGTCCCCTTAACTTAGGTAGGATATTACTGCCATAGAGGGAGTGCAACAAAGGTTCACGGGATGGCGGTACTGTCCTATGAAGAGAGATTGAGGAAACTGGGCCTGTATTCTCGAGAGATTCAAAGAATGAGAGGTGATCTCATTGAAACCTACAAAATAGTTAAAGGGATAGACAGGGTAGATGCATGTAAGATGTTTCCTCTTGCTTGGGGAGTCTAGAACCAGGGAACACAATTTCAAAATAAGGGGAAAGCCACCTAGGATCGAGATGAGGAGAAATTTCTTTACTCAGAGGGTTGTGAGTTGAGGTTACAATCAGATCAGTCATGATCTTGTTGAATGGCGGAGCAGGCTCGAGGGGCCGAGTGGCCTATTCCTGCTCCTAATTCATATGTTTGTATATTCCTATGTCCAGACACATGCAAACTGATTAGTTTCACAAACTGGATTGATTCTAAATGCTGAGGGACACATTGTGTCACTGGGATTGAGCAAGACAATTTAACATAACTTCGTATCTATCTCTGTAACCTCCCATAACCCTACAACCCTCCAAGATCTCTGTGCTCCTCCTATACTGGCTTTTTGCACATCCCCTATTTTAATCATTCCACCAATGGTGCCCGTGCTGTCAGTTGCCTCGGCCCTAATCTCTGGAATTCATTCCCTAAACAGTTCCACTTCCCTTCTTCTCTCTCCTCCTTTAAGATGCTCCTTAAAATCTACCTCTTTGATCAAGCTTTCAATCATCTGCCCTAATATCTCCTTATATGGCTGAGAGTCAAATTTTGATTGATAACGCTCCTGTGAAGTGCCTTTGGACATTTCACTAAATTAAAGGCAATATATTATATATATATATGTTATTGTTTGAAGGATGACATGGGGATATTAGTAATGCTTGATAACAGACCTAAAAGTAAGCATTTTAGCAGAGGAGAAAATTGTTTCTATACTGAACAGCTGTAAAAATCAATCTTTTTTTGCACGGCTGAAATCTGTCCTGAAAGAAACTGCCCTCCTCTTTAAATCATCTTTCTACTTTCCAAAAGGTATTTTTTGCTTAAAGATTTACTTGCATTACAGCATTAATGTACAGGTAAAAATGTTGTTTTAATTTCTGTTATTGTGTTTGTTCTATTCTGCAGAATACAAATGCTAACTGCTGACATAGGACACTGCAAATTGTGCCCAAAGGTTAAGATAAAGGAACAAATAAATGTGAAAAAATGAAATTTCTCCTAAATGATTTCAGTTTATGCTCTGCTGATGCTTGACATATGATCATGTACAGTCGCTAAATGGAACCCTTTACACAAAAGTAAATAATTAATCTACTTAAATTAAGCAAGAGATTACATTGACCAAATGGCACCTATCTTGCAAGGATTATATTGCTAAATTAAACAGTATTGGTTGTTCTATCTGTATCAGCTTGACCCACCTGCTTTCAATGGATCACTATGAACTAGCAACATTCAGCTGGAAATAACATCATAAGCAATAATTGTACCAGTTTATGGGGACTTCTGTTCTTTCTAAAGGAAGCCCCAGGAGACAACAAACTGGGCTGGATTTTAAAGCCCTTCTGCCGTCGGGAGTATTGGCGGTGGGGGGCGGGGTGGGGGGACAATGAAGATCGATGGCCCCGATGGCGGCTTGCCCCGTGCTGATCTCGGCGGCAGCAGTGAGGCCTCGTGGCGGCTGCCCCATCGCTCGGCGACGGGACCCCCATTTCAATATGTAAACTAATTTACATAGCTGATTTAATGAGGGACCCGTCGCCTCCTTGATCACCGCACCAATCTTCATTCGGGCGTCCGACAATGCCGCGCCTTCAAATCCCCGTTCGGGGAAACGTGGCTCGACACCTGTGGGGAGGGGGTGGAGGAGTTTTTCTCCGTGCAGGGGTTGGGGGTTGGGGGGTAACATCACTGTGGATTAGTCGGGGGGGGGTGATTGGAAGGGGTGAAGGGCAAAGGTGCTGAACTTTGGGGGGTGCGGGGTAGGTCAAATTCTTAATAAACGAATTCCAGGGAAGGGGTGGGGGAAGGGCAGGAATGTTTTGAGATGCCATTGGGAGGATGGGAAAATGAATTTAAAGATAATTTATTTCTGCTTTTTGGTAATCCAACTGACCTGGCCCTTTAATTTTTAAATCTCCACTAAAGGCTGTAAGCCCTTTTAAAATGGCACCGCGATTGCACATTGGCACCGGGCGCTGTTGCTGGTGATGGCTTGCCCGCCCCGCCACACCATTGTGAGGGGTGGGGTGCTGCCGCCACGTTTGAAATCGCGATGGCTCCGTGACGCGGTGCCCGTGCAGGCGGGGCGCATTTTTTATGTCCGCCACCTACTTTGGCAGCAGACTCTTAAAATGCAGCCCACTGTGTCTCAGAATTCCCTTCATATTAAGTTGCCAGGCCCTCCTATCCAAGAGGGAGTGATGTTGGAACTGGTCCAAAAGACATGTTATCGGAAGCTTTGTTCATCACAAAGACACCCAGCATACTTCATTATGGCCCAGAAATTGCTTGGGGATGCGAACCAGGATTGTGCATGCCAGTGCCCTTCGCTTGTGATCCTGGTGGTGTATGTGGGGCCAGTAGGAGGGCAATTAATTAGTGTTGGCCCACTGAGCGACAGCTAGCCCACACAGGCTGGAAACTCCTGCATCTGCTGTTGTCTGGGGAAAGTGTGCCCATCCCCTCCCCCAGAAAGTTTTCATTTTGGCTCCTTTGACCTTCTTGCAAAGAGCCATAATGACAACAAATTATAATCAAGAGGTCCATACCACTTATCTGGCCTAAACTTCCCTCCTCCCCAGTGAGATCCACCTGCAACCTGCCAGAGGTCAGTTAGCTACATTTTGCTAGGTTTTACCAGCCTCCATATTTTTGCCAAGTTCTGCACAGGCTAAGTTTAGGGAATTCCTACTCCAGGCCCCACTCCCTCTGATGTAGAGGACCATGTTTGGGGCAGATGGCCGGCGGATCAAGCCCAGACAAGACCTCTGGAAAATACTAGAAAGGAACAGGATCTAACATATCTCAGTGCTGGCCTATTTCCCAGACCTACCACTGCACACCTGTTAGAATAATGGTGTGGGAGTTCCAGAGCATGAGAATTTTGGGGGCCTATCTCTCAAAGACTTCCCATTCACAAAAAAAGAAATCAATTAAAATCCTTTCGGTGGCCACTTTAAACCCCCTCCCCAATCCTGCAACAATAACATTTTTAACATAACAATAAATATAAAAACACAATAAGAACTCATAAGGTTTACACATCCTATATATTAATTCTTCCAAAAACTTTGCCCCACGCTGGCTGGTCCTCTGTCAGGAGGTTCAGGGTTGTCTTCTTCTCCATTACCTCAGATTGGTTTCTTTAGCTAAGCTTTGGATTACAATATTTTTAGGCCTTTACCCTTGCACCACAGATGTGTCTCAAAAAATTTGTGCATGTGACCATTGCAAAGCTGCCATGTTTATGACTGACAAAAGACTCAACAATGCAATTGGAATTGGGGCAGTGTGGTAATAGCACCTCTCTAATCTGTCTTGCGTGTATTTCTGGGGTCAGTGGCATTTTAATAATGTAGCCAAGCTCCTCATGTAGAAATTGCATGGCTCGGGAGCTTGCCCATTGGTGAATAGGAAATTGTATTCTGTTGCAGAATCTGAAGTCTTGCAGAGTTTAAGGCGTTCAGCTTGGCCAACTTGAAACATAACAACGTTGTTCAAAAAAATCGTTGCCTGTAAGGAGTGCAGGAAGCCACAGAGAACCCTGTTTCCTTAGATGAAGCAATAGAAATTCTGCTAGAGGAAATGAGGCAGAGCTGAGGTGGGGGTGGGGAGGGGGTGTGGGATCTTTAGTAGTGAGTGCAACAGACTCCCAGGAAGAGCAAGGAAGAGGTATGTGCTAGCATTAATTTCATGAGCAACATGCTGTATACTTGGAAGCAAGTATAAACAGCCATGTAAACAATGGATGATAGGATCTTCAACTTCTTCTCCAAAGCGCCAAACCTGGTTACTTATACAGAAAAGTGTATTTAATAATCACATTTACAGTGATACAAGTCAGCAATATCATTTCACCTCCTCTCTCTCTCTTTATCTTTCTCTCTGCAGAATCTTATGGGAGTTTCCTTTATTACCCAATTTCTGCTTTCCCTTCCCCACTGCTGGGAAAAGCCACAATTTCATCTACCTGTAGCCCTTAGGTTCAATACAGTAGAAAGTAGAAGACATAACATTAACTTCCATTAATATACTATCCTGAGCAAATAAGGCACATACAACATTGTCCCTAAATTTCCACAAAACTGCTTCTGCAATCTGCCATCAGTCAGGAAGAAATGCAGTGGAAGGCCTGGAAATTAGGCTATTATCAGGAGATACCAGGTCCCAATTTTTACCTCAAGTTTCTGTGATGACCTGTTTCGGGTCGAAGCTCCATCTGCCCAAAGCAAGGTCTCCTGTTTCTGACAGGATGTGACCATTACCGTGTGGCAATTTCTCGGGCTGGTAGTTTTCTTGGCCCTGGCCTGAGACCTGCTGGATGGCTGGTACACAGAATGAATGTGTGAGTTTTGACCAGACGATGTGTGGAAGTGTGGTCCATCTGAGAGTTCAACTTGGTTTGGGCCCCCCCCAAAAATGACTGTAAATCCTGGGCCTTCATCAGCCTTTCAACAAAGGGCTCATGAAAAAGAAACATTAAAGTCGGTGATGTTGAAACAGGGGAGAATGAGTGGCCTATGTCACTTTCCCTAATGAACTTTTGGTGGCTTTGGTGCCCACCAATGATAAGGGAACCTCCTACCCACTCTGCATACAGGCGTGATCACAATGGACACATCCTGGCACTTGTGCCACAATTGGGGACCCACAAATAGCCCATGGTCTCAAAGTACTTTCAAACATTAGTATGAATGCCCATCATGCTTCATGGTGCACTTTGCAGTCACACTCTTCACCTGGAAGTGTTCCTTTCATATGCTTCAATTATATGCTTCATCTAATGTTGCACGTATATGTCAACAGATGTATACTGACTTTTGGATATTACTGCATCTAATCCTGGCACTGAAACTTCTCACTTCTATTCTGGTTGCAGAAAGAGGGAGAGAGAAAGTGAAAGAACACTTAAAGGAGGAGGACTCCATCCTCTTGCAGAGATTAATGTAAGACTGTAGTGATAAAGCTTCTCCTTCAATTGAAAGCTTAAGTGCTTGAAAGTTCACCATTGTAGCCTGTCTTATTCTAAGTGTGTCATGCAAAGGTTTGTTGCCTATTAGAACAGTGATCCTCAGGAGACTGGAGCATGTCTCCAATCTGATGGAAAGTGTCTGCTTCTATCTCTGAGCACGTGCGACTGATTTATTTTGCCTATTGCCCAGTGTCTGCTTATTTCTAGAATGATAGGTAGAGAAGAAAAGAAGTGCATGCCCAGGCCCAGCATAGTGCTTGTCACAGGCCATTTGCATTTGACATACATTATTTGTCATAAGTCAGTTCTACCTCACCACCACCTCTGTTGACTCCTCCACTTTCTCCAAATTGTCACACTGTTTGTCCGACATCCAGTACTGGATGAGCAGAGATTTCCTTCAATTAAGTATTGGGTCTCTGCCACAAACTCCGTTCCCTAGCGCACTCACCCCCCTGCCCAACCACCACCCCCCCCCCCCCACCACCACCCCCCCCCCCCCCCCCCCCGACTCCATCCCTCTCCCTGGCAACTGTCTGAGGCTGAACCAGCCTGTTCACAATCTCAATGTCATATTTGACCTCAAGATGAGCTTTCATCCACCATATCTGGGCCACCACTAAGACCTCCTATTTCCACCTCCGTAATATCACCTGATTCCACCACTGCCTCAGCTCATCGGCTGCTGAAACCCTCATCCATATCTTTGTTACCTTCATACTCGACTATTCTAATGCACTCCTGGACAGCCTCCCACATTCTACCCTTAGTAAACTTGAGATCATCCAAACCTTGCTGCCAGTGTCCTAAGTCACACCAAATTCCATTCACTCATCAGCCCTGTGCTCACTGATCTACACTGGCTCCCGGTCAAGCAACACCTCTATTTTAAAATTCTCAACCTTGTTGTCAAGTCCTTCCATGGTCTGGCCACTCCCTATCGCTGTAATCTCCTCGGGCTCCACAACCCTCCGATATATCTGTGCTCATCTAATTCTGGGCTCCTGAGCATTCACAATTTTAATCACTCCACCAGTGGTGGCTGTGTCTTAAGCTTTCCTAAGCTCTGGAATTCCCTCCCTAAACCTCTCTGCATCTCTAACTCATTTTCCTCCTTTTATGGCACTCCTGAAAGCTAGCTCTTTGACCAAGCTTTTGGTCATCTGCGGCTTGGTGTCTTTTTTTTTATATAATGCCCTGTAAAGTGCCTTGGGACATTTTATTATGTTAAAGTTGCCATATAAATACAAGTTGTTGCACATGAAATTTAAGGTATTTAGATGCTAAAGAAATGATGTAATTCCATCTATCATGTCAATTTCCCCACCTTACATTTATCATAGGTTATGTGCTAATATTGCACATATAAACTGGGTGTTCTCAGCCTTAGGCTGCATTTGAGATCCAAAGTTGTTTGATGGGATTTGAATTGAGACTAGTAATTTGACATTTGGGCTGAAAATTGAGAGAAAATTTCAAAGATTTTACATGCATTTGGGCTATACTGCCTCAATGAAATTTTAAGAAGAGATGGGAAGTTATAGTTTCCTGCTCCCATCACCCACCTTAGCATTAGGTATTTTCCATTCAGAATACTGTTGTACGGGTGCTATTTGGAGGAAGGGGACAAAAAAAAAACTTATAAATGGTAAGGAGGTGTAACCTCACTGCAGGAAGAGGGCTCCTATCTGGAGTTACCCAGCCAATCAAATACATCAGCCACAGAAGAATTATCTGGACCTGATAGAGGAGAAAGGTTATCAGAAGCTCTGATCCATCAGGGAGACAGTGACAGTGATGAGCAACGTGCTGCAAAAGGACTCCAGGGCAGGTACAGCATTGCCAGTGGCAGTGAAGTTGGCAGCTGCCTTCAACTCTTATGCTCAAGCTACTTGCAATGGGTGGTGGGGACATCAATGAGAGCAAGCAGTTATATTATAGTTCCCTGGACAACAAACAACAACAGGACAGATCCCAAGGATTGTTTTGAATGGCAATTCCCAGAAGTCTGTAATACCTTTGCTGGCATTCATGTGTCCCTGCACACAGCAGTATCCCATATATGAATACAAGGGCTTTAATTCCATCGATGTTCAGTTTTTGCGTGGTCATCTACTTCCATTAAGGCAGGTAAATTCCAGATTCCCAAGCAGCAAATATGATGCATTCATTTTGCCATCTTCTACCAAGCCACTATTATTTGCAGATATCCAGCAAGTCAAAAGTCAGGGCTTGGAAAACCAAAGATATCTCCTGCTGTCTGGACTTCTACAGCATCCCAGAACACCAGTGGAGCACAGATACAATAAGATGCATGCCTCCACTTGGTTCATCGTGCTGGCTATGAAAGGAGCTGGCAGTGTGTTGTCTTACACAGTCTTCTACTAAAGGAGGTGCTGCAAAGTGAAGGTGAAGGGATGCATGGGTAAAATGGAACAGTCCATGATAGTAATAGTTGGCACAGTGTAAGAATAACAGCTCTCATTACAGTCCTCTGTTTTGCTGCTCCTGGTGAGGTCAATTAAATTCTTATGATACTGGGGACCTTTACTCTGCACAGTGTTGGAATCTGCCACCATTTGCCAAGCTCATAGCTCTACCATCTTGCTCACCCGACACCCATCTCAGGGATAGAGAAGGCATTTCCTGAGTTGCACTTGCTTCAGCAAGACTTTTATAGTCTCTTCATCAAAGTAGGGTGTCCTATTTCTCCTTAGACTGTTGCTGCCAGAGATGTCTTCAGCTGCACATCTTTTTGCAGCCAATTTTGAAACAAGTGATAACAATTTAAGCTGGTACAAGCCTTTAAATGTTAAGACACATTCAAGTCAAGTGTTTTCCAAAAGTGCACTGAACTATGATGCATGGAATTGTTTATATATCAATCCCATTTCTGACCACTAGATAGCTCTATACAACTTTTACATATCATTGCATCCACCTTTCAGGAAACTGTAGTGTTTATTTTCTATCCTCGCCTGTACTGGGAGCCAGTCATCACACCTAAGATGCACTGTATCTATCAAAGTATCTCTGTGCCCAATTTTGCTGTGTCGGATGATTAGGATGGGTCAGGGACACCTCTGCAATAAGCCCACCAGAACAGGTCCTTGTGCCAAGAATTGTAGAGATTAAAACATGAGCACAGCTGCAGGTTGAAGAGGCCTGCAGCTATAGTCCTGGCTGTTAGCCTCTGGGTATTCAAGCTGCTACAT
Organism: Heterodontus francisci; assembly: GCF_036365525.1. Taxonomy (NCBI): domain Eukaryota; kingdom Metazoa; phylum Chordata; class Chondrichthyes; order Heterodontiformes; family Heterodontidae; genus Heterodontus; species Heterodontus francisci. The sequence continues at coordinate 168,807,749 of NC_090372.1, read as the reverse complement.
GCTGGGACATTAAAAATTGCCCCCACCTATAGTTATTGTTCTATTCTAGTTGCTGCTGGGCCCAACTCAAGTCCTCCATTTTGATGAAGATCCTGCAGTCTCACCTTTTGAAGCAGTTGTGAATATAACTGTTTGGATATATATGGAGGATGTTGAGGAGAATGCTTCAGTTCTCTAACAACATTAGGTCTGCACCTACCTCAGATGGAGGTGCAGGCATTAACACAAGCCCACATCCACTCATTAGATGATCGCCACCATCTTTTCCTCTCTGTAGTGTCTGGTGACATCAACATGGGAAATTGGTCTTTCTATATTTTTTTTTTACTAAATTCAAAATTCAGATAAACTCTCAGGTTGTACTGTATTATAAAGCTCTGCGATAGGCTAGTTACAAAAATCAGAATATATTAAGGGGAGGCAGTGGCATAGTGCTAATGTCATTGGGCTAGTAGTACAGGGGCCCAAGCTAGTGTTCTGGGGACATGTGTCTGAATCCCCCATGGAAGATGATGATATTTGAATTCAATTAATAAATCTGGAATTAAAAAGCTAGTCTAATGGTGACCATGAAACCATTGGCGATTGTTGTAAAAACCCATCTGGTTCACAAATGTTCTTTAGGGAAGGAAATCTACCATCCTTATGTGGTCTGGCCTACATGTGACTCCAGATCCACAGCAATGTGGTGGACTCTGAAATGTCCTCTGAAATGGCCTAGCAAGCCACTCAGTTCAAGGGCAATTAGGGATGGGCAATAAATGCTGGTTTAGCTGCCGATGCCCACATCCCATGAATGAATAATAAAAAAAAATCCGTCTACTTGCTTAGGTGGCTTTTACTTTCTGATTTGATATATCCATTCCTGTTCATTGTTCCAAATCTCATGTTTAGTTTTTGTTGTAATGTGTTAATTTCTTCCATCAGCTCTTCTTATACCAATTCTAACTTTTCTTATATTTCAACAAAATTTCTTCTGTCCATCATAACTGCTGATTACCTGTCTTTATAACACAAGGGAGTCAATTTTAACTCTACCAGTCCAGTGGAAGCTTGGTCGGTGGGGAGTTGAAACTGAGCAGTCAGGAATTGCCCTTTTCCCACCACCCATGATCCTAACCTCAATAGTTCTTGTGGTGCCCACCTGAAGCATGCAGAAGTCTTGTGACATCATTCAAATTGGGGATCGATTACATCAATAGGAATCCGATTGCATTTTAACAGCTCGTTTGAATTTAGCTGTTGTAATGGCTTTCCTGCCAATTGAAAGAAGATCAGGGATGAAGAAGAGACCCATAATTAAGTGAGAAAATTTCCTCTGTGAGGCCAGAAGCAGCAGTGCTCCTATGGGTCTCACAAGAAAAGTCACAACCTTGCTTGTCCTGGACTCCCCCGTGCCTTCTTCCTCCCTGAGAAACCTTTCTGAAATCCCTTCCCCACCACTTAACTGATAGCCAGCAGGCAGTTCTTGGTCACTTGGTTTTCAGGAGATGCCAGTCGCTCTGCACACTTTTCATGCCCGTTCCAGGCAGGAAGTTGACCAGTGGGATTTAAATGAAGCCCAATGGTTAACTTCATCAAAGACCTCCTGCGGCCTATGGTGGGAGGGAAATTAATTCACCAGTGTGGTTTCTCAGTGGAAACCCAAGTTAAAATCACCTTTAATAGCATGATCTTGATTCATCGTTTTTATGCAGAACAATTGCTGCTTCCATTCATTTTGCAACGGTGCATGCACTCTTACTGTATACTTTGGGTAGTAGTAGTTTTTATTTTGAGATTCTCAGTCATAGTACAGCTTTTGCTAACTTTTATTTTACCTGAGCTGTTGTGAATCTATATCTAGACCCTAATTTTGTTGGTTTGGAATTACTACTGTCTGATCCATCGGTTACAAGGCACGTATAGTGCTAAGGTAGATTTACTATTCCTTGCCATTGTGACTTTCAAGTATGGGAAAATTCTGAGGGGGCTTGACAGGGTAGATGCTGAGAGGATGTTTTCCCTCGTGGGGGAATCCAGAGCTAGGGGACACAGTTTCAAAATAAGAGGTCTCCTTCAAAGGACTGAGATGAGGAGGAATTTCCTCTCTCAGAAGGAAGTTAATCTTTAGAATTCTCTATCCAAGATAGCAGTGGTCATTTAATATATTCAAGGTTGAGCTAGACAGATTTTTGATCTATGAGGGAGTGAAAGGTAATGGGGGGCAGGCAAGAAAGTGAAGATAAGGCCACAAATCAGATCAGCCGTGATCTTATTGAATGGCAGAGCAGGTTCAAGCAGCCAAATGGACTACTCCTGCTCCTATTTCTTATATTCTTATTTTGTATTGCTGAAAAAAAGAGACTTGCTTTTCATCTTGCACTCATCAGGACAGATGTAAGAATGCAAAACTCCAAAGGGAGCAACAATTTATACTGCATGAGAAAAGGGTGCTGATTGGTTGGCAAGTCGACTCTGATTGGTCGAGGCTTGCCATGGAACTATTGTCCCCCATGCTTTGTTTAATTCAAAAAGGCGCAACGCCTGGACATGTTCCTTTTGCTTGCAGAGGACAGGTCCCTGCATATGAACATATGTAGCTTCTAGCAACTGTAAGTGAGCCACATTGCAAGCCGAGTGTTAATCTTAAATTGGTTGTTAGTGTAATTCTTAGCACTCTCGGGATTGTTCAGTAATTGCTGTCCAATGGTGGAATCACATCTAACGTTTGACATTGTGTTCTGAGATTTGCAAGTATGGGCTAGTTGAGTACAGTCAGTAATCTGTTTATTGTGAACAACCGAAGGGATGTGCTGTTTGATACGATCTGCCAGTCATTGGGATGTGTGACCTATGTACCTGGCATTGCACCGGCACTGGAATTCATATACCACATTACTTAATTGTATGGTAGGCAGAACTTCTTTTTGGCTTGACGGCAGCCTCCTGTTAGTGGAAAATAACATTTGTGTTGCTACTGGATAGTTGCAGTGTGAAATGGCTAGCTTCACCTGTTGGCCAAATTTTTGAGATACCTTACCCTTGCCCATTTGTGAGTGTGCGCGATCTATACACAACAAGCAATGATCTGATCGGGGTAGCCATTATCCAGAAGAATAGCTTTGATGTGCCCTATTTTGGCGTCAAGCTTGCTTGGTGAGCAAATGGCTCAGGTTCTATTTACGAGATTGCCGATGAAGCCAATCTTATAGCATGTGGAGCTGCAGAGCCCTTCAAAGCTATCCTGCAGGATAATGGCTACCCAGATTAAATCATTGCGTGTTGTGTATTGTGCATACTCATAAATGGGCCTAAGACCACCACTTTCGGACCTGTGCCCAGTCTCCTCAAATTACTCTGGAAGGGTAAGGTATCTCAAAAATTTGAACAAAAGGTGAAGTTAGCCGTTTTACACTGCGACTATGCAGTAACAACACAAGTGTTATTTTCCACTAACAGGATGCTGCCGTCAAGCCAAAAAGACATTCTGCTTACCATGCAAATGAATAACGTGGCATATGAAGCCTTGAAACATGGTGGCCCTGCCCTATGCACCAAGCTGCATGAGTTTTTCACAGCCTGTTGGGAACAGGGCAGGATTCCATGGGATCTTCATGATGCCGGTATCATCACCTTGTACAAAACAAAGGAGAAAAATCAGACCGCTCCAACTACCGTAGAATCACCCTCTTTTCTATTGCTGGGAAGATCCTGGCTAGAATACTTCTGAACAGGCTTGTGCCTACCATACAAACATACGAATCAGGAGCAGGAGTAGGCCACTCGGCCCTTCGAGCCTGCTCCACCATTCAATAAGTTCATGGCTGAATTGATTACTCCACATTTCCACCAATCCCTGATAACCTTTCACCCCCTTGCTTATCAAGAATCTACCTACCTCTGCCTTAAAAATATTCAAAGACTCTGCTTCCACCGCCTTTTGAGGAAGAGAATTCCAAAGACTCACAACCCTCTGAGAGAAAACATTTCTCCTCATCTCTGTCTTAAATGAGTGACCCCTTATTTTTAAACAGTGACCCCTAGTTCTAGATTCTCCCACAAGGGGAAACATCCTTTCCACATTCACCCTATCAAGACCCCTCAGGATCATATATGTTTTAATCAAGTCGCCTCTTACTCTTCTAAATTCCAGCGGATACAAGCTTAGCCTGTCCAATCTTTCCTTGTAAGACAGCCTGCCCATTCCAGGTATTAGTCTAGTAAACCTTCTCTGTACTGCCTCCAATGCATTTACATCCTTCCTTAAATAAGGAGGCGAGTACTGTACTCAGTACTGCAGATGTGGTCTCACCAATGCCCTATATAGCTGAGGCATAACCTCCCGACTTTTGTATTCAATTCTCCTTGTGATAAACGGAAACATTCTATTAGCTTTCCTAATTACGTGCTGTACCATTGCAGAAGAAAACCTCCCAGAGAGTCAGTGTGGTTTCAGCACAAACAGACACCACAGACATGGTATTTGCACTCAGACAATTACAAAAAAAGTGTCATGAGCCAAGCAAAGGTCTGTACGACACATTCGTAGACCTCAACAAGGTATTCGACACTGTGAACAGAGATGGACTTTGGAAAATCCTTGAAAAACTTGGATGCTCACCCAGGTTCCTGACCATGGTGAAGCAGTTTCATGAAAATCAGTATGGACAAGTCAAACAAAACAGCGACCGCTCGAGTCTCTTCCAAATCTCCAATGGTGTGAAGCAGAGATGTGCTGGCCCTGACCTTATTCATCATCTTTTTCAGCATGAAGCTGCAGCAGGCAACGGAAGACCTAAGGAAGGAGTTTACATATGCTTCCAGACTGAGGGAGGCCTTTTCAACCTCGGGCATCTTCAGGCTCACACAAGACACAAGAAAAACCCATCTGTGAACTTCTTTTCGCCAATGACTGTGCTCTCCTGGCCCACAGTCAGTCAGACCTGCAACGTAATACCAACATGTTTTTCCGAGGCGGCACAACTCTTCAGACTAAAAATCAGTTTAAAGAAAACTGACATCCTGCATCAGCCTGCACCCCAAGAAGAATATAGACCATCAAGCATAGTCATTGAGGGAACCGAGCTGAATGCCGTCAAGCAATTTACTTATTTGGGGAGCGTCATCTTGTTTGATGCCACCATAGACAAGGAAGTGGACAATAGGCTCTCAAAAGCAAACAGTACATTCGGCAGACTCAACAAATGAGAGTGGAGCAACCACAGCCTCTGAGCACAGACCAAATTCAAAGTGCACAAAGCCATAGTCCTCATCACCCTTCTATATGGCACCAAGTCATGGGTCTTATACTGCCGTCATGTACACCTTCTAGAGTTCTTCCATCAGCGCTGCCTCCACAGCATCAAGATCTGCTGGCAGGACCGCATCACAAACATTGAAGTCCTGGAAACAGCCAACATCACCAGCACTGAGGCCATCCTCCTGCAAAGCCAACTGCGTTGGGTGGATCACATTGCCCAGATGGACAACAGTCGCCTGCCCAAGATCGTGTTGTATGGAGAGCTGACCATCGGTAAAAGGAACAGAGGGGCCCGATGCAAACATTTCAAGGAATCCCTGAAGCAGTCCCTCTCTGTGTGCCACATCGACCATCGCCAGTGGGAAGCGCAGGCCATAGATCGTGATGCCTGGAGATGCTACATCAGGAGGGCAACAGACACATTTGAGACTGAGCAAAGAACCAGCATGAAAGAGAAAAGGAGAAGAAGGATAAGTCCATTTGCCCCCAGCAGCAACTACACCTTTACTTACACCCGCTGTGGGAGAATCTGCCGGTCACAAATAGGCCTGCAACCAATGAGTACAACCTTCCCAAAATCTTCGTCCGCAAGAAAATGCCGAGAGAGAGATATGAATTCCAGTGCCGGTGTGATGCCAGGTACATAGACAGTACGTCCCAACAACTGGTGGATTGTATCAAACAGCACGTCCCTTTGGCTGTTCACAATAGGCAGAGTACAGACCGTACTCAACCAGCCTGTGCTTGGAAAACTCAGAACACAATGTCTAACATTAGATGTGATTCCACCATTGGACAGCAATTACTGAACAATCCCGAGTGTGCTAAGAATTTAACAACCAATTTAAGATTATCAGTCGGGCTCGCAATGTGGCTCACTTACGCTTGCTTGCTAGAAGCTACATATATTAATATGCAGGGACTTGTCCTCTGCAAGCAAATGGAACATGCCCAGACATTGCGCCTTTTTTGAATTAAACAAAGCATGGGGGCAATAGTTTCCTGGTGCATTCTCCATGGCAGCGCCTCGACCAATCAGAATTGATTTGCCAACCAATCAGCACCCTTTTCTCATACAGTATAAATTGCTGCTCCTTTTGAAGTTTGGCATTCTCACGCCTGTCCTGATGATTGCAAGATGTAAAGCTTCAACCGCATGTCTCTTTTTTTCAGCAATACTCAAGTTCTGTACGACCAAGCGACTATTCTTATTTTATGTAGTAATATAGTTTCTGGAATTTATCAGACAAGCACAACTACTGGGTACAGCAACATGCTGATTATTTTTAATATTCAACATTAAAATGATTGCAATTTATCATTAAATTAATTGCTGAAAACATGACAGTAAATCAATAAATAATATTTGTAATAAGTAACATCTGTAAGTGTAGTTTCCATATTTTTGTGATGCTGTGCATTTCTGTGCAACATTTATTCATCAGTAAGTTGTGGCATTGTAAAAGTTGTGAATAAGGTTGTAAACTTGTAAGAATTCAGCTGTAACACAGTAGATTGAAAAGAATTTCAGGTCATTGAGTGTGGGGGAATGGGGGGAGCGCCAGGAAATTAAGCACAGATCCATATTCCTAGATCCCTGCCCATTTTGCACAGTGCGTCATCATTTGGCTGGCCTTTTGGACTGCAAAAAAGTACTCTTGTACAAAATGTGTATCCTTCTCAGACATTTGGTGCCTATGCAGCCTGGGAACAGGTGTCAGAGCAGGTGAACATAGTTTCATGGGGGGAAGTCATCAGCAAAGATAAGGAAAAAGCTAGTTGAAGATGTTTGCCATGGCAAATGTACCTGCCTCAAGTGCAATGCTATGGCATGTCTGCAGCAGATACCTCTATCTCAACCAGTTCCAATACTTTGGCACACTTATCAGAAAATACAAGTCCAATACTGTTTCTATCAACAGCTATTTGCTTGTTGCATGCTCACTGACTTGTGTTTGGGTTGGCAGGGTGACATTTCCAGAAGAGTTTCACATCTCTTCAAACTTGCAGCACTTCACTATTTTCTGTTCATTGTTACAGGAAAAAAAGGAATGATGAGCAACAGGTAGGGGTGTCCTCAGTCTAAAGCTAATAACCCACCTAGAATAAATTACCCGGTAAGCAATTGGTCTGGAATTGCTGAAGCCAATTGAAAGGGCCGTGTAAAAGAGGATCCTGCATTTTTCAGGTTAATATTCAATGGAGATTTTGAGGCCTCCTGGCTGGTGGAAACAGAGCAGTAGCACACTGAAATTGATGAGAAATTATTTTTTGCTGGGGCCACTCTGTTGGCTGCACCGAATGTATGGACGGAGTGAGGGGTGTGGGTGGTAGTGGGGGCATGGTGGTGGTTGGAATGTACCACATCATTGCTGTTTTTTTCTTCCACCTCATAAACCTTCACACTCAGGCATTTTGACATTCACAAATGTGGCGTCTAACAAAGCTTTTAGCCATTGCCCTGGCAGGTAAGGAATCAGGAGCTGATTTTGTGTGGTCTTTATAAATCTGTTCAATCTAACAGCATTCTTGACATGCTTTGTATCTTTCATTTATTCTGCTGCCTCAAGGGCAGTACTATATCAATGCAGTCTGTTTATTGAGCTCTTAACTTTTCCTTTTTCAATGAGCAGTGTTCTGTTTTACATTAATCTCCACCATTTTATAAAATTAATCCTTGGGGTGGATTTATGTCCAGCAAAGTTCCAGAGTTTACTTTTAGGGGATAGTGATATTTGTGTGTTTGAAGAGGGTTGGGCACTTCTGATTCCCTCTGAGTTAACTCCTTTAGAACTGTGTTTGTCCCAGTGACTGTAAAATCATTCCTATATTTCAAAATCTGGGACTTGGGAAATGTCCTGCATCTTCCTTTCATTCTACTTCAGAGTACTCATCGGTAGAAAGGTACAGAAATATTCAATTTTGCAGGTGTGGTGATAAAGTAGAACTGCACCTATTTGGAAAGCTGAAGAGACTGATTTATCAGACATGGAGGCAGCCGGTTCTTTGAACAAACGCTGGAGACTGAGACACAAATTATGTTTGTAAGCTATTGAGCTGCTGCAAATCTGTATTGGCAGTTGAGGTTATACGGTGTATAAGTATCTGAACTGAGGGATTTAAGTGCCAGATACATGATAGAACAATAATTTTAGTTAATTATGGTAGGTTGTTATTTCAAAATGATCTAAAATTGATGAGTCGCTTGACTAATAACAACAAGCTGAGTGCCAACACCTCATGGAGTAAAGGGTTTGTAGGAATACCTATCTGAGATAGCACAGGAAATAACAGATAAGTAGAAGAATGAACAGTTTATGTGGAGAGGTAGAAATTGTGTAGAGAGGTAAAGATGTTCAAATTAGATACATTTTATTGACTGCCACAAAATTATGGGTTAGGTTTTTGTCCCTTTTACCAACTATTTAACAGCAGAATTAGGTCAAACGTGGGAGGTAAATCAACTGGGAAGCTGATCCAGTTCCTTGTTGGTTCCTGTCCATTCTGGTATTTTCCTCGAGAGTTATGGTAGGGGTAGGGGCATCTTTGCCAAGCTGGATGATAGGACCAAAGTTGTACACTGGGGTCCAGTGCTGCTAAGAAAACAGAGGTGGGGATTCACATTTTAAATGGACTGTTAGCCAAGCGTAAGTTGACTGATTGCAGTCCGCAAGCAAGCCAAGTTGAAAATGTTCACAAAATCTGCCAGTGCTCAGGCTGCCCTAGAGACAGCTGACGATGTTCTGCTGCTGGTTGTGTCAGAGCTCACTCAATATGTAAATTAGCAGGTCTGAAAAATCCAATTGTTTCAAAAGCCTATCCTGTACAGTTCTGGTGGGCTTAATGCAAAAGAGAAAAGTCTAGGCCATGTGTGTTTATAGAGAGGAGCCAGCTGTACATGGAAATTGAATTAAAAAGCAGAAAGGTTACGTTAAACTTCTAGAGAACCTTGGTTAGACCCCAAATGGAAAACTGTGCACAGTTCTGGTCTCCATATTATAAATAGGATATAGGAATACTGGAGAAGGTGCAAAAAAGATTTACAGGATAGTACCAATACTGAGAGATTAAAATTATCAAGAAAGACTGAACGGGTGGTACAATTTTCTCCAAAAAAAGCAAACACTGAGAGGTGACTTAATAGAGGGCCTTTAAAATTATGAAAGGCTTTGATAGGGTAGATATAGAAAAGATGTTTCCACATGGTGGGGGAGTCCAAAACAAGGAGTCACAAATATAAGATAGTCATTAATGAATCCAATAGGAGAAACTTTTTTACCCAGAGAGTAGTTGAAATGTGCAAATCACTACCACAGGGAGTGGTTGAGGCAAATAACTTAAATGCATTTAAGGGAAATCTAGATAAATTCATGAGGAAGGACTAGAAGGATATGCTTATCGAGTTAGATAAAGCAGAGTTGGTAGAAGACTTATGTGGAGCATAAACACTGGCATGGACTAGTTAGGCTGAGTGGCTTGTTTCAGTGCTGTAAATTCCATGTAATTCTCTGTACTACATGTCTTGCCAAGGCATATTTGTTATAAGGAGTACATTGTTGATATCACTGTAATACTTATTCCTCTTGTGTTTCCATAGGTGTGCCTTAGGAATTCACCAGATGCAGGCTTAGAGGATGTTATATCTGCCACCTAATGACACACAGTGGCACTCACTCCACTTGTCTTAAATACCAAGAATATTCACTCTGTGGGTTTCAAATGTAGACTTTGAGAAGGAACTACCAGGTGAAGCACACATGACAAATGAGGAGATGCAAGTTTAAATGGCAGCAGAAGAATAGGAACTAGCTAGCCAGAATACCTACTTAAAGCTACCATCATTTGCTATTTGGTGCTTATGTACAAAGGAATACTGGTTTCTGAGTACCATCAATTCAGGGAGTTATTTGGGTTTACTATGCTCAGATCTGAATGGACGGAGTGTGGTATATAAGGTGGTGAGCTGCAGGCATTGGTAGCCATGTGGGAATATGATGGCAATAATATGAATGGAGACTTGGCTCAAAAAGGACAGGGCTGGGTATGAAATATTCCTAGATTTAAGGTGTTCATGAAAGATAGGGAAGGAAAGAAAGGAGGAGGGGTGGCATTATTTACTAAGGATAATATTACAGTGCTAGAGAGAGAGGATGTTATAGATGGGTCAAGGATAGAATCAATTTGGTTTGAGCTAAGAATCAATAGAGGTGGAAAAGATATAGTGGAACAAATTTGAAAGGGAATTACAGAGAGGTGCAAAAACTATAGAGTAGTTATAATGGGGGACTTTATTTATCCTAATATAGACTGGATAGTACTAGTGTGAAGGGCAAAGAGGGGCAAGAGTTTCTGAAGTGTGTTCAGGAGAATTTTCTAAACCAGTATGTTTCAAGTCCAATAAAGGAGGAGGCATTGCTGGATTTGGTTCTGGGGAATGAGAGGAGACAAGTGGATCAAGTGTCAGTAGGGAAATACTTAGGGAACCGTGATCACACTATCATAACTTCCGGGAGAGGACCTGTGGGGAGAACACCGAGCGAGAGAAGAGGATGAATACAGCCCGAGGATTGAGGCCCAGTCACTTACCTTCCGGAAGCGAAGCAGAGAGCAGTACAGGCGTGCCAGAGTTTGAAAAAAAAGTCAACAGTGTCATCATAAGAAAGCTGCAAGGTGAGAGCCTGGAAATAGCTTTTAAAAAATCAGGGAAAAGTTCTTTTTTAAACCCACCGTATAAGTGATAAGGTTAGTACTAATAAAGTGTGTTTTTTTAAATTAGTGTAATTTATTAAGGACTTTAGATTGTAGTGGGTGGTGTTTGGAGTAGAACAAGGACCCTAGCAAAATTAGTATTTTTTAATTAAAGGGAGTAACTAAGTAATCTAAAGTTAAGTCATGGCAGGAGAGCTCGCACCTGTGATATACTCCTGCGCTATGTGGGAAATCACGGACGCTTCCAGTGCCCCTGATGACCATGTGTGCAGGAAGTGTATCCATCTGTGGCTACTGGCTACCTGCATTACAGAGCTGGAGCTGCGGGTGGATTCACTGTGGAGTATCTGCGATGCTGAGGACATCTTGGATAGCACGTTTAGTGAGGTGGTCACACCGCAGGTCATGGCTGCACAGGCAGAACAGGGATAGGTGACCACCAGGTGGAGTAGTAGACGCAGGCAGGTAGTGCAGGAGTCCCCTGTGGCCATCCCTCTCTCAAACAGATATATCACTTTGAATACTGTTGGGGGGGGGGGGATGGCCTCCCAGGGGAAAGCAGCAACAGCCAAGTTCGTGGCACCACGGATGGCTCTGCTGCACAGCAGGGGAGGAAAAAGACTGGGAGAGCCATAGTGATAGGAGATTCAATTGTAAGGGGAACAGACAGGCGTTTCTGTAGCTGCAAACGAGACTCCAGTATACTATGTTGCCTCCCTGGTGCTAGGGTCAAGGATGTCTTGGAGCTGCTGCAGGACATTCTGAAGGGGGAGGGTGAACAGCCAGTGGTCGTGATACATGTCGGTACCAACGACATAGGTAGAAAAAGGATGAGGTCCTGCAAGATGAACTTAAGGAGTTAGGAGCTAAATTAAAAAGCAGGACCTCAAAGGTAGTAATCTCAGGATTACTTCCTGTGCCACGTGTTAGTGAGTATAGGAACAGGAGAATAGACCAGATGAATGCATGGTTGGAGAAATGGTGCAGGAGGGAGGGATTTAGATTCCTGGGACATGGGGACCAGTTCTGGGGAAGGTGGAACCTGTACAAGCGGGACGGGTTACACCCAGGCAGGACCGGAACCGATGTCCTCGGAGGGGCATTTGCTAGTGCTGTTGGGGAGGATTTAAACTAGAATGGCAAGGGCATGGGAACCTGAGCGGGGAGACAAATAGGGCCATAGTGCGAAATAATGCTAAGATGATTAAGAATGTTAAAAAGACAAGCCTAAAGGCATTGTGTCTCAATGTGCGGAGTATTTGCAATACGGGAGGCTAATTAACCACTCAAATATATGTAAATGGATACGATATAGTTGCGATTATGGATTCATGGCTGCAGGATGACCAAGGATGGGAACTGAACATCCAAGGGTATTCAATATTTAGGAAGGACAGGCAAAAAGGGAAAGGAGGTGGAGTAGTGTTGTTAGTAAAAGAGGAAATCAATACAATAGTGATGAAGGCTATTAGCTCCAAGAATCCTGATGTGGAATCTGTATGGATGGAGCTAAGAAACACCTAGGAGCAGAAAACGTTGGTGGGGGTTGTATATAGACCCCCAAACAGCAGTGGTGATGTAGAGGATGACATTAAGCAGGAAATTAGAGACGCATGCAAGAAGGGTGCAACTGTAATTATGGGTGACTTTAATCTACATATAGATTGGGCAAACCAAATTAACAATAATACTGTAGAGGAGGAATTCCTGGAGTGTGTACATGATGTTGTTTTGGACCCATACGTTGAGGAACCAACTAGACAACGGGCTATCCTAGACTGGGTATTGTGTAATGAGAAAGGATTCCGAAGAAGGGTCACTGACCCGAAACGTTAACTCTGCTTCTCTTTCCACAGATGCTGCCAGACCTGCTGAGTGATTCCAGCATTTCTTGTTTTTGTTTCAGATTTCCAGCATCCGCAGTATTTTGCTTTTATTTTAGTTAACAATCTTGTTGTGCGGGATCCCTTGGGGAAGAGCGACCATAACATGATAGAATTCTTCATTAAGATGGAGAGTGAGAGAGTTGATTCTGAGACTAAGGTCCTGAATCTAAATAAAGGAAACTATGAAGCTATGAGGCGCGAGTTGGCTATAATAGATTGGGGAACGTTACTTAAAGGGTTGACAGTGGATAGGCAATGGCTAGCATTTAAAGAGTGCATGGATGAATTACAACAATTGTTCACTCCTGTCTGGCGCAAAAATAAAACAGGAAGGGTGGCTCAACCGTGGCTTACAAAAGAAATTAGGGATAGTATTAGATCCAAGGAGGAGAAATATAAAATGGCCAGAACAAGCAGCAAACCTGAGGATTGGGAGCAGTTTAGAATTCAGCAAAGGAGGACCAAGGGATTGATTAAGAGGGGAAAATGGAGCATGAGAGAAAGCTTGCAGAGAACATAAAAACTGACTGTAAACGCTTCTATAGATATGTGAAGAGAAAAAGATTACTGAAGACAAATGTGGGTCCCTTACAGTCAGAAACGGGGGAATTTATAATGGAACAAAGAAATGGTAGACCAATTAAATACATACTTTGGTTCTGTCTTCACAAAGGAGGATACAAATTACCTCCCAGAAATGTTGGGGAACATAGGGTCTAGTGAGAAGGAGGAACTGTATGAAATCAGTATTCATAGGGAAATCGTGTTTGGGAAATTGATGGGATTGAAGGCCAATAAATCCCCAGGGCTTGATAATCTACATCCCAGAGTACTTAAGGAAGTGGCCCTAGAAATAGTAGATGCATTGCTGGTCATTTTTCAAAATTCTATAGACTCTGGAACAGTTCCAATGGATTGGAGGGTAGCTAATTTAACCCCACTATTTAAAAAAGGAGGTAGAGAGAAAACAGGGAATTATAGACCAGTTAGCCTGACATCAGTAGTGGGGAAAATGCTCGAGTCTCTTCTCAAAGATGTAATAGCAGAGCACTTGGAAAACAATGACAGGATTGGACAAAGTCAACATGGATTTATGAAACGGAAATCATGCTTGACAAATCTACTGGAATTTTTTGAGGATGTAACTAGTAGAATAGATAAAGGAGAACCAGTGGATGTGGTGTATTTGGACTTTCAGCAGGTTTTCGATAAGGTCCCACATAAGAGATTAGCATGCAAAATTAAAGCACATGGGATTGGGGGTAAGGTACTGACATGGATAAAGAACTGGTTGGCAGACAGGAAACAAAGAGTAGGAATAAACAGGTCTTTTTCCGAGTGGCAGGCAGTGGGGTACTGCAGGGATCAGTGCTAGGACCTCAGCTATTCACAATGTTTATTAATGATATAGATGAGGGAATTAAATGTAATATATCCAAGTTTGCAGATGACACAAAGCTGGGTGGGAGTGTGAGCTGTGAGGAGGATGCAGAGAAGCTCCAGTGTGATTTGGACAGGTTGAGTGAGTGGGCAAATGCATGGCAGATGCAGTATAATGTGGATAAATGTAAGGTTATCCACTTTGGTGGCAAAAACAGAAAGGCAGATTATTATCTGAACGGCGAAAGATTGGGAAAGGGGGAGGTGCAGCAAGACCTGGGTGTCCTTGTGCACCAGTTGCTGAAAGTAAGCATGCAGGTGCAGCAGGCAGTTAAGAAGGCAAATGGTATGTTGGCCTTCATAGCGAGAGGATTCGAGTACAGGAGCAAGGATATCTTGCTGCAGTTATACAAGCCTTGGTGAGACCACATCTGGAGTATTGTGTGCAGTTTTGGTCTTCTTATCTGAGGAAGGATGTTCTTGCTATGGAGGGAGTGTAGCAAAGGTTCACCGGACTGATTCCTGGGATGGCAGGACTGACGTATGAAGAGAGATTGGGTCGATTAGGCTTGTATTTACTAGAGTTTAGAAGAATGAGAGGGGATCTCGGAGAAACCTACAAAATTGTAACAGGACTGGACAAACTAGATGCAGGAAGGATGTTCCCGATGGCGGGGGAGTCCAGAACCAGGGATCACAGTCTAAGGATAAGGGGCAAGCCATTTAGGAATCAGATGAGGAGGGATTTCTTCACCCAGAGAGTGGTGAAACTGTGGAATTCTCTACCACGAAAAGCTGTTGAAGCCAAATCATTAAATATATTCAAGAAAGAGTTAGATATAGTTCTTAGGGCTAAAGGGATCAAGGGATACGGGGAGAAAGTGGGAACAGGGTACTGAGTTTGGATGATCAGTCACGATCGTATTGAATGGCGGAGCAGGCTCGAAGGGCTGAATGGTCTAATCCTGCTCCTATTTTTCTATGTTTCTTTAAGGTTTAGGTTAGTTATGGAAAAGAACGAGGAGCAATCCAGAGTAAAGATAATTAATTGGTGGAGGGCCAAATTCACTGAGGTGAGTGTTAAATTCCAGAAAGCTTATAGGGGAAGGATGATGCTGATATTGTACAGAGTAAAATGATTACAAACACGTAGCTCCTTACTCAAAAACCTGCACCAATCTCAGTAAGGTCTGCTTATAAGTGCTCAAGTAAGACCTCCAATTAATACCTTCCACCTGCATATAATTAACCAATTGATACACAATTAACAGAACAGATCTGGCCCAGATAAATTGGAATCAAAGATTGACAGGCAAAACTGTAGTTGAACAATGGGCTTTAAAGAGGAGATGGTTTGGGCACAGTTGAGGTACATTTCCACAAGGGGTAAAGGTAGGACAAACAAAGCTAGAACTCTCTAGTTGACGATAGAGATAGAGAGTAAAATGAAACAGAAAAAGAGTGCATATGATAGATGTCAGGTTGTTAATATAAGTGAGAAGCAGGCTAAATATAGGAAGTTCAGAGAGGAAGTGAAATAAGAAATAAGAGCAACAAAGAGGAAGTAAGAGAAGAGACTGGCAGCCAACATAAAAGGAAATTCAAAAGACTTCTATCGGTTTATAAATAGTAAAATTGTGTTAAAAAGAGGAGTAGGGCAGATTAGGGACCCAAAAGAGGATTTACACATGGAGGCAGAGGGCATGACTGAGATACTAAATGAGTACTTTGCATCTGTCTTTACCAAGAAAGAAGATGCTGCCCAAGTCATGGTGAAAAAAAGGAGTTGAGATACTGGATGGGCCAAAAATTGATAGAGGACGTGTTAGAAAAGCTGACTGTAATTAAAGTTGATAAGTCACTAGGACCAGATGGGATGTATCCAAGGATACTGAGGGAAGTTAAGGGTGGAAATGCTGGAGGCACTGGCCATAATCTTCTAATCCTCCTGAGATACAGGTGTGGTGCCAGAGTTTTGGAGAATTGCAAATGTTACACCTTTGTTCAAAAAAGGTTGTAAGGATAACCCCAGCAATGACAGTTTAACCTTGGTGGCAACAAAATTAACAGTCACTTGGACAAATGTGAATTAATTAAGGAAAGCCAGCATGGATTTGTTAAAGGCAAATTGTGTTTAACTAATTTGATAGAGTTTTTTGATGAGGTAACAGAAATGGTTGATGAGGATAATATGGTTGTTGTGGCATATATGGACTTCCAAAAGGCATTTGATAAAGTGCCATATAACAGGCTTGTCAGCAAAATTAAAGCCAATGGAATAAAATGGTTAGTTGCAGCATGGATATGAAGTTGGCTGAGTGACAGGAAATGGAAGTAGTGGTCAACGGTTGTTTTTCAGACTGGAGAAAAGTATACAGTGGGAGTCCCCAGGGGTCGGTATTAGAAACACTGTTTTTCTTGATCTATATTA
Organism: Heterodontus francisci; assembly: GCF_036365525.1. NCBI lineage: Eukaryota > Metazoa > Chordata > Chondrichthyes > Heterodontiformes > Heterodontidae > Heterodontus > Heterodontus francisci. Next base: position 168,791,101 of record NC_090372.1, on the reverse strand, counting down.
ATGACGTAGACTTGGGTGTGCATGGCACAATTTCAAAATTTGCAAACAACACAAAACTTGGAAGTATAGTGAATTGTGAGGAGGATAGTGATAAACTTCAAGAGGACATTGTCATGAACACATGCTATGCCAAATGATAATTTTTTTAATCCATTGGTTGGAAACCTGAATTAAACTTTTTTTAAAATGGAGACAAAGAATAAGTGGATCGGTGCTATCAGCTAAAATGGCCACCACAACTTGCAACTAAATACCTTACATTCCAGGGTATCGAAGTGAAGACAAATGTCTGGTTAGTCCTCATCCAGATCAATGGTGAGAATTTTGAATGGATTACCTGATCCTGCCTTCATTAACAAGGCATTAAAGGTAATCTTGGAACATTAACACTGGTGGGCACGAGCCACTCAAAGGGTAATCCTGGGATAATTGGACCCGGAGAGATTGGAATTCTTAGACATGATCCAATTAATTTGCAAAAGAGAGAATACACAGGGCCATCATGTGACAGACTCTCCATCTGTGTGAAACTTGTTGTTTTTCTCTACAGACAGACAATCACCTGATCTTGACCAGTGAAGGACCCAAGCGGGGTCTCCCTCACTCACTGTCTCTCTCTCTCAAGCCGATCCTGCAAGTTTGAACCCGGCCTGCTGGCCACAGAACATCCATGTCTATCATTGCTGCAGACAGTGACCCCAGGAAGAAAACCATCTGCATCACTGTCTCTAAGAAAACCCTGAATCAGGTGGCCTCCTCTACCAGCCAGAAACGTCAGGACCTTCAAGTTTAGCTGGAAGACAATTGAATTACCAGACTCCACAGACTGTATATCCTTTCTTTATTGTCCCAGACTCTAATCCAACGAATCTATTCTTCTTCACTCTGTAACCTATTTGTTTGTGTGTGATTCTCATGTGTGCATGTGTGTGTGAGAAAGTTGGAGCATAGTTTATTATTTTACTTAGATCGGGTTTTGATTTTAAGTACAATAAACTAACTTCTTTCTCACTTACACTCAAGAAAACCTATCCAATTGGTTCTTTTATGATCATAGCAAATAATGGGCCAAACACTCACTGAATTGGTAAGCATATCCACAGTTTAAAATAAATAAACCCTGTTGCGGTCAAACAAGGAGAGGGGCAAGAGGGGACCCTTTCAACCCCTCCTCGCCTGATTGTAACAACGTAGACAGGCTGGTGGAATGGGTGGAAACGTGGCAGATGAAATTTAATGCAGAGAATTGTGAAGCGATACATTTTGGTAGGAAGAGCAAGGAAAGGCAATATAAAATGAAGGATACAATTCTAAAGAGGATGCAGGAACAAAGGGACCTGTGGGTATATGGGCACAAATCATTGAAGGTGCCAGGGCAGGTTGAGAAAGTGAGTTAATAAGGCAAAGGGGATCCTGGGCTTTATAAATGGAGGTATAGAATACAAAAGCAAGGAATTTATGGTGAACCTTCATAAAGCACTGTTTCAGCCTCAACTGGAGCATTGCATCCAATTCTGGCCATTGCCATTTAGGACGGATGTGAAGACATTAGAGAGGGTGCAGAAAAGTTTTATGAGAATTCTTCCAGGGTTGAGGGACTTCAGTTACAAGGATGGATTGGAGAAGCTGGATCTGTTCTCCTTAGCGAAGAGAAGGTTCAGAGGAGATTTGGTAGAAGTGTTCAAAATCATGAGGGACCTGGACAGAGTACATCGGAAGCAACTCCTCCCATTGGTGGAAGGGTCAAGTACCAGAGGACACTGGTTTAAAGTGATTGGCAAGAGTACCAGAGGCAACGTGAGGAAAAATTTTATGCAGTGAGTGGTTAGGATCTGGAATGCACTACCTGAGATTGTGGTGGAGGCAGCTTCAATCGTGGCTTTGAAAAAGGGCATTGAATAATTATCTGAAGTAAAAAGATTTGCAGGGCTACGTGGGGGATGGGGAGGGGAAAGGCTGGAGAGCGGGACTAGCTGAGTTGCTCTCACAAAGAGCTGACTTGGACACGATGGGCCAAATAGCTTCCTTCTGTGCTGTAACCATTCTCTGATTCTATTTGAGAATATGAAAGCCACCCTGTAAGGTGTAAAGGCTGTAATGGAGGAGTCTACCAATCACATCCTTGCATCAGTGTTTGATCTATTTGCAGAACTGCAGTCTACTATGCAGAACATGATAACTCAAAGGCCATCTACAACAAAGCACCACTCCACTTTCCCTGAACAAAGGCCCTAAGTACAACTTTGGGCTATCTAAGGAATGATATAAATTATGTTAGAGATCTTGGATTCTGTTCTGCCTGGATTCACCATTCTGGGAAATTAGCAGATACTCTATCCTGATGTGGGGTTTCATCTATCTCACTAAAGTCCTATGACCTTCTCCTACACAGATCACAGGATATGCTGAGGGAGTGCAGAGCAATGTTCCTTTAATTTTCCTTCGCTGTGTGCAGCCTGTTTGTCCGCTGCATGGCACATTCCCAACTGTTGCGTGGCTGCACAACTGCACAGCTTAGAGGGAATGTTGGTGCACAATACAGCAGGAGTAGGTATAGATGAGGGAGCTGTCTCTTAAGGTGAATCAACATCCATGCTGACCAGCTGTTCCACTCAAATGATCCAGACGAAGCCAAAAAGATGGCAGATCCAGACAGACTCCGAAGATTCAGACATGGCACCAGCAGTTGCAAAGTCATCTTATGACTCGGTATTAGAAAGTAAAAAGGAGGAAACAAAATTAGATGACATACATGAATAGCTTGAAAAAATACAGCTGAAGCTGAAAGAGAATTTGGAGTTTTTGATGACTTGATGCTCAACATGTCCATCAAATGCAATCAACAAAGCCAATAAGATATTGAATGACATGGTCAAACCGTAACATGCAAATTAAAGGAGGAAATGGTCAAACTTCATACTGCTTTGTTTAGACTATACCTTGAAAACGACATGCAGTTCTGTTTGCCAATAAATGGAGAGACAGTCAAATCCTGGAGGCAGTGCAGAGAAGAGTCACAAGGCTGATCCCCTGTGTCAGGAATCTGAACAATGAAGAAAGACTGGAAAAAATTGGGCAGCCGAGAGCAGATCTTATAGCAGTGTATAAGATTGTTAAGGGTATAGAAAAAGTTAAGCTGCAATATTACCTTAAATTAAACTGTAGCAGTAGAACAAGAGGATGCAGGTTCAAACTCATAAAAGGTAATTTTGCAACAAAAACAAGAAATGCTGGATTCACTCAGCAGGTCTGGCAGCATCTGTGGAAAGAGAAGCAGAGTTAACGTTTCGGGTCAGTGACCCTTCTTCGGAACTCCGAAGTTCCGAGTTCCGAGTTCCGAAGAAGGGTCACTGACCCGAAACGTTAACTCTGCTTCTCTTTCCACAGATGCTGCCAGACCTGCTGAGTGAATCCAGCATTTCTTGTTTTTGTTTCAGATTTCCAGCATCCGCAGTATTTTGCTTTTATTAAAGGTAATTTTGCGACTGATTTAAGGAAACTCTCACACAAAACTATGACTTCCAGATAGAGTAGTGGAACCAAAACTGCTGAAACATTTAATTAAAAATTGGATGCTACAAGGGGATGACTTTAGGACTTTCTGGCTGAATTTCCTTCCTCATCCAATAAACGTGAGCTTAGAGTCATTTATGGCATAGATGGAAACCATTCAGCCCACTGAGTTCATGCCAGCTCTATGAGGAGCAATCCAGTCAGTCTCACTCCTCCGCTTGATCCGTGTAGCCCTGCAAGTTTATTTCCTTCAAATGCCCATCCAATTTGCTTTTGAAATCATTGAGTGTCTCCGCTTCCACCACCCTCGTGGGCGCTAAGTTCCAGGTCATTACAACTCACTGCATAAAAAAGTTCTATCCTACCATCCCCCTGCATCTCTTGCCCAAATCCTTCAGTCTGTGTCCCCTTGTCCTTGTACCATCAGTTAATGGGAACAGTTTTTCCTTGTCTAACCTATCTAAGCCTGTCATAATCTTGTACACCTCTATCCAATCTCCACACAATCTCCTTTGCTCCAGGAAGAATAACCCCAGCTTTTCCGACCTAACCTTGTAACTAAAATCCCCCATACCTGGAATCATTCTGGTAAATCTCCTCTGCATCCTCTCAAGGACCCTCACATCCTTCCAAAAGTATGGTGACCAGAACTGGATGCAATACTCTAATTGGGGCCTAACCAGAGCTTTCTAAAGATTCAGCATAACTTTCCTGCTTTTATACTCTATGCCTTTATTTATGAAGCCCAAGATCCAATATGCTTTGCTAACCAGTCTCTCAATATGTCCGGCCACCTTCAAACATCTATGCACAGGCACCCCCAGGTCCCTCTGTTCCTTCACAATGTTTAGAACTGTGCCATTAAGTATATATTGCCTCTCCCTATCCCTTCTGCCAAAATGCATCACCTCACACTTGTCTGTATTAAATTCCATCTGTCACTTGTCTGCCCATTCTGCTAGCCTATCTATGTCCCGATGCAGGTGGTTCGTATCATCCTCACTGTTTGCCACTCCTCCAAGTTTGGTATCATCTGCAAATTTTGAAATTCTACTCTGTATTCCAAAATCCAAGTCATACTTGGGAACACCACTGTCTCTCATCCTCCATTCTAAAAAACAACCATTTACCACAATTCACTATTTTCTGTCCTTAAGCCAATTTTTTAATGAATTGGATACTGACCCTTCTATTCCATGACCCTCAATGTTGTTATCCTGCCTTTTATGTAGTACTTTATCAAACACTTTCTTAAAATTGCCATGCCCAGTAAAAACATATATTACTACTTTGAAGATATGAACTTTATTCAATGTAGACTCATTGAAATTGACTTTACCTTTTAAAAAAAAGTGGACAATATGTTGCAATATGGCAACCAAAGGTCAGATGACCTGTCCTGTGTATTCAAACACTACACCACTGTCTCAAAAGGACAAAAGGATACATTCCAGACTAAGAGGCATCAACTACACCCTGAAACCATCAAGAGACATTCCTGAATTGAATGGTTTTCTTCTTTGACAAAGAAGGTGTGAAGTAGCCACATCTTAGAATGATATGCATCCAAACATCAATAAATAACCATGGATTCCACATCCTGGTCCATTGTGTGGTTACACCAGGGGAGCAAGTCATGTGTCCAATAACAGAAATGCAAAGACCTAAAAGGTAACCCTCTGGATAGGGACAGATCACAGCAGCATCACAGATGACAGTCTAGCCAGGGGCTGTGGAAAGATCCAGTCCAAACAAGAAGAAGCCCTGCTGCTACTTCTATACTTCAACTTGGTGCAGCAGAAAACTGAAAGTGGTCGCCACTTCCAATCTGAAATCTTAAGCACCAGCAACCTACAACACCTCAACAAGTTCAAGACTACAAACACCCAGGCCTACACCTTTAAAAGAGACTGTCCTACTTAGATGATTAAAGGTTTACTGTAAACCATAACACCTACCACACCTTGAACTCTTACCCTCTACCTTCTATCTTCTCTTGAGAGTGCATGTGACAGTGAATGCTTGCATGAGTGGTGTTGCGTACATTTCGGGGAATGAATATTGTTTAATAAATGATCAATCTTCTGTTTAAAACCTACAAGAAAACCTGCCACTGTTTGTTTATTTGGCAAGTAAAACACACAGGGGCTAACTCATCATTTTAAACAAAACACGATTGTGGTTAGTTGGAAGGTGAACAGTGGGAACCAACCATACCCCTTACTACCTGTTTGTAACAAACTATGGTCTTGAAGCTGAGATTCTGAACTATCAGATTAAATGACAGATTTAGAAAAGGGAGAAAACTTGACCTTTAAAACTGTGGACAAAATTGAACAAACAGGTTTTCTTGTATCATTCTTTTTTTCTCTACAGTGCTAGAAACAAAAGATATGGTCATATTTAATGCTGAAGAGAAGGGAGACATATCTGATAAGTTAAATAAATTATGTATAGAAGATTTTAAAACCTTAGCTGCCCATGTGTGAGTCACTTTAAAACAAAGGCAAAGAAATCTGAAATAGTGAAGAATTAGCTAGCCATTTTAATCTTGCCCCTGAACCAGAAGAAACAGGCATGGAATTTGAAATGGTTAAATTACACTAGCTAGAATTCAGTTGCAAAGGGAAGGGATGCAAATAAAAAGAGGAAATGCAATTAAAAAAGGAAAAAGAGGAGAAAGAATTTCAGCTTCAAAAGGAAAAGGAGGAGAGAGAGTTTCAGCTTCAAAAGGAAAGAGAAGAAAGGGAATTTCAGTTGAAAATAAAGAGAGAAAATAACATCGCAGAGAAGAGAAAAAAGAGAGGAAGCAGCAAGAAAGGTTACAGAGATGCCACCCGCAAGCAGAACAAATACCACGGTATTGGTAAAAGGGCTTACTGGCAAATGTTTGAAGGTTCACTTAGTTAAAGATTACCTACAGAGTAAGTTGGTCACCAGGGTAGTGACAGTTGGGGTCATTCCGAGCTTACCAATTGCTGGGCAATGAGTTAGCAGGAAGCAGGTAACTGTTTCCAGAGGGTCCAGAGCTGTCCACAGAGACTGAGAAAACTGAGGGGAACAAGCAAAATTCTGCACAGCTGCAGAGTGCTGAGGAAGTCCCAAAAATCCGACTAGGCAATAGAGCCAGTAAAGAGGCTAAAGGAAAGCCGGCAGAATTTAAAGAGACCAAGATGGAGCCAGTAGAATTTACAGAGGCTGAGATAGAGGCAGAGGAAAGTAAAGGAGCTGAGATAAAAGAAGCAGAGGTTGAAGGAAATATACCAGAGTTATGGTTAGCAGAAACCTTCTTTAAATATTTAAATAGGGACAAGGAAAGTTCCCAAACAGGTAAGCCAAGAGTGAGGAAGATGCCTCACCTAGCTGAAGTGTCACAGGGGAGTGCAACGGAAGCTGAACAATCACCTGTGAGCCTTATTATCCCAGAGGACTTGGTGCAGATTAGGAAAAACACACCTTTAAAGTAAAGGAAAAAGGGAAGGTACTATGCCCTACTATGCACTGGTGAAAGCCACAAGAAAAACAGAAGTGAGGTCAGTGTGGATTTGTCCACTGAAGAAATCAAACAGTCAGGTTCGAAAAGCCAAATCTAAATCCAGCAAATTAAATTCAGAACCCACTAAGGACAAAGTGCAGGAGGAGAACCCAGATGCCTCACAGAGGCTAAAAAACAGTTTACTTCCCACTCTCGCCCTAGAGATAAGAACTATCGATGTGCCAGAACCTAAACTATTAAATCCATGTATTGTGGAAGCAACAGTTAAGAGGTTAAGGCATGTACAGGCAGTGAAATTTGACAACAGCCAGGAACAATGCAGTAACAGAAATCTGCATATTACAAACCTCGGAACAGAAAAGATGTCTCTACAGAAACCTACGAAATTCGATCCCTTCAAGAATTCGAGTCAAACTTCAGTCCCCACTTAGCCCAAAGCTCACCAAAAGCCACATGTCTGTTGGTATTAAAATTCCCAAAGTATTGGAAACAGATGCTTGAGAAATCCGTTCAACACCACATAATTGGGATTTAAAAGTGGGGAATGGATAGAAGGCATTAGGTTTTCTAAACAGAAGTCTTCCTGGGGCAAAACCTCAACCCCCAAAAAGAGATTCAATTATAATTGTGCATGATTCAAAAACAAAGTGATGAGAAACTCAAAGCTGAACAAGAAATAGCTGTTGCAGACAATGCCAACTATAGCAGTTGTAAGGTTCAGGTGTGGATGTCAGAATGAGAACAGAACCTGTTCATGTTTCTCATACTTTAGCCTGAAAACAACGTTAAAAAAATTTAATCAAGATTCCTTTTTCTTATGCGGCGGGGCGTCATGCCCAATAAAGACATATATTCCTACAGTTAAGATATGAATGTTATTCAATGTGGACTCTTTGAAATTGACTTTTCCTTTAAAAAAGTGGACAATGTTCTGCAAGATGGCCACCACTCAGGGTCTAACCATTTTAAACAAGACACGATTGCGAGTGGGAGGTTAACAGTGGGAACCACCCACACCTCTTACAGCCTGCCCATGACAAAATCCATACAGACAATATCCACTGCATTCCCTTCATCAACCTTCTTTGTTACTTCATCAAAAAATTGAGGGAATGAGAGAAAAAAATTCTCCTCATCTCTGTCCTAAAAAGGCGACCCCTAATATTAAACCAGTGCCCCCTAGTTCTGGACTCCCCTACAAGAGGAACATCCTTTCCACATCCACCGTGTCAAGACTGTTCAGAATCTCATAAACTTCAATCAAGTCTCCCCTCACTCTTATAAAATCCAGTGAATACAAGCCCAGTCTGTCCAACCTTTCCTCATAAGACAACTCACTCATTCCAGGTATCAATCTAGTAAACCTCCTCTGAACCACCTCCAAAACATATACATCCTTCCTCCTATCTCTTGCATATTTCCAATATGTAGATGATACATTTGCTATATTTGAATCCGCAAATGTTTGCAATAATTTCCTTCCACGTCTTAATGGGCTCCATCCTGCGCTCAAATTCACCTTTGAAATGGAGCAGTCAAATGAGCTCCCTTTCCTTGACGTACTAGTTGAGAAATCTGATGAGGGGTTCTCTACCACAGTCGACCGCAAACCTACCTTCACTGGTCAATACACACACTGGGATTCTTATAGTTCCACGTGCTATAAGATTGGACTTATCAGCAACCTCGTAAATAGGGCCCGTGCCATTTGCTCACCATGCAAGCTTGATGCTGAAATAGGGCAAATCAAAGACATCCTGTGTGACAATGGCTATCTTGATCAGATCATTTCTCGCTGTATATCGCGCAAACTTATGAACGGGCCTAAGGCCATCATTTTCAGTGCTGAAAAGTGCCCAGTCTACCTCAAATTACCCTGGAAGGGTAATATATCCCAAAAATTTGAGCAACAGGTGAAGCTAGCTGTTTCACGCTGCTACTATGCAGTAGCAACACGTGTGGTGTTCGCCACTAACAGGATGCTGCCGTCAAGCCAAAAAGATGTCCTGCCTATTACACAAATGAGTAATATGATATATAAATTTCAATGCCAGTGTGATGCTAGGTATATAGGCCGTACGTCACAAAGACTGAAGGGTCGTATCAAATGACATGTCCCGAATGATGTTCGCAACGGGCAAGGTACAGGGCGTACCCAACCAGCCCGTGCTTGCAACACTCAAAACACAGTGTCCAACATTAGATGTGATTCCACAATTGGACAACATTTGCTAAATAATCCTCAGTATGCTAAGAATTTAAGATTGTCAGTAGGGCTCGCAGTGTGGCACATTTGCATGCACTGGAAGCTACATAAATTAATACATAGGGCCCTGTTCTTTGCAGACAGAAAGAATATTTACTAACATTGTGCCTGTTTCAGCTGAACAAAATAAGTGACAGCCATTCGCTGGTTCATTCCTCAGGGCAATGCCTTCACCAAGCAAGTCAAGCTACCTGGTTTATATTTCAAACAAAGCTTGGCAGTTAACTGTCAGTCACCGTTAACTGGTGCATTCTCCATGGCAACATCTGTACCAATCAAAGTTCACTTGCCAACCAATCAGCACTGTCTTCTCATAAAGTATAAACTTGTTTTCCCTTACATTGGTATTCTTGTGGATTGTCCTGATGAGTGCAAGATGAAAAGCTTTGACATAATATCTCTATTTTCAGCAATAAATAAGGAGACCAAAACTGCACACAGTATTTGAGATGTGGTCTCACTAATGCCCTGCATAATATTCTTACTTTTATTTTCAATTACTGTAGTAATAAAAGAGAGCATTCCATTAGCTTTCTTTATTACTTACTGTACCTGCATACTAACTTTTTGACTCATGCACTAGAACACCTAGATTCCTCTGCACCTTGGAATTCTGCAGTCATTCTCCATTTAAGTAATACTCTGCATTTTTATTCTTTCTGCCAAAGTGAACAATTTCACATTTTCCCACATTATACTCCATCTGCCAGATTTTTGCCCACTCACTCAACCTTTCTATATTGGTCTGCAAACTCCTTATGTCCTCTTCTCAACATACTTTCCTACCTATCTTTGTGTCATCTGCAAATTTAGCTACCATGGCATCGCTCCCCTCATCTAAGTCATTGATATAAATTGTAAAAAGTTGAGGCCCTAGTACAGACCCCTGTGGGAGTCCACTTGTCACATCCTGCCAATCAGAAAATGACCCATTTATGTACACTCTCTGTTTTCTGCCAGCCAGTCAGCCAATCTTCTATCCATACTAATATGTTACCCCTACACCATGAGCTCCTACTTTGCGCAATAACATTTTATGTGGCATCTTGTCAAATGCCTTCTGGAAATCCAAGTACAGTACGTCAACAGACTCCCCTTTATCCACGGTGCATGTTACTTCTTCAAAGAACTCCAATAAATTGGTTAAACATGATTTCCCTTTCACAAAACCATGCTGACTATTCCCAATTACCTTGAGTTTTGCTAAGTGCCCAGCTATAGCCTCTTTAATGCTCGATTCTAACACCTTCCCCACGACAGATGTCAAGCTAAACTGGCCTATAGTTACCTGTTTTCTGCCTCCCCCTCCTTCTTGAATAAAAAGTTATATTTGCTACTTTCCAGTCTGATAGAACCTTTCTAGGATCTAGTGAATTTTGAAAAATTATTGCCAATGCAGTAACCTCACTACCCACCTCTTTTAAGACCCTAGGATGAAGCCCATCAGGACCCAAGGACTTGTCAGCCTGCAGCTCCACCAGTTTGCCTGGATGAGTGTGGCTCCAACAACCCTCAAGAAGCTCAACACCACCTAGGACTAAGCAGCCCGTATGATTGCTGCCCCATTCACTACCTTCCACATTCACTCCTTCCACCAATGGTACACAGTGGTAGCTGTGTGTACCATCTACAAGGTACACTGCAGCAACTCGCCAGTGCTCCTTCAACAGCACCTTCCAAACTGGCAACCTCTACCACCTAGAAGAATAAGGGCAGCAGGCACAGGGGAACACCACCACCTGCAAGTTCCCCTCCAAGTCATACACCGTTCTTTCTCTGTTACTGAGTCAAAATCCTGGAACTCCTTCCCTACAGCACTGTAGGTGTACTTCCACCACATGGCCTGCAGTGTTTCAAGAAGACAGCTCTCCAACACCTTCTCAAGGGCAATTATGGATAGGCAATTAATGTTGGCCTTTCCAGCGATGCCCACATCCCATGAATGAACAAAAAAACAAGTTGTTGTTGTTTTAAATTAATTAAGTTTTGCGATATGTATTCAGGTCTGCGGGTTATCATGCAGAAAATGAAACAGCTCACCTAGGACTTCCTTTGTGAAGCAAAGCCAGAAAAGACACCGCTGTTCATTAGTCCATCATAAGATCTGAAGGACCTATATGCATGTTTGGGGAAGGTAATAGTGCTTGGGCCTTATCCTTCTTTAAATCTGCCTTACTTTCTTTGCTTTGTTCTGTTCTCCTTCTTTACTATTAAGGTAGAAAACAGAGGAATCTCCAACGAGAGGCTCACATTAAATTGTGGCCAGAGCCTTTGCTATGTTTTTGAATTACTACAATAGCCAGGGTGCATGTGTTCTACACTTCCTATTTTCCTCATGATTTTCCGCAGGATTGTTAGTTTTGATTATATGATATACCTCCTTTTTAAGTTTGAAAAAAAATGTATTCGTTCTCAGGATTTGAGCAATGTTGGCATTTCTTTAACATCTCTGCTTGCTCTGAGAAGGTACTGGTGGGCCATCTCATTGACCTGTTACAGTCCTAGTAGTGATGGTGCTCCCATGGTGGTATTAGGTAGGGAATTACAGGAGTTTGATCCTGTGGCAATGAAGGAACGATGGTATATATCTAAGTCGGCATAGTGCATGTCTTGGATGGGAACTTGAATGTGATGATGTTTCCACGCTATTGCTGCTCTTGTCCTTCTCAGTAGTATAGGTTGCCAAAGTAAACAGTGCATCCTATAGACCAGGGTTGTCCAATCTTTTTGGGTGGAGGGCTGCATTATGATTTTTGCTCGGCTCGGGACCGGTGAGCAAATTTTGAAAAATAATGGCATTAAAAATTTATCTTATGAATAAAAACAACAACAAATGGGTGGCGCAGTGGTTAACACCGCAGCCTCACAGCTCCAGCGACCCGGGCTCAGTTCTGGGTACTGCCTGTGCGGAGTTTGCAAGTTCTCCCTCTGTCTGCGTGGGTTTCCGCTGGGTGCTCCGGTTTCCTCCCACCTCCAAAAGACTTGCAGAGTTGATAGGTAAATTGGCCATTGTAAATTGCCCCTAGTGTAGGTAAGTGGTAGGAGAATGGTGGGGATGTGGCAGAAAATATGGGATTAATGTAGGATTAGTATAAATGGGTGGTTGTTGGTCGGCACAGACTTGGTGGGCCGAAGGGCCTGTTTCAGTGCTGTATCTCTAAAAAAAAATGTGCATTTTTGTAACGAAGCTTTAAATGAGAAGACTAGTTTATTGACTTACTTTCTCATCACTATATTGAAAACTGATTTAGTGACATATCTAGCATTGTTTTTGCTTGCATAAGTAGTCAATCTCTGCCTGCACACTTGATGTAGTGATGCAGATTATTCTGGATAGTTATCCATCTGTCAGGAGCGATCTTGATTTCTCTCTCTGGGCTGCATTTTAAAAGCCCGCCACCAGAATAGGTGGCGGGCGTAAAACATGGCAACCCGCACACACGGGGCGCATGTCATGGAGCCACCACGATTCCAAACACAGCGGCTCATTATCATGGCCGGGGAAACTGCCCCGCCACAATGATGTGAAGGGGGAGGGCGAGCCGTCCCTGGCCAAGGCATCCGGTGCCACTGTGCAGGCGCCGGCGCCATTTTTAAAGGGCTTAGAGCCCTAATGACAGGTTGAATTTTTAAAGTGACAATTCATTTAAAAATATTGAAAATTATTTTAAAACTCTTTCCATCCCGTCTCCCACCCCCCTCAATGCCTTACGTTTAATGCCTTGCCCACATCCCCCAAAATACTTACCTTGACTACGTGACCTTCCCCCCCATAGTTCATGAACTCTAACCCTTAACCCCTTCCCATCATCCCACACCCAATCCAAAGTGTTTGACCACGCTCCCCACCTCCTGCACTGAGAAAATCACCTCCTCCCCACAGGTGTTGCACCTCATTTCCCTGAATGGGGTTTTGAAGGCGCGGCATTGCCGGTCACCAGAATGTGGCAAATCAGGAGACAATAGGATCTTCATTAATTCAGATAGGTAAATTTATTTACATATGGAAATTGTGGTTCCATCGCCGAGTGGTGGGGGGGCCATCACGAGGCCTCTCTGCCCCCATTGAGATCGGGCTGGGCCCTGCCGGTGTGGAGTCGGTGGTGGGCCTCATCCACAGCGATCTTCATGGCACCACCCCCGCCACTGTTCCCGACGTTGAGGGCTCTATAAAATTCAGCCCTCTCTATCTCTCTCTCTCCCAGAGTTCTCCCTTTCTGTGTGTTCCCCCTCCCTGTATTGTTCCCCCCGTGTCATTTTCGCTCTCTGTGTCTCCCCCATTCTGTCCCCCCTCTCTCTCTGTCCCCCTCTCTCTGTTTCCCCCTCTCTCTGTCTGTTGGCCCCTCTCTCTCTCTGCCCTCTCTCTCTCTCTTTCCCCTCTCCCTTTCTGTTCCCCTCTCCCTCTCTGTTTCCCCCTCTCCCTCTCTGTTTCCCCTTCTCTCTCTCTGTCACTCTCTCTGTTTCCCCCTCTCTCTCTGTTTCCCCCTCTCTCTGTTTTCCTCCTCTCTTTCTGTTCCCCTCTCTCTCTGTTCCCCCCTCTCTCTCTTTGTTTCCCCCCTTCTCTCTCTGTTCCCCTCTCTCTCTTTGTTTCCACCCCTCTCTCTGTTCCCCCCCCCCCTCTCTCTCTCTCTCTCTCTCTGTCTCTCTCTGACAGTTGCACTGAATGGAAGCACTTAGCACAGCAGCTTTGTGGTTGATCAGTTTGTTTAATAATATCGCGCTGAGTTTCACAGCTGACAGCTGCTGAAGCAGGAATGCACTTCCCAACATTGGACAGATTTGGGGTTTACCAGTGGTCTTTTAAGAAAAGTCAGAAAACCCCAAATCTGTCAAAGTTGGGAAGTGCGTTCCTGCTTCAACAGCTATCAGCTGTAAACTGACAGCACAATGTTTTTAAAAAAGCCGGTCTGCAAGGAGAAGACAGTGGGAAATTTGCCATTTCCAGTCATGGAGCCTTGGTGAGGATGCGGGGTGCCCCGGGTACAGTTTACACTCAAAAATCAATGGTTAGCTGGATTTTTTTTATAAATGATGTTTTAAAAATTTGCTGTTTCTTAAGAATAAATAAATTACTGGGTTGTTAGTCTTTGTGGATTACGTTCCTGATGGGTGAGGTATCCTTGTGTAAATAATAATCAGATGCCACTTGAAGTCTCCACGCAAATTCAATGAACAGTCTTTTCTTGTTAGGCATTCAAAGCACTTCAGCTGCAACAGGCGTCAAACAGTTCTTTCAACATGGGGCATAATGACAGGTCTATGTTTGGATTTTAAAATTGGTAGATTTCAGTCAAAGCTTTAGTGCAAATTCCAGAAAACACAATCAGTCAAGAGAGAGCCAATCTTGAAGCAAAGACTATTAGATTGGAAGTAAAGAAAAAGGAATTTTGCTACCTCCAGAATACGAATGTGCTCTTCAAAAGGGTTCTTTTCCTTAGGCAATTAACACAGCCTGCTGCTCATTGTAGAATTTCTGCTGAGAGAATTCTCTTCCTTCAGGGCAAGCATGCTTCGCTGGTGCCTCTAAAACTGGTTTTAGCTGGTTTTTACACACAGTTAAAAGTTACATTACACCATGTGACCTCTCCAATCCTGCTGTTGCCTAGGTAGCAGGTGTAGTTATAGCACACTGTGCCTCTTAGTTTTTAAAGGCACACTGTTTTTAAACAGATTCTTAAAGGCACACTGTCTTACTCAGAGGAGAAAAATAAATAGTTCTGTGACAATGGATATTGAGTCCAGTGGCAAGTAGTGCCAATCAAGTGGAATGTCTTTTCCTTCAGTGTTGATGCCACCGCATTCATCCTGATATTGGTGAATCTTTCATCATGTTCAAGACTTGAGCCTTGTAGTTGGTGGAGAGGGATTGAGAGTCACTTGTCACAGGGTACCCAGCCTTGGTCCTGTTCTTGTAGATGGTTCAGTTAAGCCTTTGGTCAGTGTTGACCCCATAGGTTGATGAGGAGGAGCCCGCTGATCGTTGTGCCACTGAAGGTCAAGCATTAATTATAGAAAAACTGCACCTCAGGCCTATATATCTGTGTTCTTCCAATTCTGTCCTCTTGAGCAGCCCCGATTTTAATTGCTTCACATTGGCAGCCATGCCTTCATCTGCCAAGACCCTAAACTCTGGAATTCCCTCCCTAAACCTCTCCACCTCTCTTTCCTCCTTTAAGATGCTCCTTAAAACCTACCTCTTCAAACAAGCTTTTGGTCATCTGCCGAATATCTTATTATGTGGCTCGGTGTAAAATTTTGTTTGATAACTCTCCTCTGAAGCACTTACTATGTTAAAGGTGCTATATAATGCAAGTTGTTGTTGTACTTCCTTTAAATCCGAACTCTCACTCAGGCTAAACTCCTATTCTTCTGGACTTTCTCATTCTATTGAACTCTCACATGCTTGGGCAAAGAGAAGGAGAGATGGTAGGCCTTCTCCTTCCGTTACTGGATTTGTCACTCCTACTAGCACTGTGATCTTAGTAACTGACCTCATTTATGGTCATGCCGTGGGTCAGCGGTACTGCAATGAGAAGGCAGGGAAATGAGCTGTTTCTCAAGCTCCTCATTGTCATTTACACGTGCTGGTATAGTAATAGGGCAGGCAGCTGACATATTTGTAAGTGGGGGGGTGGAGGAAATTTTCTGTGGCTCAGTTTTGGGGGCTTGGATCTGGCAATACTCTTCAGCCTATTTTCCTTATGGCATTACTCCATTATTACCTGAAAATGGGCAGTTCAACAGAGGAAAATCTAGCTGCTACATTTGAACTGGTAGCTGGATGGTTCAGAGGTGGCATTTTCCTGAGAGACAGCATCATCATCTGCCAATTCCAACCATACCCTTGTTGATAGGCTCTCCCTCACAGTGATCAGTGTGGAAGTCTGCCACATCCAGTCGTGAATGATGGTGGACAACTAAACAACTGCCAGGAGGAGGAGGTTCCACAAATATCCCCGTCCTCAATGATGGGGGAGCCCAACACGTCAGTGCAATAAACAAGGCTGGAGCATTTGCTTCCATCTTCAGCCGGGGTGCTGAGTGGATGATCCATCTCGGCCTCCTCCTAAGGTTCCCAGCAGCACAGATGCTAGTCTTCAGCCAATCTGATTCACTCCACATGATATCAAGAAACAGCTGAAGGCGCTGGATACTGCAAAGGCTATGGGCCCTGACAAAATCCTAACGATAATACTGAAGATTTGTGCTCCAGAACTAGTTCAAAAAAGGTGCAAGGATAAACCCAGCAACTACAGGCCAGATAGATGAGCCATCATGGTGGGAAAGCTTTTAGAAATGATAATCTGGGATAGAATTAGCAGTCACTTGGACAAGTGCAGATTAATTAGGGAAAACCAGCATAGATTTGTTCAAGGCAAATCTTGTTTAACTTGACAGAGTTTTTTGATGAGGTAACAGAGATAGTTGATGAGGGTTCTGCAGTTGATGTGGTGTATAAGGCCTTCCAAAAGGTGTTTGATAAAGTGCAACAAAATAGGCTCGTCAGCAAAGTTGAATCTCAGGGAATAAAAGAGACAGTGGCAGCATGGACACAATGTTCCTGAGTGACAGAGAACAGGGAGCAGTGGTAAATGGTTGTTTTTCAGATTGGAGGAAGGTATACAGTGTGGTTCCACAGAGGTTGGTACTAGGACCACTATTTTTCTTGATATATATTAACAACAGAGGCAGAGCACAACTTCAAAATTTGCAGACAATAGAACTTGTAAATATTGTGAACTGTGAGGAGGATAGAGATAGACTTCAAGAGGACAATAAACAGGCTGGTGGAATGGGCTGACACATAACAGATGAAATTTAATGCAGTGAAGTGTGAAGTGATGCATTTTGGTAGGAACAAGAAGGAGAGGCAATATAAAAATAAAGGGTCCAATTATAAAGGGGATGCAGGAGCAGAGGGACGTGGGGATATATGTGCATTAAAGGTGGCAGGGCAGGTTGAGAAATTAGTTAAAAAGGCTGACTGGGTTCTGGGCTTTAAACGGGGAGACGGTGGCATTGTGGTAATGTAACTAGTAATTCAGAAGCTCAGGCTAATGCTCTGGGGACATGGGTTCCAATCCTACCATGGAAGATGGTGGAATTTAAATTCAATTAATTAACAAATTCAAGTAATTAATGAAAAAAGTATGGAAATGAAAGCTAGTTTCATGGCACTATTACTGTGACTATCATTGATTGTTGTAAAAACCCATCAGGTTCACTAATCTCCTTTAGGGAAGGAAATCTGCCATCCTTACCTGGTCTGGCCTACATATGACTCCAGAAACACAGCAGACCCTCTGAAATGGCCTAGCAAGTTGCTCAGTTATCAAGGGAGATTAGGGATGGACAACAAATACAGGCCTTGCCAGTGATGCCCACATCCCATGAAAGAATAAAAATAGAGGCATAGAGTACAAAGGGAAGCAAGTTATGGAGAGCCTTTATAAACCACTGATACAGCCTCAACTGGAGTATAGTACTTAAATTGGGGCATCATGCTTAAGGAAGGATGTGAAGGATTTACGAGAGGGTGCAGAAAAGATTTACATGAATGGTTCTAGGGATGAGGGATTTCAGTTATATAGATTAGAAGAGCTGGGGTTCTTTTACTTTGAGAGAAGAAGAAGAGGAAATTTGCTAAAATAATGAGAGGCGTGGCAGAATAGAGAGAAACTATTCCCATTGGCAGAAGCGTCGAGAACCAGAGGCACTGATTGCCAAAAGAACGAACAAAGACCTGATGACAGGCCTCTTTATGCAGCAAGTGGTTAGGATCTGGAATGCACTGCTCAAGAGTGTGGTGGAGGCAGATACAATCAGGGCTTTCAAAATGGAATAGGATAAGCACCTAAAGAGAAAATAGTTGCAGGGCTACAGGGAAAGATTAGTGGTAGGCCAGAAAGAGGGAAAATGTTAGAAACCAGCAAAGAATGACTAAAAAAAAGAGGGCAGAATTAGAATATGAGAGTAAACTAACAAGAAATATAAAAAACAGACAGTTAAGAGCTTCTACAAATATATAAAAATGGAGAGAGTAGCTGAAGTAAATATTGCACCCTTAGAGGATGAGACTGGCAATTAATAAGGGAAACAAGGAAATGGCAGAGACTTTTGTTATGACCAGGTGAGACGGGGTCTAGGGGTTCCCTCTCAGTCTTTGCTTAGTTTAACCATAACAGGGTTTAATTTTTAAAAACACCGTGTTTTAGCTCCCCCTCAGGGAATCCTTGTTCACTGCTTTCCAATTGTAAGGCACAGTAATCAGACAGGTTTTCTTAGATTTAAACAAGAAGGGTGGAAGTTTATTAACCTTAAACTCTAATTTGGGTAATGGCTATGAATACGCGATGTGACAACGCTAGCATGCATACACGATAAACACACATGCAGATAGAGACAGAAAAAGTAGAAAAGAATAAAGGGGAAAAGTTTGAGGCAATGTCTGGATTATAGTTGCAGTCCTTTAAGTTCAACGTGGAGTCCTTGGTTGCCAGTAAGTCTTGCCGTTCGTTGGGGCTCAGTGCACACTTCAACTTGTTTCGATGTAGGAGTCTTTTCTCTCTTGAGGTTTACGTGTCTTCCATGTGTCCGGTGGCTTGGGAGAAAGAGACAGAGAGCCAGCCAGGAGAGAGGCTGTCTTGTTTCAGTCTGAATTCAAAACTGTCCTTTGTCTAGTTCAAAAGCGTGGATCAGCCAGTCAGTCATGTGACCAGCTGGTCAAACCAGTCCTTTTTTTGTGGATTGTATCATCCTCGCAGACCCTGGAATGTGAGCTTCCTTACATCTTCAGTGTCTGGTGATCAAAATCCATTTGGGTTAATTGGACCAGGGAATAGTTCTTTGTCTCCACAAGCACCCTCTCTTTGTATGCAAATGTCCTCCAAAAGTCTGGTGATATCTTTTACAAGTCATTTCTTCACTCCAGCAACAGTTTAAAATCAATGTTCATATGATTAAATTAATATGCCTCATTCTGGGCTGCATGACACTTTAAATAAATATTTCTTATCTGCGTAGAAGATACAGTATCCCAAGAATAGTAGAAAATCAAAGGGCAAAAGGGAGGGAGGAACTTAAAACACTAAAGAAAAAGTACGAGGAAAACTAACAGGACTGAAGGCTGACAAGTCCGCTGGACCTGATGGCTTGCATCCTGGCATCTTAAAAAATATGGCTGCAGAGATAGTGGAGGCATTGGTTGGAACTACCTTTGGGAATGGAGAGCAGTCAGACCTGAGTGGAAGCACCTAGAGTCGGGAGAGAATAAATACTGCACCAGGCTCGGTGCCAGAACTTATCTTCGGAAGTGGAGAGCAGTCATACCTCTTCAGGAGTCAGCATGAACTGACTGAGTTTGAAAAAAAAATTTGAACAGTGACATCACAGGAAAGCTGTAAGGTGATTGGTTGGTGAGTAACTGCCGTTAGGGAGTATCTGTAAATAGCTAGGTTAGTACACTGCTGTTAGGGCGTGTGTTAATTGTGTTAATAGATGGAAATAAGAAAAATGTAAAATTAAAATTTATGTAGCTAACTAATAATTAATTAAGAGAGGCGAGCAGAAGGGAATATAGTGGATCTGTTTTATTTTTAAGTGGTAAGGTTTATTGTATTACCAAGGTTTAAAATTAGAGCAGTAAGTGCTGGTGAGGAGAGGCATTAATTAAAAAATTAATTATGCAAATAATTAGTTATTTAAAACACAATAAGGATGACAGGGCAGGTGATGTGTTGCAGCTGCAGTATGTGGGAGCTGGTGGATGCCAGTGTGATCCATAGCAAACAATTTGCAGTAATTGTTTATTGCTTGAGGAGCTCGACTGAGAGTCAGTGAGCTGGAGTCCGAGTTGCAGACACTGCAATGCATCAGGGAGGGGGAAAGTTACTTTGACACTTTGTTCCAGAAGGCAGTGACACCCCATAGGATAGGGTCTTCTGATTTGCTCAGTGGTGAGGGACAGGAGGATGTGACTGCGAGTGAGGCAGGTAAGGGGATCAAGAAGGCAGAAGTGGAGGAGCCTCAGCCCTTGCAATTGTCCAACAGGTTTGAGGTTCTTTCAGCTTGCATGGATGAGCGTGGGGTCTGCCAGATGGATGAGCAAACTGATCATGGCACCTTAGTACAGAAAGCCATTCAAGAGGGGGGAGTAAATAGGAATGTAGTGGTAGTAGGGGACAGTATAGTCAGGGGGATGGACATCATTCTCAGCAGCCAAGAGCGAGAGTCCAGAAGGCTGTGTTACCTGCCCGGTCCTGGTTCGGGACATCTGCTCAGGGCTGGATACTTGCAGTGGGAGGGGAAGGATCCAGTTGTCATGGTCCATGTGGCTACCTATGATGTAGGTAGGACTAGGAAAGAGGTTCTGCAACGAGCAGCTAGTGGCTAAATTAAAAAGCAGAACCTCAAAGGTAATAATCTCTGGATTATTACCTGAACCACGACCAAATTGGAGTAGGGTAAATAAGATTAGAGAGTTAAATGCGTGGCTCGAAGATTGGAGTGGGAGAATTGGGTTTCGATTCATGGGGCAGTGGCATCAGTCCTGGGGAAAGTGGGAGCTGTACCATTGGGATGGTTCTCACTGGAACCATGCTTTTTTAAAATTCATTTGGAGGATGTGGATGTCGCTGACAAGATAAACATTTATTGCCCATCCCTAATTGCCCTTGAGAAGGTGGTGGTGAGCTGCCTTCTTGAAGCGCTGCAGTCCTTGGGGTGTAAGTACACCAACAATGCTGTTAGGAAGGGTGTGCCAGTATATTGATCCAGCGACAGTGAAGGAAGGGCGATATAGTTCCAAGTCAGGATGGTATGTGTTGGAGGGGAACTTGGAAGTGGTGATGTTCCCATGCATCTGCTGCTAGTCCTTCTAGTTGGTAGAGGTCGCGGATTTGGAAGATACTGTCGAAGGAGCCTGGGTGTGTTTCTCCAATGCATCTTGTAAATGGTACACACTGCTGCCACTGTCGGTGGTTGAGGGGGTGAATGTTGAAGGTAATGGATGGGTTGCCAATCGAGCGGGCTGCTTTGTCCTGGATGGTGCTGAGCTTCTTGAGTGTTGTTGGAGCTGCACCCATCCAGGCAAGTGGAGAGTATTCCATCACACTCCTGATGTGCCTTGTAGATGGTGGACAGACATTGGGGAGACAGGAGGTGAGTTACTCACTGCAGAATTCCCAGCCTCTGACCTGCTCTTGTAGCCACAGTACTTATTTGACTGGTCCAGTTCAGTTTCTGGTCAATGGTGACCCCCAGGATGTTGATAGTGGGGGGATTCAGCAATGGTAATGCCATTGAACATCAATGGGAGATGGTCTTTCTTGTTTGAGATGTTCATTGCCTGGCACATGTGCGGTGAATGTTACTTGCCACTTATCAGCCCAAGCCTGGATTTTGTCCAGGTCTTGCTGCATATGGACATGGGCTGCTTCAGTATCTGAGGAGTTGCGAATGGTGCTGAACATCATGCAATCATCAGCGAACATCCCCACTTCTGACCTTATGATTGAAGTAAGGTCATTGTTGAAGCAGCTGAAGATGGTTGGGCCTAGGACACTACCCTGAGGAACTCCTGCAGTGATGTCTTGGAGCTGAGATGATTGACCTCCAACAACCACAATCATCTCTTTGCTGCTAGATATGACCAAAGGAGAGTTTTCCCCCGATTCCCATTCACTCCAGTTTTGCTAGGGCTCCTTGATGCCATACTTGTTCAAATGCTGCCTTGATGTCAAGGCAGTCACTCTCACCTCACCTCTGGAGTTTAGCTCTTTTGTCCATGTTTGGACCAAGGTTGTAATGAGGTCAGGAGCTGAGTGGCCCTGGCTGATCGCAAACTGAGTGTCAGTGAGCAGGTTATTGCTGAGCAAGTGCCGTTTGATAGCACTGTCGATGGCCCCTTCCATCGCTTTGCTGATGATTGACAGCAACAGGATTTGTCCTGCTTTTTGTGCTCCGGATATGCCTGGGCAATTTTCCACATTGCCGGGTCAATGCTGGGACCAGTGTTCTGGTGAGTCGTATAACTAGGGCGGTAGAATGGGTTTTAAACTAAATAGTGGGGGGCGTGGGATCAAGTGAGAGAAGTATGATAAATTAAAGAGGACAAGACAAGAGAGCAAAATAGCAATAAAGGAAATAATAATCAGAGTGTCGCAGGAAGGGACAGAATGTACAAAATTGAGTGTGCAAGCAACTAAGGCTAGAGGTTGCATAAATAGTAAAAAGACAGAACTAAAGTCTCTGTATTTGAATGCGTGTAGCATTCGTAACAAAACAAATGAATTGATTGCTCAAATAGAAATAAATATGTATGATCTGATAGACATTACAGAGACATGGCTACAGATGTACAGGACTTTTTGGTGCGACCACATCTGGAGTACTATGTACAGTTTTGGTTTCCTTACTTAAGAAAGGATATAATTGCTTTGGAGGCAGTTCAGAGAAGGTTCACTCGACTGATTCCTGGGATGAGAGATCATAATCATAAGATCATAAGAACTAGGAGCAGGAGTAGGCCGTTCGGCCCCTCGAGCCTGCTCCGCCATTCAATAAGATCATGGCTGATCTTTTCATGGACTCAGATCCACTTACCCGCGCTCCCACCGTATCCCTTAATTCCTTTATTGTTCAAAAAGATATCTACCTTAGCTTTAAAGACGTTTACTGAAGAAGCGTCAACTACTTCACTGGGCAAGGAATTCCATAGATTAACAACCCTCTGGGTGAAGAAGTTCCTTCTTAATTCAGTCCTAAATCTGCTCCCTCTAATCTTGAGGCGATGCCCTCTTGTCCTAGCTTCACCTGCCATTGGAAACATCCTCTCTACTTGTATCTTATCTATTCCCTTCATGATTTTATATGTTTCTATAAGATCCCCCCTCATTCTTCTGAACTCCAATGAATATAATCCCAATCTACTCAGTCTCTCCTCAAAAGCCAACCCCCTCAACTCCGGAATCAACCTAGTGAACCTCCTCTGCACCCTCTCCAGTGCCAGTATATCCTTTCTCAAGTAAGGAGACCAAAACTGCACACAGTACTCCAGGTGCGGCCTCACCAGTACCTTATACAGCTGCAACATAACCTCTCTGCTTTTAAACTCAATCCCTTTAGCAATGAAGGACAAAATTCCATTTGCCTTCCTAATTACTTGCTGTACCTGCAGACCAACCTTCTGCGATTCATGCACAAGGACACCTAGGTCCCTCTGCATAGCAGCATGCTGCAATTTTTTACCATTCAAGTAATAATCCTTTTTCCTGTTACTCCTACCGAAATGAATGACTTCACATTTATTAACATTGTATTCCATCTGCCAGACCTTTGCCCACTCACTCAATGTATCTATGTTCCTCTGCAAAGTTTCACAGTCATCTGCACACTTTGCTCTGCCACTCATCTTAGTGTCATCTGCAAACTTTGACACCCTACACGTGGTCCCCAACTCCAAATCATCTATATAAATTGTAAATAATTGCGGTCCCAACACTGATCCCTGAGGCACACCACTAGCGACTGATTGCCAACCAGAATAGCACTCATTTATCCCCACTCTCTGCTTCCTGTTAGTCAACCAATCCTCTATCCATGCTAATAATTTACCCCTGACGCCATGCATCCTTATCTTATGCAGCAGCCTCTTGTGCGGCACCTTGTCGAAGGCCTCTTGGAAATCTAGGTACACCACATCCACTGGGTCCCCATTGTCCACCTTGCTCGTAATGTCATCATAGAATTCCAAAAGATTTGTCAAGCATGACCTGCCCTTCATGAACCCATGCTGCGTCTGCCCAACGGGACAATTTCTATTGAGATGCCCTGCTATTTCTTCCTTGAAAATAGACTCAAGCATCTTCCCCACTACAGAGGTTAAGCTAATCGGTCTATAATTCCCCATCTTTTGTCTACCTCCCTTTTTAAACAGTGGCGTCACATCTGCTGTTTTCCAATCAACTGGGACTACCCCAGAGTCCAGTTATCTTATGAGGAAAGGTAGGACAGGTTGTGTCTGTATTTATTGGAGTTTAGAAGGATGAGAGGTGATCTTATTGAAACATGTAAGATCCTGAGGGGAGTTAACAGGGTGGATGTTGAAAGGATGTTTCCCCTTGAGGGAAAGACTAAAACTAGGGGGCAGAATTTAAAAATAAAGGGTCTCCCATTTAAGAGAGATGAGGAGAAATCTTTTCTCTGAGGGTTGTGAGTCTGTGGAACTCCCTTCCCCGGAGAGTGCTGGAGGCAGGGTCAATGAATGTTTTTAAGGCAGAGGTAGACAGATTCTTGACAAACAAGGGGATCAAAGGCAAGAAAGTGGAGTTGTGTCTACAAACAGATCAGCCATGATCTTATAGAATGGCAGAGCAGGCTCAAAGGGTCGAATAGCCTACTCCTGCTCCTAGTTCATATGTTTTTATTTATTTAGAGATACAGCACTGAAACAGGCCCTTCGGCCCACCGAGTCTGTACCGACCATCAACCACCCATTTATACTAATCCTACATTAATCCCATTACTCTCTCACATCCCCACCTTCCCTCAATTCCCCTACCACCTACCTATACTAGGGGCAATTTATAATGGCCAATTTACCTATCAATCTGCAAGTCTTTGGCTGTGGGAGGAAACCGGAGCACCCGGCGAAAACCCACACAGTCACAGGGAGAACTTGCAAACTCCACACAGGCAGTACCCAGAATCGAACCCGGGTCGCTGGAGCTGTGAGGCTGCGGTGCTAACCACTGCGCCACTGTGCGTATGTAATCCAGGCTGGCACTGTTGAAGTGCCGTCTTTCAGATGAGATGTTAAACCAATGTCCCATCTGCCCTCTCAGCTGGACAAAAAAGATTCCAGCGCAGTATTCAAAGAAGAACAGGGGAGTTCCAGCTAATATTTATTCCTCTGTCAATATCACTAAAACTTATTATCTGGTCATCATCTCATTGCTGTTTGTGAGATCTTGCTGTGTAAAAATTTGCCGCCATGTTTCCCTACATTACAACTGTGACTTTATTAGCTGTTGTTCTTTGGGTTGTCCTGAGGTTGTGAGGTGCTATATAAATGCAAGAATTTCTTTCTTTTTTTTACTAACACAGAGGTTGCAGTTTGCATCTTCACCTGCACAAAAGCCTACTTCCTGTTACACTATCCTCTCCAAACTCCAGTGACTTCCCTTGTCCCAGCAAATTGACTTCAAAGTCCTCATACTAATTTTCAATTGCCTCCATCATGTGTTCTCACAGTCACCCTTCACTCTCAAACACCAGATCATTCACTGTTCTTCACTCCACCTACTCTACCATTAAAAAGAAGTACACAGAAATTACAACACGAGATAACAGGCTGTTAGTGTTGGTGTTTATCCCCAAATGGAGCATTAATCCTAATTCCATCTGTCCTCTTCTCCCCTTTTCCTTCAATCAGCCATCTAACCTATCAATGGTCCCAGCAGGAGTCAACTTCACAGGAGAGTGAGAGAGAAAACATGGGAGGTGGAAGGAATGAGGCAATTCTGTTTCTATAAACAGCCACTCTTTCAGTCACTCTGGCCCTACCCACTGGAATTATTTCCCCAGGCCCCTTAACATTTCCAACTCCTTGCCTCCAAATCTCAGGTTCCTTCTCTGCTCATATGCATGTTCATTTTATCGAAAACATCTTTCTCCTGTTCCTTCTAATCCCTCCCCACACAACTTCCCCTTCAAGACCCCTATGCTTGCTGACATCATCAATGGTCTCTCTCTCCTTAGGCACTGGCCCTCTTTGCTTCAAAGCTGCCATCATCACTCTTCTCCTCAATTATCCCACCCTCAACCCTTCATTGTCTCCATAAATGGCTCCATTTTTAGACTTTCATCTTCAAGGCCATTGCCCTGCTCTATTTCCATCTTTTCTGAAACTCCATGTGCAAATCCATTTTTTCTGGCTTTTAACTTTCTCACAGCATCAAAACAGTGCTATCCAAAGTCATGGATGACAAACTTTGAACTGTGGCTATGATGCACTATTCATCCTCATCCTGTTTAACCTTTCTATATGCTTGATCATTGCATACTCTTCTGATACCTCTTCTCCATCATTCAGCTCCTTGGGATTACTCTTTCATGGCTTAATTTCTACACATCTGAACACTGCTATAGCAGTGGCTTCTTCTTCCTTACCTCATAATGTCACCTCTGGGGTAATGCCCCCAGGTATCTATCCTTGGTTTCCTCCTCTTCCTTGTCTACATGCTGCACTTCAGTGGCAGGGGTTGGGTTCAGCTTTCACATGTATGCTACAGAGATATGGCGCTGCCTCTTCAACACCTCTTTCCAGTCAGCTGTGGCTCAGTTTGTAGCACTCTTGTCTATAAATTAGAAGGTTGTGGGTTCAAGTCCCAGTCTAGGAGTTCTGCACTTATGACCAAGGTGGGAGCAATACACTGTCAATTCAGTCCCATCACTCCATAGGTTGCAGCATATTATTAAAGCTTTCCCAGCTACCGGAAATTAGCCAAATTAAACACTTTAGTACCCGCCAGAATAAAAATAGACCAAACCAGGTATCTTTAGACAACAACAAATTAACTGTTTATTAATAAACTAAATCTTAAACACTATTAAGATAAATTTATGTCTAAAGACCACATAACTTATTTATTCTAACTCCCCCATTCACACACATACATTCAAAAACTAATGGTTAACCGGTTTTAAAAATGGTGTTAAAAAAATTAGTTGTTTCTTAAGAATAAATAAATAATTGGGTTATACGTCTTTGTGAGTTATGTTCCTGGTTGATGAGGTGTCTAGATTAGAAAAATCAGATGCCACTCAAAGTCTCCACACAGATTTGATGAACAGTCTTTACTTGATAGACATTCAAAGCACTTTGGCTGCAGCAGGCATCAAACAGTTCTTTCAACACTGAGTATAATGACAGGTCTATGTTTGGATTTTAAAATTGTTAGATTTCAGTCAAAGCTTTACTGCGAATTCCAGAAAACACAATCAGTCAAGAGAGAGTCAGTCTTGGAGGAAAGACTCTTAGATTGGAAGAAAATAAATTTTGCTACCACCAGTAATACAAATGTTCTCTTCAAAAGGTTTTTTTTCTTTCTTAGCGAATTAACACAGTCTGTAGCTCATTGTAGAATTTCTGCTGAAAGAATTCTCTTCCTTCAAGGCAAGCAAGCTTCGCTGGTGTCTCTAGTTCAAACCGGTTGGAGTTTGTTTTTACACACAAAGTTACAGTACATCATGTGACCTCTCCACTCTCCTGCTGTGGCCTAGGATATAGGTGCAGCTATGGCACACTGTTCTCAGTCTTAAGGGCACACTGTTTTAAACAGAGAGAAAAAAATAGTTCCGTGACAACTGTCAGAGTAGCTGTCTTTTGGATGTGACATTAAACTGAGGAGCTGTCTGGCCTCTCAGGTGGAACATCGCACAGCGTTATTTTGAAGATGAGCAGGGGTGTTATCCCGGGTGACCTGGCTAATAACCATCCCTCATTCAACATCACAAGAACAGACGATCTGGTCATTATCACATTGCTGTTTGTGAGAGCTTGCTGTGCGCATGAAGCAAAGAGAGAATATGAAGAGACTGGCAGCTCACAAAAGGGAATCCCAAAGTATTCTATAGGCATATAAATAGGAAAAGGGTGGTAAAAGGTGGAATAGGGCCAATTAGGGACCAAAAGGGAGATTTGCACATGGAGGCAGGGGGGACTAGCTGAGGTATTAAATGAATATTTGCATCTGTCTTTACCAAGGAAAAAGATGCTACCCAGGCCATAGTGAAAGAGGAGATAATTAATACACTAACAGGGTTTTAAATTGATGGTGAGGAGGTACTAAATAGGCTGTCCATATTTAAAGTTAATAAAGCTGGATGAGATGCATCCAGAGATACTGAGGGAAGTGAGAGCAGAAATTGCAGAGGTACTGGCCATAATTTTTCAGTCTTCCTTAGACTCAGAAGTGGTGCCAGAGGACTGGAGAATTGCAAATGTTACACCCTTGTTCAAAAAAGGATGTAAAGATAAACCCAGAAACTACAGACCAGCCAGTTAAACTTCAGTGGTGGGAAAACTTCTAGAAACAATAATTTGGGACCAAATCAATAGTCACATGGATAAATGCAGGTTAATTAAGGAAAGCCAGCACGGATTTGTTAAGGGAAAATCATGTTTAACTTGCTGGAGTTTTTTGAAGAGGTAACGGAGAGGGTTGATGAGGGCAATGCTGTTGATGTGGTGTACATGGACTTTCAAAAGGCGTTTGATACAGTGCCACAGACATTGTATCAACAGACTTGTGAGCAAATTATAGCTCATGGAATAAAAGGGACAGTAGCAACATGGATATGAAATTGGCTCAGTGACAGGAAACAGAAAGATGTTCTTTGGTCTGGAGGAAGGTTTGTAGTGGAGTTCCCCAGGGAACAGTGTTTGGACCCTTGCTGTTCCTGATATATATTAGTGACTTAGATCTTGGTGTACAGGGCATAATTTCAAAATTTGCAGATGATATGAAACTTGGAACAATTGTGAACTGTGAGGAAGACAATATAGAACTTCAAAAGGACAGAGACAAGCTGGTGGAATGGGCCGACAAGTGACAAAGTTCAATGCTGAGAAATGTGAAGTGATTCATTTTGGTAGGAAGAACATGGAGAGACAATATAACATAAAGGGTACAACTCTAAAGGGGTTGCAAGAGCACAGAGACCTGGGTGTCTATGTGCATAAGTCATTGAAGGTGGCAGGACAGGTTGAGAGAGTGGTTAATAAAGCATACAGTATCCTAGGCTTTATTAATAGGGGCATAGTGTACAAGAGCAAGGAGGTTATGTTGAACATGTATAAGACACTAGTTCAACCTCAGCTTGAGTATTGCGTCCAGTTCTGGGTGCCGCACCTTCGGAGAGATGTGAAAACATTGGAGAGAGTACAGAAAAAATTCAGGGAAATGGTTTCAGGGATGAGGAACTTCAGTTATGAAGATAGATTAGAGACGTTGGGACTGTTTTCCTTGGAGAAGAGATGGCTGAGAGGAGATTTGATAGAGGTATTCAAAATCACGAGGAGTCTGGACAGAATAGATAGGGTGAAAGTGTTCCCACGCGCAAAAGGATAGAGAACGAAAGGGCACAGATTTAAAGTGATCGGCAAAAGAAGCAAAAACAACATGAGGAAAAAGTTCTTCATGTAGCGAGTGGTTAGGTTCTGGAATTAGACTGTTATCTAAAAAGGAAGAATGTGCAGGGTTATGGAGAGAAGGCAGGGGAATGACATTAGGTGAATTGCTCATTCATAGAGCTGGTGCAGACATGATGGGCTGAATGGCCTCTTCTGCTCTTTAACAATTCTGTGATTCTGTGAAATTGACTGCAACATTTCCTGCATTACAAAATTGACTACTTTAAAAGTACTTCGTCTGTAAAGTGGTTGTGAAAGGCGCTATATAAATGCAAGCTTTTTGCCAAACTCTTGGACTTGAGTTTGGTCAGATGTTCGTGGCCCCTTTAAGAAGTGGGTGAGTGAGCCACGTCCTCAGGC
Organism: Heterodontus francisci; assembly: GCF_036365525.1. Taxonomy (NCBI): domain Eukaryota; kingdom Metazoa; phylum Chordata; class Chondrichthyes; order Heterodontiformes; family Heterodontidae; genus Heterodontus; species Heterodontus francisci. The sequence goes on along the minus strand of NC_090372.1, from coordinate 168,761,272 downwards.
CGGTGCCAGTGAGTAAGTCAGGCGGGCGAGTGTCTCCGGCAATGTCTTCTTCTTTCTCGTGTGGGATGTGGCTGGCGGCCTTGGCTCTGCTGCTAATGTGTGTTCCCCGCTGTTTGAGCTGGGACACGGCCGAGATGGAGCTCTTCGATCTGGTGGAGGAAGTGCAGGAGAACTTTTACCGGTTTCTCGGCGTGGAACAGGTGAGGAGGAGAAGGGGTGGAGATAGGCCTCTGATTAATATTTTTGCTGCTGTTGAAGCCGCTGTGTTTGTCGGGTTGGTGTCTCGGCCTGAGTGATGGTGCGGAGCCGCAGGCTGCTGGGGCCTAGCCTGGAGCTGCGGCCGCTGCCTTCTGACTTGGACGGTCGGATTTGTGAGAGTGGAGCCGGTGAGAAGGGGCCTCCGTCTCCGTGCTGTTCCCCGCTTGGTGTCTGGGGATTTGGAAAAATATCATGCAAAGAAGAACCTGCTCCCCATTTCCTTGACTTCATATTTTAAGACGCTCGGAATCTGCTCAGAAATACGAACTATTTTAAAAAAAAGTGACCTAAACTGGTTTCAAAGAGCTGGTGGCGATGCGGTGAAAGATCCTTTGCTGCTTTGAATATGCATTTGTTTACACCTCTTTAAATGAGTGGTAATTTCTTGTGTGAGGTTAAGTAGCTGTTCTGCATTCTCGTTTCCATACCGACTCAAGCACTTAGACTGTGTAACCATTGCTATAGTGTATGAGGGCTGTTAATGTGTTAATCTTTTTAAACGTACTTAAAAATTAAAACCAAGGATCATCGAATTGCATATTGAAACGCCATTTATAAGATTTGTGGTTACATTTATCCTTTTTATTGACATTTATCGATGTACAGGAACTTTATCTTTTTAAATATATTTTAAATGAAAATTTTCAGCTTCCCCTTTCCTCTTCTTCCGCCCCCCCCCCCCCCCCCCACAAACCCTGCTGCCTCTACTGCCTATGCACCATTTCACAATTGGACAAAACCAGGAGACCTGTTCCAGGGCCTTTGGTTAATGCTTCTCTGTTTACTGAATCAACAGGAAATGCACAGGAGCTTTGCAGATGATCCACTGTGTGTTGCCCAACCACTCATTCACATTGGCAGAGTGCCTGACTCTGTTACAGCTTCCCATGATGGCAGACTAGGATTTGAAGTTTGCCCCTTGGGGAACCATAAGCAAACATTTGTTCTACTGGGTTGTCATCAGAGTTTTTAATTTATTCCTGTATCATATTCAGTGATTTTTTTTTTCTTGTGCCTTTTACATTGTAAATTTAAATGCCATCAGACATGATGCAATGCTGTCTTTGTTTGTGGCAATCTAAGAACACCAAAGTATACATCTTTACTCAAAAATATAAATGTTAATCTTAAGCCTTCCCTCCCTTTTTAAAAAAAGATTATACCTTTAGCTCTGGTTTCCAGTGAGGGTGGAATGACCTAGGTTGTGGTCTTCTCTGTTTGTTTGTGTTTGAATGTAGAATGATAACTGCAGACTAGATATAGATTCAAAAGTGATGCAATGTTGCACTTGTTCTGTAAAGTAAGAAGCCAGCAACTTGATTGTTAAGACTGCAGGCTCCTGGTGTAATAAATTCAAAGAAACAATCATTGTTACAGCACGTTACACACTTCCATGAAGCTACCTGCTGTGTTATTGCCATATGAGCCAGCAACAGAGTTATATTATCAACTTTGCTGTATCTTTTGATCCGGTGAAATGAAACTCCTGAAATACATGCTAAACTATGCTGCTGGTTACATTTTTAAGGCTCGGGCTCTGACTCATTGACTGGAGCTAAAGAAACCTTGTACACCACCATTGAAAGTGCAGCACCCTAACCTCCTGCAGCTCCTTTTCTGTAAGCTGGTAGGATTATTACTGTTGTGCAGACTAGAAGACATGAAGTTTGATTTCTCATCTGTGCTGATCTTAGTACAGCAGGAGTTGGAAAGTTCAGCTGATCTCCATGTCCTTGGACTAGGGAGGGGAAAATCACCTAAGGTTCCCCCTCATGATTGCTCTTCAGAGACTTCAGATAAAAAGTGTACTATGTGAATAAAAGGCACGGACAGAGTTGGACTCTTGTGATGCCCTACAGAGAAAATAGCTTGCCTACACTTGCTGCCTTGGTTCACACCATTAAGCTTAGACAAGATTCTGGAGAGCTGCCAGCACCCCAGTAAGTGCTGGTGATGTCGAAAGATAAAATTGGCAAAAAAGCTTTCTATTATACTGTGGGTGAAGGAATACCCTTGTGCTTCAGTGAGCAGTTTCCAGTTAGCTTATACAATGAAAGGAAATCCCCCAAGCCTTAATACTGATATTCTTTGCGTCCCAGTGATCCTCTTCTACAAAGGAATTAATTACCTTCATACTTAGCTGCTCTAACTTTTAAAACTGCTCTGCTGCTTCACTGAGAAATCTTTGCTCCAGCTCTTCTAGTGGAACAATCTATTGGTGAATTATTGTGTCTTTATGAAATACAAATCTTGTTTAGTAGCTTAACATTCTGTAACCTCTGCTTACTGGGGATTATACTGTGCTCCACTGAACTTCTCTGTAGTGGGCCAATATCTTAATGAAAGTCTTTTTTTTTTAATAATGGGAAGCATTTAAAGTTCATCCCTTGTCCTGAAAATAATTCTATTTTTGATATGGTGAAGCTGCCCTTTAATGGTATCTTGACCATGATAAATAACCTTTTCAATTATAAAAAGGAAACCATTCTCCTATAGTACTTGTAAAATGATTCAAATCTACACCATCCTAGAACTTATTCTGTAATGTATTAAATACTTAGGAGTAGTTCTGTTTTTTATAAACTTTAATAACTCTGGTGAGTAGAATAAAAATGTTTGGGTTGTAAATTTGCATACTGTGCATTGATATGGTATCGGGTATTCTAATGTTTACTAATACTTGAAAATGCACAAGTGAAATGTTTCTAAATTGACCTGGGGCACTGAAGTATTATACCTCCTAGAACAAATTTACTAGTTAGAATAAAATAGCAAGTCTCTTGTGAAGGGGCCACCCATATAACAATCATGGGGATTGATAGGAAATTATCTTTCAGCTCTTGCGCAGAAGTTTTCAAAGCAGTTGCAGGTTTCTTTCACCAGTTGAATTAACATTATTGTCAAGCATATTGAGTTTTCTTGGGTTGTTAAAATGAAAACTTTGGGGAATTATTTTTTGCTTCCTTGGTAATGATGCGTTATGTCTAGAGGCCATAAATGTAAGATGGTCACTAATAAATCCAATAAGGAATTCCCAAGAAACTTATTTACTGAGTGCTGAGAATGTGCTATTACCTGGGTTGGTTGAGGTGAATAAATGCATTTAAGGAAGCCTGGATAAGTAAGTATGGGAGAAAAGAATATGTTGATAGAGGGGAGATGAAGTAAGATGGGAGGAGGCTTGTGTGGAACCGAAACATTGGCATAGTCCTATTGGGCTGAATGGCCTGTTTCTGTGCTATGAAGTTCGAAGTCTTTTGAGGTATTTTTCAAAACTTTACTTTTGGGACAGTTTGCCTCAGGATATTCTGGTAAAGAGGAACTTTTGATTAAAAAATGCACTAATATGAGCATCAAGGATATTTGGCTGTTCTGCTCTTGTGGTTGAATAACCCACTGACGCTCCAGTCTAGGTGTATGGATGAAAAGTGACACCTTGAATATTGGAGGGCTGCCAACTAGCATGGAATAGGGTTGGCAACTCTGGACTGTATTCAGAGGTTTTGTTGCATGATGTCACGCCTCTAACCGTCTAGCCCCACATTGTTGGTCCCTTGATGCTTTAGTCGATGTGGCAATTGATCAATAGTGGCTATGATGCCAAAATTCTTTCCGCTCCAGAAACTGCTCTGTTCATCGAAATAAAACAAGATTTTGGAAATACTCAGCTCGGGTAGTGTTTGTGAAAAACAAAGTTAATGTTTCTGGTTGACATTTCATAACTGAAAAATGTTAGCGATGTAATAGGTTTTAAGCAAGTACAAAGGCAGGAAGAGAGAAAATAACACAAGGGAAGGTCTGTGATAGGATGGATAGCAGGAGATATTAAATGACAAAATAGTGCAAGGCAAAGGGGATAGTAATGAACAAGCAAAGAAACAAAAGATAGTTCTGTAGGAGGTGTAAGTAGGAATAGCAGAATCATCGCCGATAGCTGCCATCTGAAAAAATGGGGGCAGAGGTCCTGATCTATAGATTCTGGAACAGTTCCTACAGATTGGAAGGTAGTGAGTGTAACCCCACTGTTTAAAAAGGGAGGTAGAGAGAAAACCGGGAATTATAGACCAGTCAGCCTGATGTCGGTAGTGGGGAAGATTCTAGAGTCCATTATCAAAGATTTTATAACCGGGCACTTGGGAGAACAGTGGTAGAATCGGACAGAGTCGGCATGGATTTACGAAAGGGAAATCTTGCTTAACAAATCTACTAGAATTCTTCGAGGATGTAACTAGTAGAGTTGATGAGGGGGAGCCAGTGGATGTGGTTTATTTGGACGTTCAGAAGGCTTTCGACAAAGTCCCACACGAGGTTAGTGTGTAAAATTAAAGTGTATGGTATTGGGGGTAGTGTATTGCGATGGATAGAAAATTGGTTGGCAGGAAACAAAGAGTAGGGATAAATGGGTCTTTTTCCGAATGGCAGGCAGTGACTAGTGGAGTACCGCAGGGATCGGTGCTAGGACCCCAGCTATTCACAATATATATTAATGATTTAGCTGAGGGAGCTAAATGTAATATTTCCAAATTTGCAGATGACACAACTGGGTGGGAGGGTGAGTTGTGAGGAGGATGCAGAGAGGCTTCAGGGTGATTTGGACAAGTGGGTAAATGCATGGCAGATGCAGTATAATGTGGATAAATGTGAGCAAAAACAGGGAGGCAGATTATTATCTGAATGGCTATAAGCTGAGAGAGGGAATATGCAAAGAGACCTGGGTGGTGGTGTACACAAGTCGCTGAAGGTAAGCATGCGGGTGCAACAGGCGGTAAAAAAGGCAAATGGTATGTTGGCCTTTGTAGCGAGAGGATTCAAGTACAGTAGCAGGGATGTCTTGCTGTAATTATACTGGGCCTTGGTGAGGTCACACCTGGAATATTGTGTGCAGTTTTGGTCTCCTTATCTGAGGCAGGATGTTCTTGCTATAGAGGGAGTGCAACAAATGTTTACCAGACTGATTCCTGGGATGGCAGGACTGACGTATGAGGAGAGATTGAGTTGGTTAGGATTATATTCGCTGGAGTTCAGAAGAGTGAGGAGGGATCTCATTAGAAACCTATAAAATTCTAACAGGACCTGACTGGGTAGATGCAGGAAGGATGTTCCTGATGGTGGGGGAGTCCAGAACCAGGGGTCATAGTCTAAGGATACGGGGTACACCTTTCAGGACTGAGATGAGGAGAAATTTCTTCACCCAGGGAGTAGTGAGCCTGTGGAATTCACTACAACAGAAAGCAGTTGAGGCCAAAACATTGTATGTTTTCAAGAAGGAGTTAGATATAGCTCTAGGGTTTAAAGGGATCAAAGGATACGGGGGGAAAGCGGGAACAGGTTATTTAGTTGGATGACCAGCCATGATCATAATGAATGGTGGAGCAGGCTTGAAGGGCCGAATGGCCTACTCCTGCACCTATTTTCTATGTTTCTATCTGAGATGGTTGAACTTGATGTTGATTCTGGAAGGCTGTAGAGTGCTTAATCAAAAGAAAAGGTCCTGTTCCTTAAGTTTAATTAGAACAGTGTCAGAGACCAAGGACCGAGAAGTCAGAATGGAATGGAGAATTAAAATGACAGGCAGCCTCCTACACTATTCCACTGAAACTCTCCTAAATGCTCAATGATCATCTTTCCAATGCTTAATAATTACTGATGTAGTTGGTGTAAAACTCTTTCTGTTTGCTGGATAACTTGTATTAATTCCATGCTTGCAAAGGTTGAAAAGTATTTGGGCATCAGGTATATGGCATATAAAACGCAGAAACAGGCCATTCGGCCCAACCAGTCCAGGCCAGCATTTATGCTCCACTTGAGCTGCCTTCTGTCTTTCCTTACTAACTCCATCAGTATAACCTTCCATCTCCTTCTCCCTCATGCTTCTCTAGCCTCCCCATAAATGCAACTATACTATTCACTGCAACCACTTCCTGTGGTTAAGTTCCACATTCTCACTACTGTCTGGGTAAAGAAGTTTTTATCTGAATTCCCTATTTGGTTTCTTGGTGACTATCTTATATTGATGGTTTCTAGTTTTGCTGTTCCTCACAAGTGGAAAATTCTGTCTACTCTATCTAAACCTTTCATAGTTTATCTGTCGAAATTCATTTACCAATTATATGTCCATTCTGCAAGTTTGTGATTTGTCTTCCTCAGTATTGACTATCCTCCAAATCCGGTGCCATCTGCAAATTTAGAAGTTGTTTTTGATTCCAAAGTATAAATTGTTAATATAAGTTACGAATAACAGTAGTCCCGCCACTGATCTTCATCGAACACCACTTCCCATCTTCTGCTACTCCTGAATAACTACCCTTTCCCTCTACTCCCTGCTTTCTGTCTTGAAGCCAACTAGCAATCCATTCTGACTTATCCCTGGCTCTGCATTCTCTGACCTTCATTAGTTTATGTCATGCCTTTATCGAATGTTTTTGAAAATCTAAATAAATTGCATCTACTGCATTACCCTTGTATGGTCTTTGTCACCTCTTCAAAAAAATTCATCAGGGTTGGTCAAGCTGGACTTCCCCTTTTGAAATCAAAGCTGATCATTATAATTTTGGTTTCTAGATGTTGTGTTTTCTCTCTCCTTTTAATAGTGATTCCATCATTTTACCTATCGTTGGTAAGCTGATTAGCCTATAGTTCCTTGGACATGTTCTATCTCCCTCCTTAAACATAGGTGTAACGTTAGCTATCTGCTAGTTTTCTGGCAATAAACCTTGCTCTAACGAATTATTAAAAATGTGTTGTAATGCCTCTTGCTAGCTCTGAGATTCTTTTAACTGTTTTATTAAAAAAACTTGAAAATTCAGCCAGTGTTGATCTGTCACAGATTAAATGGCTTTAATGTATTGTGCCATGGTTAAAAAGCTGTTGGAACCAGTAGCCTTTTTTTAAAAAAAAGAATGTTTTTAAAAAAAAAAAGTCTTGTGTTGTAAGAGGGTTATTATTCACTATATTTACTGGTGTGAAAATTTCCACGTATGTTCAATCTTAATATAAAACAGTTGCTGGACTTCGGTACCTGTTCTGTGCTGATTTTAGATGATCTTGAGTGCTGGTCAAGACCCTGCAGTTGACGTCATGTCCTTTGGATTAAGGGGAAAAATTGCCGATTACTATCCACTGATTCCTGCTGGAAAGTATCTGTGGATTTATATTGAGTGAAGGGAGTATTGGACTCATCTGTTTTTTTACAGTTTTGGATCTACAGGTCACATTCTAAGGCAGATTTGACTGTAAATGTGGAAACTAGCTATTAGATGCTGCACTCGCCAAATCATAATTAAAAGAGCAACATTTAAAGCAGCTATATTTCCAACAAGTCATGGAGCTGGGAAACTTAAATTACTGAAATTTCTTTTGGCATGAAGTATCTTTGCAGAGATTGAGGGCATTGTATAAAAGTCATCCCACCCTCCACAGTAGACTAAATTGCTCAAATTAGGATTTAAAAAATGTCACTGAGGCTTGTGTACTTGCACTTATGTTATTTTGATTTACATAGTTGGGCAGAGTTTAGAACCTTGCTTGCCATTTGCAATAGATCAGTATACCCTGAATTCCTCATTATGGGTTTTATTTTTGATTTTTTTTTGGTGGGTAACTATTTTTCACTTCTTGAAATGTTATGGTTCAGTCCCTAAGGATCTTTGCTCACCCTGATAATTTGTAAAAAAGACAATATGACAAGCCCTCAATTTGTGCTAAATCTTCCAATATTTGGGCAGAAGTAATGCATGGAATAAAGAGGTTGTACTCCGTAGTATAAACTGCAGATAACACAGTGGACTGAGACAAGTGTTAAAGGAAGTTAAGCTGGTCTGTAGAGTTACAGTAAAAAGAGTTGAAGGTATGTTGTGATGTTTAATTGTATTATGATTTTAAAAAAAAACAAGTTTGCTGAATGTAATTTTATTACTCAAAGCTAGTTGTGAACCACAAGAATCCATAAAACTGGAAATCCTAATGAAACAAAAGCCTTTGAGAAACAACCTTGAAAGAGGAACTAATTAACATTGAATTAAATTAAAAAGGAACCTTGAGAGAGACCAACAAAGGAGGTTGGAACACTTGTGAATATCGGTGAGTTGTGTCCCACTGTCAAAACTCTGATAATTAGAACCTATATGTCTGCTCAGAGAAAAAGTGGATAACACTATCTTGGTTGGCAAAGTTTTTTTTTGTAATAAACAAATGGGATCTAAATAGAGGTTATAGCCAAGCTCTGAACCTTCTGAAAGAAGAAGCAACATCAAAAGATTGTGCCCGAGCCTGAGGGGAGAGACCACCGGAGAGAGGTGAAAGAAGACTTCAGAATCTCAATACCACTAGTTTAATCATTTTATTAACCAGTGAAACATAGGTGCCTATCAAATAATCTGCAATTGAATAAGAGTTACACATATATCGTGGAAAAGAAAAAAAACAGGAAGATATGGACAAGAATAGACGATTCAGTCTCTCTAGCCTGTTCTGCCATTCAATTAGATTTTGGCTGATCTTTACCTCCAACTCCATTTCCTGCCTTTGTTCCATATCCCTTGATGCCCTTACCCAACAGAAATCTATTGAGCTCAGTCAATTGAAATGTCAATTAGCACAGCATCTGTAGCTTTTTTTGGAGGAACAAGTTCTGGATTTAAATTATTCTTTGGAACAAATGCCTCCTGATCTCAATTGTCAATGGCCTAGCTCTAATTTTAAGATTGTTTTGCCTTGTTCTGGATTCCCGTGCCAGAATAAATAGTTTCACTACATCTCCCCTATTGAATTCTCTTTATTTTAAAATTCGATCACCCCTTGATGTTCTAAATTCAAGAGAATGCATATCAAGTTTGTGTTCAGTTGCTAAAATGTTACGTTAAGCCTGGCATTCTGTTGAATCTGCACTGTACCTCTTCTAAGACTGTTATATTTTTCCTGTTTTTTTTTTTTGTGCCTAAAATTGAATGCATTACTACAGGTGGGGTCTAACCAAGGCTCTATGATTGAGGCTCCACTTGCTCACTTGAATTCCAACCCTCTTGAGATAAAGACCAATATTACATTAGCCTTTTTGACTGCTTTTTGTACCTGTGTAACCACATAACTTAGTGCCTCATGCAAACGTGGATGTATAATTCTTTTCCTCCATACAAGTAATGTGTATGCTGAGGCCCCTGTACAGATCCCTGAGGAATACCACATGTTGCAATACCCCAATTAGAGACCGAACCCTTTATCCCTGCTGTGCATCCTCTACCTCCCAACCAATTACTGGCCTATGTCACAAGAATGCCTGCAGTTTTGTGTACTCTAAATTTTTGCTACTAATCTCATCACATGCTTGCTGGAAGTCCATATAGATGACATCCATAGATGCTCTTCTATCCACCATGCAAGTAAGGAACAGTAGCATAGCTGTTATGTTACTGGACTAGTAATCCAGAGACCTGACCTAATCAGGAGATATGAGTTCAATTCTTACCATGGCAGATGGAACATTTAAATTCAGTTAATTTAAGTAAATATGGAATAAAAAGCTAGTATCAGTAATGGTGACCATGTAACTACCAGACTTTTTTAAAAAAAAAAAAAGAAAAACCTTTGGTTCACGAGTGTCCTTTTAAGGAAGGAAATCTCTTGTCCTTACCTGGTCTGGCCTATGACTCCAGACCCACAGAAATATGAAATTCTTAACTACATTTGAAATGGCATAGCAGCCCACTCAGTTGCCAAGAAGGTAGCTTACCATCACTACCTTCTTAAGGGCAATTAAGAATGGTCAATAAATGCTGACCTTCCCAGTGATGCACACATCCTATCTTTTCACACATGTGCTGACATTCTTTTTGACCAAACTTGTCCAAATGTTCAGCTGCTCGGTCTCTGATAGATTCCAGTAACATCCTCACAATTGAGATTAAACTGGAGTTACTTTGTGTTTTATTTATTTAGAGACACAGCACTGAAACAGGCCCTTCGGCCCACCAAGTCTGTGCCGACCAACAACCACCCATTTATACTAACCCTACAGTAATCCCATATTCCCTACCACCTACCTACACTAGGGGCAATTTACAATGGCCAATTTACCTATCAACCTGCAAGTCTTTGGCTGTGGGGGGAAACCAGAGCACCCGGCGAAAACCCACGTGGTCACAAGGAGAACTTGCAAACTCCGCACAGGCAGTACCCAGAATCGAACCCGGGTCCCTGGAGCTGTGAGGCTGCGGTGCTAACCACTGCGCCACTGTGCCGCCCTTCTCATTCCCTACTTGGATAATGGAGTGCCTTTTGCACTTTTCCTATCCAAAGGTACAATCCGTGAATCTAGAGAACTTTAGAAGATTATGGTTAATGCATCTCCAATTTTCTCACCTTGGGGTCTTGGAGATTTATTTTGTCTTGAGTCCCATTGTATTCTCTACCATTCTCTTACTTGTATTAAATCCACTAAATTCCTTTGTTTCTACCTCCTCTGTTCTAGGAATTCCTTTTTCCAAACTTATAGCTGTCGATGGCATCATAGTCAAAAATCTCAAAACTTGACACATTTACACTTTCTTTATTGCTTACCTTTTGTCCTATTCAACCACAACATATCAAAACAGGAGTAGGCCATTCAGTCCCTCATGTCTGTTCTATGATTTAATTAGGTTATGGCTTATCTGTACATCTACTCCATTTAGCCATCTTTGTCCTGTATCAGTTAATGCCCTTACACAACAGAAATTTATCTCCCCACTTTTTAAGTGAGGTGACTTTTTTTTTCTGTTCAAACTCAGCAGGAAAAATTGCTAGAGTAGGAGAGAAAATTAACCAATGAGAAAACAATGTTTGGGTAGTCATCTAACAAGCAGCGAGAAGGCAGGTCTTGGCCTGAGCTAAGTATTTAGATAATGTCAGTTTTTGCAACGAGAAGCTGATGAGGGTAATAAAACAAAAATGTTAGTTATTCAGCATTGTATAGTGTTTTTATTTTCAGTTGTGGGAAGCAATGTAAACCAGTTTAGAATACTTTTATCAAGTTATGCTAACTAAATGAGCTTCCTGATTTATCATTTCTAATACCTGCCAGTTCTGATGAAGGGTCACTGACCTGAAATGTTAACTCCTCTTCTCTCTCCACAGATGCTGCCAGACCTGCTGAGTATTTCCAGCATTTCTTGTTTGTGTTCCTGATTTATCAACCTTGTTATACCAGACTACCGTCAAAAGATTGGAGAAATGTTTGTGGTGGTATGTGCTAGTTTACAGTATCCGGCTCATGTCCAGAGGGCTGCATTGTTACATCCCCAAGTACATTAGTTGTGTAAGTAGATTTTGGTTCATGTGAGTCAACTCCAGAATCTCAGGGATGTGGAAGTCTATTTACTTGAGTGAGTGAAGCTGTCAAAGTATCGACGGTAGATCTGAAACTTGCTTTTTGATTTTGTTTACTGTATAGCAAAGTGGAAATTGATAAGTTAATTGTGGGTTTGAGGATGTCATCTAAACGTGTATGTTCTCAGCAGGATTCCAGTAGTGGCATGTGTGCATGAAATTTTCATACTGGGTTCACTTGAACTTTGTAAAAATACTCAGGAGTATAGTTATAAATTCTGCTTGTTGAAACTTGGATTGCATCTGGAGAGAGAAATAATGCAGATTATATTGAAATTCAATCCTCAAAATATTAGTTAGAAATCCAAGAATGTCATTGAATAAGTCTATCCATTTTTATTAAATCATGGTAACTCAGTAGCTGTGATGGATATTAGCCTCTATATGGCATAAACACCTTTTTTGTCATGAAATTCTGCACCTCCAACTGAGTTGCTGATATTTCTTCTCAGTAATTTAAGCCCAAATGTCATGGTCCTGTAGTTTTTTTTTCGGGAAGATGCGGTTTGCCTTTAAGATTTGCAGAGGATCAGTATTGCTTTAAGAACCGGCAAGCCTCAGGAGTTATAGGAAGGTGCATTTTTGTTGCCTTAGAAACTGCCATTTGGAGACTGCGATTCAAAGGAAGCAGCAATTTACTTGTACTTCTTTCAATGTAGTATACTGTATTTGCTGCTCACAATGTGGTGTCCTCTACATTGGGGAGACCAAACGCAGACTGGGTGACCTCTTTGCGGAGCACCTCCGCTCAGTCCGAAAGCACGACCCTGAGCTTCCGGTTGCTGGCCATTTCAACACTAGCCCCTACTCTCATGCTCACATCTCTGTCCTGGGATTGCTGCAGTGTTCCAGTGAACATCAGCACAAGTTCGAGGAACAGCATCTCATTTACCGAATTGGCACACTACAGCCTGCTGGACTGAACATTGAGTTCATTAATTTCAGAGTATGACAGGCCCCCCTTTTTTTGTTTTTTGTATTTTATTTGAGCTTCTTTCTACTGTGCCTACCCACTTTTTTCATGTTTGTGCTTGGGGCCAGACTGTTAATTTTTCTATCCATTGATACTTTGTCTTTCAGCACACCATTAACATACAGTTTGCCTTTGCTCCATGACCTTTTGGTCAGTTATTCTCTGTGATCTTGTCCTATCGACACCTCTTTTGTTATCTCTTGCCCCACCCCCACTTCACTTGCTTAAAACCTTTCACATTTCTAATAACTGCTAGTTCTGAAGAAGGGTCACTGACTTGAAACGTTAACTCTGCTTCTCTCTCCACAGATGCTGCCAGACCTGCTGAGTATTTCCAGCATTTCTTGTTATTTCAGCTAATATTTTACTGGAGCAGGGCATTCTGCCTTGTGTTCCATGAGTTAGTCCATTTCCCTCACCCTGCACCTGGAACCTTGGTGAATGATTAGACCAACTGTCTTTTTTTCTTAACCACTAAGATGTAAGGATTGAGAAAGAAACAATATCGAAGGGGAAATTAATCAAATCAGATAGAGAAAGCAAAATAGAGAGAAAGATTAAGAGACAAAGGAAAAGTAAGAAACTCTATTTTAAAAACGTTCAGCAATTTACTACCTGAGACTCAACAGTTTAAAATGCTTCCTTGCTGGGCAGAGGGTTGAGTGGCATTGGAGGAACATAACCTTTTTAAAAGATGTACTTATGCTATTAAGTAGCAGTCCTAACTTCCTGTGGTGAATTTAATTGGCAATTAATGTGCAAATGCAGCAACCTCCTGAAACTTAGAGAGGTTTCGGTCGAGCTGCCATTTTCATGAGGCTAGCAGCTAAGCAGCTTGTGGAGGTTCACAATTCACAGGGTATCTTTTTCTTGTCACAAGTTGCTGGGTGATTTACATGTTAATAAGACTGCGCCATTAACCATGCCATTTTGGCAGTAAAGTGTAGGCTATTGTGAGGTCTAAAACGTGCTGCCGATTCACTATCATCCATGCTTCACCTGGTGCTAAAAGTTAACATCCACATCTTCCACAGTGTAATAGAGTCAACGAATATCCAATATTTTGAGTTATTTTAATGTTTCCCCTACTTTCGATGTTTGCTTATTTTTGACTGTAGTTTTCCTTGCCATTGTAAATTATGTTCTGTAGCTTTTCATTTAAACTGGAAAGCTATGGGCTGGATTTTACTGTAGCATTGGGATCAAATGAGAGTAATGAGACCGGCAACGCAATCTTCCCAGAGGCAGTCTCCTAATAGGATGCAAACAGAGGCAACCAAATAAGGATGGTGGCGGCTCTCGCTGGGGCTGCAGCAGAAGGCCGGCAGTTCTGGAGCCTTGGCAGCCCCCCACCCCAGGAGAGGTGGGTGCGTTGAGACAGGTTGGAGACATGGATCTGAATTAAAAGTTACAAGGGGCAAAGCTGTTTGGGGAGGGGGGGTGGTGCCGGGGGCACTCTGAGTGGAGGGGCAAACTCTCCGGGTGAATCATTTGGACTGCAGGTGAGGCCTGCATTGTCCGCAGCCCCCACTTTGGGGGTTGGAGCCTCTGACTCTGGCTCCCTGGCCTGCCACAGGGAGGTGCCACCATTAAGGTATGGGGGCCACTCTGCTGGTGACAAAATGTCGGCAAGTCCACAGAATCGCCCCAAATTGGGGCCTTAAACATCTTAATTGGCTGCCCGCCTCTGTGGAGCAGGCATCTGATCCTACTCCCAGCCTGCCCTGGCACCGAAGAGCTGTCCTGATGTGGCTCCCCCCGCTATTTTCCTGTCTCCTTTCTCCTCCCAAAGCTGAGAACAATTTCAGCCCATCAAATGCAGCTGTGACATTTTATGATATGACAGATGCGCAACTTTTTAATATGGGGAGAGTGATGCTAGTTATAAATGACAATAATTTAGTTCACATTATGCAACATAAGTGCAGTTTTTAAAAGCTTTAGTTTTTGTTATTCCGTATCTTTGCTGACGATGCTGCTTTAACATCTCACACTGAAGAATGCCTGCAGAGTCTCATCGACAGGTTTGCGGCTGCCTGCAATGAATTTGGCCTAACCATCAGCCTCCAGAAAACGAACATCATGGGGCAGGACGTCAGAAATGCTCCATCCATCAATATTGGCGACCACGCTCTGGAAGTGGTTCAAGAGTTCACCTACCTAGGCTCAACTATCACCAGTAACCTGTCTCTCGATGCAGAAATCAACAAGCACATGGGAAAGGCTTCCACTGCTATGTCCAGACTGGCCAAGAGAGTATGGGAAAATGGCGCACTGACACAGAACACAAAAGTCTGAGTGTATCAAGCCTGTGTCCTCTACCTTGCTCTATGGCAGCGAGGCCTGGACAACGTATGTCAGCCAAGAGCGACGTCTCAATTCATTCCATCTTCACTGCCTCTGGAGAATACTTGACATCAGGTGGCAGGACCGTATCTCCAACACGGTAGCCCTCGAGGCGGCCAACATCCCCAGCTTATACACACTACTGAGCCAGCGGCGCTTGAGATGGCTTGGCCATGTGAGCCGCATGGAAGATGGCAGGATCCCCAAAGACACATTGTACAGCGAGCTCGCCACTGGTATCAGACCCACCGACCGTCCATGTCTCCACTTTAAAGACGTCTGCAAACGCGTCATGAAGTCCTGTGACCTTGACCACAAGTCGTGGGAGTCAGTTGCCAGTGTTCGCCAGAGCTGGCGGACGGCCATAAAGGCGGGGCTAAAGTGTGGCAAGTCGAAGAGACTTAGCAGTTGGCAGGAAAAAAGACAGAAGCGCAAGGCAAGAGCCAACTGTGTAACAGCCCCGACAACCAAATTTTTCTGCAGCACCTGTGGAAGAGCCTGTCACTCTAGAATTGGCCTTTATAGCCACTCCAGGCGCTACTCCACACACCACTGACCACCTCCAGGTGCTTACCCATTGTCTCTCGCGATAAGGAGGCCAAAGAAGAAGATACTACCTTATGCATAGCAATTTTGGAAGATTACCTTCAATTGCTCTTTAACAACTACTTATTCAGCAAAAGCACCTTGATTTGCAGGATTAGTTTTTAATTTGCATTATATCTAAGAACATAGACAAAGGTTACCAACTACCCCATGAACATTGATGCAGCAAACTGTTATAATTTCACATATTTAGCGTGCAGTGTGCCTCCCTCCTTTTTTTTTCCCCCCCCCCCACGTGCCAATATCACCGATTTATTGAAACTAATCCCGAAAATGTCGACCTGGCGCAAAAGTAGAAAGAAGCTCCAACAACTGCTCAGTAACAGATAAATATAAAAACTGAGAAAGGAATAAAGGTGATTTGGCAATGAAGGCAAAAATGTATGGAAGTTACTTCCCAGATGGTGAGCTGGTGGTTTTGTTTTTTTGGAAAGCACAATTTTCTCGCCTTTGTTTCAGATGTGATAACTTATTACTACAGCTTTTAGCAATACATTATAAAAAATCAATTGTGGATCTAGGATAAAATTGGTTTATGCAGAGTTTATTCATATTTTTTAAAGATGCTTTGACAAGTGAATAAAATTGCACTAATTTCTGCGTAAATGCACTGATAAATAGTTGTGTAACTTTTCTTCGTTTGAATTTTTATGCTAATGAAGATGAGGGCGATGTCCATCCTGGGTATAAATACATATTTGTTCTGGGTGTCCAGTGCTGATGCAAGCCCTTGGTAAAGCATGGCCATATGCAGAGTTAATTGTTTCCATTCCAACGAAGTGTATTGACCTGAACTTCAGAAGACCAACATGTCTTTTTTTACATTTCCCACTCTAGTCCTTTTGACTCTCCAGGATTGCAAAATTATGCTGAATTTTGGCAGTTTTCCGTTGTGCCCATGAGAAACTGAACTGAGACTGCCTAAAGTAAACTAATTTACATAGGACTTTACAGCCAGCAGAGAGAAAAAAGCTTCAATCCATTTCTTTGGATTTAAACTTGTGTGAAAAGCAAATGTGTTAATGTAGTGTCCTACTTAGTACCCACATTTTGCTGCAATGACCCATTTTAATACTTTTTTTTTGTCTGTTTCCTGTATTAAATCTATTTTGTGACTTGCTTTATAAGATTTGACAAATAGGGGATAAAATGGGGAACATTCTTAAAACTTTTGAATAGCTGTCCCTACTAAGTTTCCTTTCGTTACTGTAATTTAAAAATTTTTTTATAGCAAAATCATCTTTAAAAGAATCAATGTGGCTATAGGCATGCATTACTGACAAAACCACAGACTCCAGCTATTGTAGTCCACTCCAGGCTGGTCTCTTATCTTTTCCCCCCCCCCCCCCCCCCCCCACGCTCTGCATAAACTTGAGCTCATTAAAATCTCTGCTACCCACATCCTAACCCGCAACAAGTTCTACTCGCCCTACTCTTGGTGACTAGAATTGGCTCTTGGTTGACCTCTCATTTTTGAGTCCCTTCATAGCCCTGGGAGATTACAGAAATAGGGGCTGACGTTCCGTCTAAGCCGCGCAGCAACTTGAAAGTTCCTGCTCGGGCTGTGCACAAGTCAGCCCTTTATTGTGTGGCCAAGCAAAGTAATTTAAAAGGGCCCCACCTACCCTTAAACAAATCGCCCTTGCACGCCAAAAGAAAATTAGAAGGAACGTTGCCTGCAGCCCTACAATTCTTCGCAATCTCTGGCTTCATATGTACTCTCACTCTCTTTACACAACAATTGATGTCTTTACCTTCAAATGTCTAGGCCCCAAAGCTCTGGAATTGCCTCCCTAAGCAGCTCCTAGTCTTTTTAAGACATTAAAAAAAAAATATACCACTGATCAAGCTTTACGACACCCCTCCTGATGTCTCCTTTGGCTCGGTATCTATTTTGGACGATTGCTCTTTTTATGTCAATGCAAGTTTGATTTAAAAAAAAAACTTTTCATTGCTTTTTTTTAAAATTACTATCTGCCCAGTGGTTTCTGAGCTTGCTGACAAAACTTGAATTTGCTGACTGCACTGAACCTTATTGATCGTCTACCTATTTTGCTAGAATTCTGCAGCTGTTCGCCATTTACAGACAGAATTTACAATTCAGCCAAATAGATTAGTAGCTTGGAAGTTTGTAGTAATTTTACGATAATGATTCAGGAGACATAGCCGTCTTACAAACACCCAGGAAAATGTAATTGACACTAAATAGTCTATGCAAGTCAACATACAGGGCAGGAGGTTTATTTATTCATTCAAGGGATGTCACTGGCAAGACGTTTATTGCCCATCCCTAGTTGTTCTTGAAATGGTGATGGCGATGAGCTGCCTTTTTGAACTGCTGCAGTAGGTGTAGTGTTGGTACACCCACAGTGCTGTAAGGTAGTTCCAGGATTTTGACCCAGTGGCAATGAAGCGGCGATATGTTTTTAAGTCAGGGTGGTGCAGGGTGACAGGTTTGTCTGCTTTTGCTGCTTGAATTTAGTAACTCTCTATATTTAGTTTTGACATTATGCTGGTTTGCCCTTCCAAACATCCCAGAGACTGCTAAGGTGATACAATCCAGGACGGGTTAGACCAGCTGGTCACATGACTAACTGGCTGTTCCAGGGTCTTTTGAATTAGCCACAGAGAGTTTGAACTGAGAGACTGTTTGCTCCTGGACTGAGAAGATCTCTCCTGTCTGCTCCCATCTCTTTCTCAGAAGCCACTGAAGACACATGAACCCCAAGAGAGAAAAGTCTCCTATAGCAAACAAGGTTTCAGAAGAAAACTGGGCCCCAACGAAAAGCAAGATCTACCTACAATCAAGGACTCTACAGTGAGCTCGAAGAACTGTAGCAAAAACTCTTCAGATATTGCCTCAAACTTTTCACTTTATTTTTCTTCTCTTTTCTGTCTCTATTTGCATATGTGAATCGTGTATGCATGCTAGCATGGGTGTGTCATGTATCCATAGGTGTCAACCAGATTAGAGTTCAAGTTTAATGCATTTCATCTTTTCTTCAAACCTTAAAAAAACACTTTGTGCTGGTTTCTTTGCCTTATGATTGAAAAGCAGTGAACAGGGATTCACCAAGGGGGAGCTAAAAACTGTGTTTAAAAAATAAAACCCTGTTGTGGTAAGATCAGATGAAGGCTCAGAGGGACCCCGCGACACCATTCTCACCTAAGTCGTAACAAATGTTGTTTAATTGCTTGGAAACTTTTTTATTTTAACTTGGTGTTTATCTAGCTTGAAGGTCACTTTTGTCCTGATTCTACTTTCCTTGGTCAAATCTTATGATGTATGCAAAACCGTCCCAAATTTCAATGCCTTGGTCTTTTATAACCACTATACTCTAAGCATTAAATATCAGGTGATAGATTTGTTGCACTACTATTGAAAACTGTTCAGCTCCAATAATTGAGGTTTTGCTACAATTTAAAATTTGTATTCTCCAGCTTTTGAAAAAAACTTTTTACACTGCTGCAAATACCTTGTTTCAAATCTGTTCTATAGTGTTGAATATGAGTGATCAGAATTAGTAAAATGAAAATACATGGAATTGGAGGTAGCCTTTTGACTAGGGTTGGAAATTGGTTGAGAGGTGCAAGACAATGACTGGAGATAAAGGGTACGTACGCTGGCGTGATTGTGCTGCAGATGCGCTTCAAGCTGCATCAGAGTACCTGAACGAAATCTGGTACAACAAAGGCAAGGTCTACTTCCATGCTGTGCACTGGGGGATGCTGATATCAAGGAGGCCGTGCAGGCTGTGGGCTGGCTTGCTCGCCAGGGTCGCGATCCACTTGTTGACTAAGATGATGCAGATGGAAGTGAACAGGTTCACAGAGAGCCCGATTACCCTGATGAGGTCCTTTTTCTTAAGTGCATTGCTACTAACCAATTAATGAAGGTACCCCACCAGCATTCAGATCACTAGAGGACAATGGTGGGAGCTGATGAAATGTTTTATTACCTGCACCCCTCCCCCTCTCACCACTCCTGCACCCACTTCCACCGGCATCCACCTGTCCCTGAGCAGGGGCCCTGACCACTCCACTGCCTTGTGGGCGTCTCGGGAGAGACCAAGGCTTAAGAGAGTAAACCCTAACACAAAATCTGGAGCGGAATCCCGAAGGCGGTCATGTGTCACCTTTGGCATGTTTCTGGCAGTTCCTGCAGCCATACTGGTGCCAAACTCCTTTTGGACCCCACCAGGAAGGCTGAGAGGGGGGTTTTGATGCTTGGGCAACTCACAACCTCCATACATCTGCCCAGGCATGCGCCATGGAGAGGTCACTCCATAGTCGCCTCGCAGCGACCAAAACAAAACGGAAGGCAGCAGTTATGGGTTAAGTCCAGCTCAATTGGCGTAGAGATTGGGCGCCACGGGTTGCTTTTGTCGGTGGGAGAGGTCATCGCATCTCACTGGACAGCTACTGCCCACCTCAAACTGGGCAGCTCCCAGTCAGTAAGGTTCTGTCCCGCCACAATCCACCTGCTGCAATGGGTGCTTGGAGCTCAGGGTTATTGCCCGAAAAGTGGACTGCAACACCGCATCAAACAGCACGACAAAAAAAGAACTAAGGTACCAGCCCTTCGTTTTGCAAGCTGGAACGTCAGAACTGTGTGTCCTGACCTGTCTGAAGACCTTACACAAATCAACGATTCTCGGAAGACTGCCATCATTAACAACGAGCTCCGTAGACTCAATGTGGACATTGCAGCACTTCAGGAGACACGCCTCCCTGCGAGCGGATCTCTAAGCGCAAGACTACACCACCACCTTCTGGCAGGGTAGGGATCCTGAAGAACCAAGACAGCATGGAGTGGGCTTCACCATCAGAAACTCTTTGCTCAGCATGATAGAGCCACCCTCAAATGGCTCGAACGCATACTGTCCATCCGCCTGCTCACCGCCTCTGGTCCAGGACACCTACTCCGCATCTATGCTCCAACACTCTGCTCCCCACTTGAAGCTAAAGACCAGTTCTACGAGGAACTCCATAATATCATTAGTAGCCTCCTACTGAACATTTGTTCCTGCTGGGGGACTTTAATGCCAGGGTTGGGGCCGACCGTGACTCATGGCCCTCCTGCCTTGGGCGCTATGGCATTGGAAGAATGAATGAGAATGGTCAGAGACTGTTTGAGTTGTGTACCTATCATAACCTCTGCATCACCAACTCGTTCTTTCATACGAAACCCTGTCACCAGGTTTCTTGGAGGCACCCAAGATCACGTCGTTGGCACCAGCTGGACCTCATCGTCACAAGGCGAGCCTCTTTAAACAGCATTCAAATCGCACACAGTTTCCACAGTGCGGACTGCGACACCGACCGTTCCCTGGCGTGCAGCAAGGTTAGACTCGAACCAAAGAAGCTGTATCAACACGAGCAGAATTTCTTATCCACTGTTAGATAAGTTTCGAAATTCACTTGAAAAAGCCCTTCAAAGCACTCCTACAGGGGATGCAGAGACCAAGTGGGCCCACATCAGAGACGCCACCTATGACTCAGCAATGACCACCTATGGCAAACGTGTGAAGCAGAATGCAGACTGGTTTCAATTTCACTTTGAAGAGCTGGAACCTGTCATAGCCGCTAAGCGCATTGCACTGCTGAACTACAAGAAAGCCCCCAGTGAGTTAACATCCGTAGCACTTGAAGCAACCAGAAGCACTGCACAAAGAACAGCCAGGTGCTGCGCAAATGACCGCCCTCAATGCAGCCCAGTCTCTGCCAGTCATGGATGAGCTGGACGGGCAGCCAACAAAATCGGAACTCAGTGATGCCATTGATTCTCTAGCTATGGAAAAGCCTCTGGGAAGGACGGCACCCCTGAAATAAGAGTGCCATGCCTGCTTTGCTTGTGCTGGTACAAGGGAGCTGTACCACAGGACCACAATGCCGATATCATCACCCTCTATAAGAACAAGGGTGATTGCGGTGACTGCAACAACCACCGTGGAATCTCCCTGCTCAGCATAGTGGGGAAAGTCTTCGCTCGAGTCGTTTTAAACAGACTCCAGCAGCTGGCTGAGTGTGTCTACCCTGAGGCACATTTGTGGCTTTCGAGCAGAGAGATCCACCATTGACATGCTGTTCTCCCTTCGCCAGCTACAGGAGAAATGCCGTGAACAACAGATGCCCCTCTACATTGCTTTCGTTGATCTCACCAGCAGACGTGGTCTCTTCAGACTACTAGAAAAGATCGGATGTCCTCCAAAGCTACTAAGTATCACCTCATTCCATGACAATATGCAAGGCACAATTCAGCATAGCGGCGCCTCATCAGACCCTTTTCCTATCCTGAATGGCATGAAACAAGGCTGTGTTCTCGAACCTACACTGTTTGGGATCTCTTCTCCCTGCTGCTCTCACATGCGTTCAAGTCTTGCGAAGGAATTTTCCTCCACGCAAGATCAGGTGGCAGGTTGTTCAACCTTGCCCGTCTAAGAGCGAAGACCAAAGTACGGAAAGTCCTCATTAGGGAACTCCTCTTTGACAATGCTGCATTAACATCTTGCACTGAAGACTGTCTGCAGAGACTCATCAACAGGATTACGGCTGCCTGCAACAAATTTGGCCTAACCATCAGCCTCAAGAAAACGAACATCATGGGACAGGATGTCAGAAATGCTCCATCCATCAATATTGGCGACCACGCTCTGGAAGTGGTTCAAGAGTTCACCTACCTAGGCTCAACTATCACCAGTAACCTGTGTCTCGATGCAGAAAGAGTGTGGGAAAATGGTGCACTGTCACGGAACACAAAAGTCCGAATGTATCAAGCCTGTGTCCTCAGTACCTTGCTCTACGGCAGTGAGGCCTGGACAATGTATGTTAACCAAGAGCGACGTCTCAATTCATTCCATCTGTGCTGCCTCCGGAGAATCCTTGGCATCAGGTGGCAGGAGCGTATCTCCAACACCGAAATCCTCGAGGCGGCCAACATCCCCAGCATATACACCCTACTGAGCTAGCGGCGCTTGAGATGACTTGGCCATGTGAGCCGCATGGAAGATGGCAGGATCCCCAAGGACACATTGTACAGCGAGTTCGTCACTGATATCAGACCCACCGGCCGTCCATGTCTCCACTTTAAAGACGTCTGCAAACGCGACATGAAGTCCTGTGACATTGACCACAAGTCGTGGGAGTCAGTTGCCAGTGATCGCCAGAGCTGGCGGGCAGCCATAAAGGCGGGGCTGAAGTTGGCGAGTTGAAGAGACTTGGCAGTTGGCAGGAAAAAAGACAGAAGCGCAAGGGGAGAGCCAACTGTGTAACAGCCCCGACAACCAATTTTATCTGCAGCGCCTGTGGAAGAGTCTGTCACTCTAGAATTAGCCTTTATAGCCACTCCAGGTGCTGCTTCACAAACCACTGACCACCTGCAGGCGCTTACCCATTATCTCTTGACAAGGAGGCCAAAGAAGAAGACGACGCTGGCGTGATATAACTAGGGTGTTCCCCAGGGATCTATTCTGGGGCCTCCATTTCACCATAATTATTAATGACTTGGATGAAGGAATAGAGAAATATATTAAGTTTGCAGATGACACTATGTTAGGGACAATGAGTAATGCAGATGGGAGCAGGAAGTTGTAAATAAACAGATGCAAATGAAGTTCAATGTGGACAAGTGTGAAATCATCCACTTTGGACCCAAGAACGATAAATCAAAATATTTTTGAAATGGTGAGAAGCTAGGAACTGTAGAGAAGTAATGAGATTTGGAAATTGCAGTAGAACAGCAACAAAACATCATCTAATTAGATGAATGGGGTGTTGGCCTTTTATCTCGAGGTGGCTGGAATACAAAGAGAAGGAAGTTATGCTTCAGTAATAAAAACAGAGTGCTGGGAATACTCTGGTTTGGCAGCATCTGTGGAGAGAGAAGCAGAGTTAATGTTTGCAGGTCTGTGACTTGATCAGAACTTTTGTGCTTCAGTTGTATGAAGCCTTGATCAGACCCCATCTGGAGTAACTGTGTTCAGTTTTAGGCACCTCACCTCAGGAAGGATATATTGGCCTTGAAGGTGGTACAGCGCAATGTCACCAGAATGGCACGGGGACTTGGGTTGAATTATAAGGACAGGTTACATAAGCTTGGCTTGTATTTCCTGGATTACAAGGAATTGGGTAATCTGATTAGGGTAGATACAAAAACTATTTCCTCTGGTGGGTGAAATCAAGAACAAGGGGATGTAACATTAAAATTAGCTAGGCCAATTAGGAAGCACATTTTCACATCAAGGGTAGTAGAAATTGGGAATTGTCTTCCACCAAAAGCCTGCGGATGCTAGGTGAGTTGTAGCTTTCAAGAGAGATTTTTGTTGGCTAGAGATATAGCCAAAAGTCATGGTGCAGATCAATTGTGATCTAATTGAAAGGCCTACTCCTGTTCCTACAAGATAAACTCTTGAATTACACAGTCAAGCTGGAACACTGGGTATATTTTCCAGTTGCTAAGGCTAGTGGCGCAGGAGTGGAACAGGTGCTGGTGGCTAAAAATTCTAAATCTGATCCATATAACAAGATTTCACCACTTTAGACAGGCCAAAGGTGGTCTCGTTAAACATGAACTATATTTTAATTTTAAATATTTTCATACAATGAAATAGTTTTTTTAGGAAAAGTAGTTCTAGAACAGAATTGGACTGGATTTTCTTTTTCTCCTATCTGGCAAAAGACGTGTGAGGAGATGGAGTTTATTTTACACAAGTTGTGATCTAGAATGCGCTACCAGAATGAGTGGTGAAAGCAGTCAATAGTAACTTTGTAAAAGGAAATTGGGTATATTATTGGAAAATGAAAGATCTGTAGGTTAAAGAACAAAGAAAATTACAGCACAGGAACAGGCCCTTCGGCCCTCCAAGCCTGTGCCGATCCAGATCCTCTATCTAAACATGTCGCCTATTTTCTAAGCTTCTGTATCTCTTTGCTTCCTGCCCATTCATGTATCTGTCTAGATACATCTTAAAAGACGCTATCGTGCCCGCGTCTACCACCTCCGCTGGCAACGCGTTCCAGGCACCCACCACCCTCTGCGTAAAGAACTTTCCACGCATATCCCCCCTAAACTTTTCCCCCCTCACTTTGAACTCGTGACCCCTAGTAATTGAATCCCCCACTCTGGGGAACAAGCTTCTTGCTATCCACCCTGTCTATACCTCTCATGATTTTGTACACAAAGGAGTGGAACTAAATGGGTAGCTCGTGAAAATTTCTAGCACAAGCATGATGGGTGGAATGGCCTCCTTCTGTGCTGTAAACTTGCATGAGTGGCCCAACTGGAAGCTCCGTAAGTGATGGAGCTTTTTGAAGATCAAAGGCCTTCTCTTTTTTTTTTTTCTTTTCATTTTCTAGTATTATGGTATTGTTTTTTGTGCTGGTGTCTGTTACTAATTTTTGGTAATTTAATGCATTTTAAGCCTTTTCTTTTCCCCTAAGGGTACGTAATAAATGAATATTTGTTAATTTACCAGAAAACCAACTAAATGAAGTAACTCAAAGACTTAAGAACAGGAAGAGTTGGAGGGGAGGGAGGTGGGTGGAAATGCAGGGGCGTTTAAAAAAAGGATCTGTTTAAATCCCCAAGAGTAACCTGAAATGGCAAGTTTGTTTTGAAGCACCCTAACAGCATTATTATTGCATGGTTGAAGGTGTACACATTCGCCTACTTAAATATCTGCATTATAAAGTAATTCACTGTACATGAAGCACTTGGAATGTATCTTAGCAATGTGATAAGAGACTCTAGGTGCAATTTTTTTCTTTATTTGGAAATCGGATACCAGAATTAGACTATCCTTGCACACCATTATGCCACTTCCTGTATCTGCAGGCTTTGGCACAGCTACCTGGCACTGACTGTAGGGCACTTGCTCTGGGTCAGCAGTTATAAGGATACCTGCAGCTAACCTCCAACCTCCAGTTAAGTTTTATAAAAAAAAAAAAAAAATTTGTTTGGGGGATGTGGGCATCACTGCTTATGCCAGCATTTATTGCCCATCCCTAATTGCCCTTGAGAAGGTAGTGGTGAGCTGCCTTCTTGAACTGCTGCAGTCCTCTGGGTGTAGGTACACCAACAGTGGTGTTCGAAGGGAGTTCCGGGATTTTGACCCAGTGCCAGTGAAGGAACGGCTATGTAGTTCCAAGTCAGGATGGTGTGTGGCCTGGAGAGGAACTTGCAGTTCATGGTGTTCCCATGCATCTGCTGCCCTTGTCCTTCTAGGTGGTAGAGGTTGCGGGTTTGGAAGGTGCTGTTGAAAGAGCCTTGGTGAGTTGCTGCAGTGCATCTTGTAGATGGTACACACTGCTGCCACTGTGCGTCAGTGGTGGAGGGAGTGAATGTTGAAGGTGGTGATTGGGGTGTCAATCAGGCAGGCTGCTTGTCCTGGCTGGTGTTGAGCTTCTTGAGTGCTGCTGGAGCTTCACCTATCCAGGCTAGTGAAGAGTATTCTATCACACTCCTGACTTGTGCCTTGTAGATGGTGAACAGGCAATTGGGAGACGAGAGGTGAGTTACTTGCCACAGGATTCCCAGCCTCTGACCTGCTCTTGTAGCCATAGCATTTGTGGCTGGTCCAGTTGAGTTTCTGGTTAATGGTGATAGTATGTTGATAGTGGGGGAAATTTGAATTCAATTCATAAATCTGGAATTAAGAAAGCTAGTCTAATGGTGACCATGAAACCATTGTCGATTGTGTGTATAAAAAAAAAATCTGTTCACCTAATGCCCTTTTAGGGTAGGAAATCTGCTGTCCTTGGTCTGGCCTACATGTGATTCCAGACCTACAGCAATGTTGTTGACTCTTAAGTGCCTTTGAAATGGCCTAGTAAGCCACTCAGTTCAAGGGCAATTAGGGGTCATGCTGTGTGAAAGGGTGGACATCTCCTTGAAAGAAAATGGAAAAAAAAAGTTTGGGATCTATCCAAAGAAAATGAAGTTTTTTTTTAAATTTTTGTTCTTGGAAATAGTCTTTTCCCCTATACACTGAAGTAGATGAAGCAGTTACATATGTAAATAAATCTCCAAGTAATGGTGAGCAGCTATTTGCTGTTCATTTGTTTGTGTGGCTGTTTATAGTGATGACTGAGGTAGATTAAACAATTCCTTGCCTTTTTTATTTGCATTTTTCTTTTGCTAAATATCTGGTGTTGCCCAATTAAGCAGGACTTGTTGGTAAAACAAGACTTGCATTCATAAACTTGAGTCATGATACGGATCTTCAAGAATTTGGTACCTGTTTTATTTGTGAGCGATCATAATTGTTTTATACAACAAGCAAAAGTAGATTTTGTAGCCATTTAGAATACATTTGCGAAAGATTGTGCTTTTGAAATTTGGTATTTAAGATAATTTGTCATGCATGTTATGAGTTATTAGAATATAGTGATCTAAGTTTTATTCACGAACCACTGACCACCTCCAGGCGCGTATCCATTGTCTCTCGAGATAAGGAGGCCCAAAAGAAAGAAGTTTTATTCAGGAGCATTACCGTAGAAACAGTTGGTTGAAGCTTTAATTTGTATTTGATATATATTTTGAAAATAACCAGAATTTTAATTATGTAAAAATGATTTGGTGGGTTAGGTTTGTTCTCTATTTTTCCATTGGAGCAGAGAGGCTTGTAAACAGCAAACCCTGGATTGCTCTGTGAATGGGCAACATTGCTGCCAATCATTAAAAGAAAATTTATTGAAGATGCATACGCAAGTGCACACTAAGAGTTGTAGGCTGAGACCTCAAATCTCCTCTCCTGACGGCGATAATGTCTGGAAGCCTGTATGAGTTCAGAGCTTGGCTTTCTCTCGCACGCATAATTCTGCACCCAAAACATTTGTGCACGCAATTTAAACACACAATGACTGAGGTGAGAATTATACTGTTGCAACTTATTTTTATTAAAATAACATTTTTCTCTAGTTATTACTCAGCTTATTGGCAAAAGCAAGATGGTGGGAAAAATGATCAAAAATATTTTGCCCCTATCCTCTTACTCATGATCCATCTACTGATTTTTGTAAGGACAAGTTGCAATTAAATGCAAAATATGTTTTGCGAAGGTGGGGTGACTTTTTTTAAGGCCACAAATTGTAGTCAGGTGATTGAGTTTAACTGTTCAGTGAATTTTGCAGAAAAGATTGTGCTTGTTGCTTCTGGAATGGAATCAGGAGAGAACAATGCCTGGCAGTGTAACTGCCAAGAGGAGATGTTGGAGGAGAATTTGAATGATCAGTGGTGTCACAGGCAGCAAAAAGATTAAGAATAAGGGTCAATCAAATGTGGTGATGGAAAATGTCAATAATGACTTTGAGAAGAACAGTCTCTGCTGTTGGCAGGGCAGGAATCCGATTGTAGGGTCCCAGATAAGGAGTAATGGGAATGCTGGGCACAAGGCAAAGTTGCAAGGCAGTAAAGAATTCCAAGATCTTGAGGAATGGAAAACTTGACATTGGGTGATCAGTGAGAGGGTGGAATGATTTTAGGTAGGCTTTTTGAAGATGGCAGTGATGCCAGAGGATAGAAATTAGTATTGTTGGCAAGTATGATTTTGTTGAATTATGGGGAGAATTTCTAATCTCTTTGGGACTTGATCTTAAACCTGCAAATTCTAATCTGTTAGGTGAAGTAGCTATGTCTTTGTGTTTCAAAGAGTTGCTACGTGCCACTTTTTTTTCCCCCTCCAGTGACGAGGTCAGCTCTGCAAGTTTCTTCTTATAGCCCATAATTTTATTGTCCTTACTTGGTATATTTCCAGAACATTTATTCAGGTTTGGGTCTTTCTTTGGCTTTATCTACATTTTGGATTTCATAAATGGGGCATAGAGTACAAGAGTAAAGAAGTAATGATTGTTTACAAAATGGTTAGGCTATAGATGGAGTACTCTGCAGTTTGGATGCCTCATTATAAGAAGGGCATTAAAGTCAGAGCATGCAGTGTGGATTTAGCAGGATGATGGGGATGGGGAAACTATAGTTTTGAGGAGAGATTTGAGATACTTGGTATAGTTCCACTTGAGTAGAGAAATGCAAGAGATGAGTTTCTTTCAGGTTATGAAGGATTTTGATGGGGTGAATTGGGAAAGACTATTTCCTCTGGCTGGGGAGCCAGTGATGAGGGTCATCCATTTAAAATCCTCAGTGAGATTAGCAGGAGATTTTTTATGTAATGGGTTGTTGGCATATGATAGCTTTTCTACAGAGTGGTTAGGGAGAGGCAATTGCAGCTTTTAAGAAAGAAAATGAGTAAATATTTGAGGCAGAAGTAAATTAAGGCAACAGGAAGAATCTGAGGCAGTGCATTTGGTTTTGGATTGTTTTTGCAAAGGGCCAGCACAGACATAGGCTGAATGGTCTCTGCTGTAAACCACTTTAGTTCTTTGAAGGTTGAGTGCCCAATTTGCACCAAATTCTGCAAGTGTTGCCTTACCAGTGACCCATACAAAGTTAGGTTAATTTTTCTTTTAGTCCAAGGTAGGTGATGTGATCCTAGTATTTCATTAGCTTTGTTCAGAATAGCAGTAATTGTTCCTTCAGAGTGACCAATGCCACTCAATTTCTTTAAAAGCAAAATACTGCGGATGCTGGAAATCTGAAATTAAAAACAAGAAATGCTGGAAACACTCAGCAGGTCTGGCAGCATCTGTGGAGAGAGAAGCAGAGTTAACGTTTCAAGTCAGTGACCCTTCTTCAGAACTGGCAAATATTAGAAATGTAAATGGTTAGAAGCAAGTAAAGTGGGGGTGGGGCAAGAGATAACAAAGGAGAAGGTGTAGATAGGACACTGTGACAATAGCTGACCAGAAAGTCATGGAGCAAAGATATGTTAATGGTGTGTTGAAAGACGAAGCATTAGTACAGAAAGGGTGTTGACGGACTGAAAATTGAACAGCCGCAAGTACAAACATGAAAAAAACAGTGGGTAAGCAAACTGAACAAACTAAGATGAAATAAAACAGAATAAACAAAAAAATTTAAAAAAAAAAGAAAAAATAACTAAAAAATAAAAGTTCCACTCAATTTCTTTTCCTTTTTTTACATCTAAGCTAATCGATTCAATAAATCGAATTCCCCCTTTTTTTTTTTTGTTTTCCCCCCCCCCCCCCCCTTTTTAGCGTGTAATAACATTGGCTTATCCAGCAGTTAATCCTTTAACATTTTTGCTTGAATAATGGGGAAGCTAAAAAGAAAAATGAGTTTCTTGGACAGACCACTGATTTTTCTATATCAAAGCTCATATTCAGTATAAACTGTATAATTTGCAATTTAATCCCATAGATTTTAATCTAATCTAAGTATTAGATGTAGGACTTTATGAAAATTGACTTTTCACTTGTAGCCTTTGGTGAGCCCTCCTCTTCTAGTTTAGTTATTCCACAAAAGGATTCCAGACGAATTTCGAGCAGTTGACTCTGCATTGTTTCAGTTGTCCTTTTGTGTTCCTGGTAGGCACAGCTTTCAAAGACTTGAATGTGATGCTTTGTGAAGTGCCTTTATAACATAGAAAAATATCCCAATGCACTTGAAAGAGGCCTAAAGAAGAACTGATGTTGCGCCAAAGGAAGAAAGGTTAGCTTGGTCTGAGGGTTTTAAGGAAGGTCTTAATGGTGGGAACATGAGTTTAAAAGTGGAATGCTAGAGCAAGGGGGCCTAAGTGGCTAAATGCTACTCAGTTTCTGGTGGAAGTTTCCTTAGTGGGTTCATGTCATGCCACATTATTGTAGGTAATGTACCCCCTTCAAGCTCATGGTCGCCCCACCTAATCTTCCTTTCTTTGGCTCAGCATCCTTTTTTAAATTTTCTTTCTTGCACTTCTTTAAATTGCCGTGGTGTTTTTTTTTGCATTAAAGCCACTACACAAATGCAAGTTCTTGCAGTATTCTGCTATCAGCTTCACTGTTCTTTAGATCTTGTATTTAGAAGGCTGACTGGAATGTCTGTTTCACCTAAGGGTTTCTGAATGAAGGATCTAGCAGGCAAGCTTGTTTTGAGCGTTGATGGGGCTGATTCTCTAGCACTATGATACCAGTTATCAAATTAGCCTTGTATCTTCTTGGAGAGTAGGATGATCAAATTTGCAAGCCTACATAAAATAATTAAACTGTTGCATGATCGTGGATTATGAATTGCCACTCCTGCATTACTTGGGTCATCCTCCATCTGATTAACGCCTCTGTTCGGAAACATCTCAGGAATCAGATCTACAAGCTGTCCGTGGAAAAGCCAGATGCCTTGTCATGTAAATATATTCCATTTTCTTAACCCGTTTTTGACCTGTAGAGTGCTTAAAAGATGGCGTGGGTGGTCTTTTTGTTCTCTAACTTTATTTTTGAAGAATCTGATTTACTTAGAATCCAGATGCTTGTTGTATTGACTGTCATTGAGAGATTTTATGCTTAAATCCAGGAAAACTCTGAAGAAGGCATTTGAAATCTTTTATTGTTTGTTTGTAGACTGGGTCATATTTGGCATCTAGAAAAGTGTTCAGGGTCATCATGGGCAACTAGAACTAGTTCATCAATCCTGCCTGGCCAAGCTTCGACTATATATGTTACCTTGGTCATTCAGTCCTCCGCTTGAGTGCCTTCTTGGCCGCTTTGAAACACTCTTGTGTCTGAGAAAATCTTGCTTGGAAATGAAGCGAGTCAAATTAGTTTTATTGCATTTGATTCACCTTGCCTATGATCCCAAGATATCTTGCATCTTGTTATGACCGAGGTGGGAGTAGTGCACAGTTTTTCTAGTTCCACTTCTCTACAGCTCATATTTAAATTTTTTCCCGGTTACCAATGCACTCAATCATAGACTTTATTTTTAACCCAGAATAAAATACACCAACCAGGTTTCTTTAATAAACAAAAAAAATTCAGTTTATTATAAATCAAGCCTTGACTAGTAACGAAGCAAAGCATAAGCACACAATGAAATATAAAAGTTCTCTTTTTACCTTCGGCACGTCTGTCACATGCATGCGTGTGCCTGCGCAGTTAACCGAAAAAGTAGAGGTTTACTTTTCAGAGCTCCATTGCAAAAAGAATACTTTGGCCAGATACTTGCTAATTCTTGGAAAAAAAAATGGAAAGATGTCAGATGTCCTTTGTTTTGGCTTGGTGTCCCAAGTATGCGTAGATGGCTGTCGCTGTGATCTTCCAAGAACAGTTCTTGTCTGGTGACATTGAAGATCAGTTTGGGCAGGTTTTCCAGGAAAAAGTTAGTTTCTGTTTCTTCCACTTGCTTCTGAGATGGAAAAATTGGCAGGCTTTTCAAAGAGCTGGAACCGGCTGAGTTGGCGTTTTCTCCCGTGGCAAGTTTTCTACAACTGTCTTTTTTAACACTGTCCATATCACCAACTCCCTGTCCGAAGCGAAACCAGGAACAATATGCAAGTGCCAAGCCTCCTAATCCCTATAAATCTTGACCTGTCACTTCTTCGTAAACATCTTTCCCCAAGTCAAAAAAAACCCCTGCTGGGTAATTATCTGAAGACGGGTGCCTTCCAGTAAGGGCTTGTTTTTAGCATTCCTTGATTCTTCCAGTAACAGTTGTTTACAAGCTCATTGCAAAAGACCTTCTGATTTAAAAAAAAACCCCCACAAATTTCCAGCATCTATGGATTCTTCTCTGTTTTAGAACACACATCTTCATAATTTAACAAAAAAAATGGAAGCACTCGTAACAATCTTAAAAGATTTTAATCTCAAACTAGCCAGAGGTGAAGTTCATACAAAGTCAGTATCTGTATTCACCCTAATCAGAGAGATTCTTTGCTGGTTACACCCATATGGCATGGTTATGTAAAGCTGATATCATCTGACATAATCTGTGTGATTTTTGAGTATCTATCCTTTGGCCATTTTTTCCCCACCAATTTCTCTTCCATATTTTGAGTTGGTTTTAGTGGATTACAATTTTCCTGTGTGATTGCATTATACATTTTAAAGCAATGCCAGCCCACTGAGACAAACTCTTCAAAAATCAAGAGATTCAATAGAAAAATCATGAGTTGCTATATTTTCCAAATGTAAACCAATATAGATTGACAATTGGTTTATAAACCTCATTCATGGTGTATGTAATCTCTAACAGGTCAGAGCTCCTTACTGCATCTGAAAATGCATTACAAAAAAAAACACTTTTTTTTTTCCCCACGTGTGTTGAAGATGGATCTGCCTTCCCACCACAATAGAATTGCACAGCACAGAAAGGGCCATTTGCCCCATTTGTGCCATTGCTTATTCTTTGGCAGAGCTATTCAATTAGTCTCATTCCCCTGCCTTTTTCCCCATAGCCCTGTAAATTTTTTCCTTTCAAGTATTTATCCAATTTCCCACCAACACCCCTTCAATTTTATGTACTACCTCTTGCTGGGGTTACAGTTCAACATGTATTCATCCAAGTAGCTCCTCAGTCAGTTATTCAACCATGAAATGAGTATAATCTAGTTTTTCACCCAAAATCTACATACACTACATACTTGTATGCACATCCCAGTGAAGATCACTAGACAGCAGCTTTAGGCGCAGAAACTCTGTCTGTCTGACCTTTCCTCTCCATAACGAATTGTCCTATGAGGCCAATTAGGACCCCTTCCATTGCCCAGCTAGAGCCAGTAATCTAGGCTCAAACACGGGGACAGAGTCCAGGGCCTTCCTGACCTGACCAGCTGAATGATCTGTTAACAGCTCAGTGCATTTATAAATGAAGTTTGAGAAATATGGATTGCATCTCTCCGATCTTGGCCTACCGAACAAGCCACTGCTTCAGGCCAAGACATGGGCACTGGGTTGGAGGCTCCTCCACTGACTTCAAGCACCATCGCTGCTGAGGTGTTTCTCACCACTGGCAGCAACTGTTGGCCCATGCTATCTCTCTCTTACCTGGGGCTCCATCTTACTTGGGCTTTTAGATTCTTGTATGTGGCTGCTGCCAGCTTCTTGTCTTTGCTGTCTCGCCTGACCTTTCAGCAATGTTGGACAGCAAAGGACACCTTACTCTTCTGATCCCAAGATTTCAGAGCCCTCATGCGAGATTGTGAGAGAGGCATAATTTTACTGAGAAATTGCATGTCTCACGATCAATTTGCAAGAGTTGGCATGTCGGCATTTTATGTGCTCAATCTTATGAAATTGGAGGAATATAGGAAGGCTTTTTAAAAATCTGTTTTAGGATGTAGGCTTCATGGAGTCATAGAGTACAGAAACGGCCCTTCGGCCCATCATGTCTCTGCCGGCCATCAAGCACCGAACTATTCTAATCCCATTTTCCAGGACTTGGCCCATAGCCTTGAATGCTATGGCGTTTCAAGTACTTATCTAAGTACTACTTAAATGTTGAGGATTCCTGCCTCTACCACCCCTTCAGGCAGTGTGTTTCAGATTCCAACCACCCTCTGGGTGAAAAATGTTTTCCTCAAGTCCCCTCTAAACCTCCTGCCCCTTACCTTAAATCTATGCCCCCTGGTTATTGATCCCTCTGCTGAGGGAAAAAGTTCCTTCCTATCTGTCCTATCAATGCCCCCTCATAATTTTGTATACCTCCATCAGGTCCCCCTCAGCCTTCTCTGCTCTAAGGAAAACAACCCTAGCCTATCCACACTCTCCATAGCTGAAATGCTCCAGCCCAGGCAACATCCTGGTGAATCTTCTCTGCACCCTCTCCAGGGCAATCACATCCTTCCTATAGTGCGGCGACCAGAACTGTACACCGTACTCCAGCTGCGGCCTACCTAGCATTTTATATAACTCCATCATAACCTCCCTGCTCTTATATTCTGTGTCTCGGCTAATAAAGGCAAGTATCCTATATGCCTTCCTAATGATCTTATCTACCTGTGCTGCTGCCTTCAGTGATCTATGGACAAGTACACCAAGGTCCCTCTGACCCTCTGTACTTCCTAGGGTCCTACCATCCATTGTATATTCCCTTGCCTTGTTAGTCCTCCCAAAATGTATCACCTCACACTTCTCAGGATTAAATTCCATTTGCCACTGCTTAGCCCATCTATATGGTCCTGTAATCTAAGGCTTTCCTCCTTACGATTTACGATCCACCAACTTTCGTATCATCTGCGAACTTACTTATCATACCTCCTATATTCACCTCTAAATCATTTAATGTACATTACAAACAGCAAGGGTCCCAGCACCAATCCCTGCAGTTACGCCACTGGTCACAGGCTTCCACTTGCAAAACAATCCTCGACCATCACGCTCTGCCACTAAACCAATTTTGGATCCAATTTACCAAAGTGC
Source organism: Heterodontus francisci (assembly GCF_036365525.1). Taxonomy (NCBI): domain Eukaryota; kingdom Metazoa; phylum Chordata; class Chondrichthyes; order Heterodontiformes; family Heterodontidae; genus Heterodontus; species Heterodontus francisci. Next base: position 168,726,483 of record NC_090372.1, on the reverse strand, counting down.
CCTGGATCCCATGGGCTCTTACCTTCTAAACCAACCTCCCATGGGGGACCTTATCAGAAGCCTTAGTGATGTCCATGTAGACTACATCAACTGCCTTGCTCTCATCTACACATCTAGTCACTGCCTTAAAAAATTCAGTCAAGTTTGTTAGACACAATCTCTCCCTGACAAAGCCATGCTGACTATCCCTGATTAATTACTGCCTCTCCAAGTGGAGATTAATCTTGTCCCTCAGCATTTGTTCCAATAGTTTCCCTACCACTGATGTTAGACTCACTGATCTGTAATTACCTGGTTTATCCCTGCTACCCTTCTTGAATAATGGTATACATTCGCTGTCCTCCAATCCTCTGGCACCTCTCCTGTGGCCAGAGATGATTTGAAAATTTGTGTCAGAGCCCCTGTTATCTCCTCCCTTGTCTCACATAACCGCCTGGGATACATCTCATCCGGGTCTGGAGATTTATCCTCTTTTTAAGTCCGCTAAAACGGCTAATACTGCATCCCTTTCAGTGCTAATTTGTTCAAGTATATCATAGTCCCCCTCCCTGATCTCTACACCTACATCGTCCTTCTCCATAGTGAACACAGATGAAAAGTAATTATTTAAAACCTCACCTATGTCCTCTGGCTCCACACACATTGCCACTTTGGTCCCCAATGGGCCCTACTCTTTTCCTGGTTATCCTCTTGCCCTTACTATACTTATAAAACGCCTTAGGATTTTCCTTTATCTTGCCTGCCAGTGTTTTTTCATGTCCCCCTTCACTCTCCTAATTACTTTTAAGTACCCCCCTACACTTTCTATACTCCTCTAGGTGCTCTGCTGTTTTCAGCACTTTGAACCTGCCATAAGTCCCCTTTTTTTTTTTTTTTTGCTTATACAATCTTCTATATCCCTTGACATCCAGGGTTCCCTGGACTTGATGGTCCTACCCTTCACTTTTTACAGGAACATGTTTGCCCTGAACTCTCACTCATTCCTTTATGAATGACTCCCACTGGTCTGATGTAGACTTTCCTACAAGTAGCTGCTCTGAGTCCACTTTGGCCAGATCCTGTTTTATCATTATTGAATTTGGCCTTCCCCCAATTCAGTACTTTTATTTCCAGTCCCTCTGTCCTTTTCCATAACTACCTTCAATCTTAGAGTTATGGTCACTGTCCCGGAAGTGCTCCCCCACTGACACTTTTACCACTTGTCCGGTTTCATTCTGTAAGATTAGATCCAGTACCGCCCATTTTCTTGTAGGACTTTCTACGTGCTGGCTCAAAAGGCTCTCCTGTAAACACTTTACGAATTCTGCCCCCTTTAAGCGTTTAGCACTAAGACTATCCCAGTTGATATTGGGGAAGTTGAAATCCCCTACTATTATTACCCTATTATTTTTACACCTCTGAGATTTGCCTACATATCTCTCCCTGACTGTTTGGAGGCTTGTAGTACACTCCCAGCCAAGTGATTGCCCCCTTTTTGTTTTTAAGTTCTACCCATGTGACCTTATTTGAGGAACCTTCTAAGATATCATCCCTCCTTACTGCAGTAATTGACTCCTTGATCAACAGTGCAATGCCACCTCCTCTTTTACACCCTCCCCTGTCACGCCTGAAGATTTTATACCCTGGAATATTGAGCCGCCAGTCCTGCCCTTCCCTCAACCATGTCTCTGTGATAGCAATAATGTCATATTCCCTTGTGTTAATCAATGCCCTAAATTCATCTGCCTTACTAGTAAGACTCCTTGCATTAAAATAGATGCAGTCCAGCCTTGCATTGCTTGTGCCTTAACAGGTCTATATTTGCTTTGCCTTCCAGACTGACTCAGTTTCTCTTCCATATTTGACTGTGCATCACCCCTTATTGTACCTCCCACTCTGAATCCCATCCCCCTGCCAAATTAGTTTAAACCCCCCCCACCAACAGCACTAGCAAACCTCCCAGCGAAGATGTTGGTCCTGGTCCGGTTCAGGTGCAACCCATCCAACTTGTTCAGGTCCCACCTTCACCAGAAGCAAACAGTGATCCAGGAAACTGAAGCCTTCCCTCCTGCACCATCTCTTCAGCCACGCATTCATCTGCTCTATCCTCCTATTCCTATACTCACTAGCATGTGGCACTGGGAGTAATCCAGAGATTACAACCTTAGAGGTCCTGCTTTTTAATCTGTTACCTAGCTCCCTAAATTCTTGTTGCAGGACCTCGTCCCTCTTTCTGCCTATGTCGTTGGTACCTGTGTGTACCACGACCTCCAACTGTTCATCCTCCCCCTTCAGAATGTCCTGCAGCCGCTCCGTGACATCCTTGACCCTAGCACCAGGGAGGCAACATACCATTCTGGAGTCACTTTTGCAGCCACAGAAATGCCTATCTGTTCCCCTTACGCTAGAATCCTTATCACTATAGCCCTGCCACTCCTCTTCCTCCCCTCCTGTGCAGCTGAGCCACTCGTCATGCCATGAACTTGGCTCTTGCTGCTTTCCCCTAAGCCATCTCCCCCCTCAATATCCAAAGCGGTATATCTGTTAGAGAGGGGGGTGGCCACAGGGGACTCCTACACTACCTGCCTTCCTCTACTCTGCCTGGTGGTCACCCATTCCCTTTTTGCCGTTGCAGCATTTGCCTGTGGTATGACCATATCTCTGAACCTGCTATCCATGATGATCTCAGCATCGCGGATGCTCCACAGTAAATCCACTCTCATTTCCAGCTCCGTATTGTGGCTAGCCAGTAGCTACAGATGGATACACTTTCTGCACACGGTCGTCAGGGATACTGGAAGCGTCCCTGATTTCCCACATAACGCAGGAGGAGCATATCATTGGAGCAAGCTCTCCTGCCATGACTTACCTTTTAGATTACTTGGATACTCCCTTTAATTAAAAAATATTAATTACACCACGGGCCTTGTTCTACTCCAAACACTACAGTCATTGGCAAGGCAACATTTATTGTCTATTGCTAGTTGCCTTGGTGTTGGCTCTTCTTGAATCGCATATTCTTTTTAGCGTTTGCATTACAGAAAATGGTTTTCAGGTTCTTGATTTTTAATTACCCACATGCTACTTAAAACAAAAACCTGTAAACAAGGATTATGTTGAAACTAATTGCATAGAATTACGTAGAATATACAGCACAGAAACAGGCCATTTGGCCCAACTAATCTGTGCTGGTGTTTATATTGTCATGCAGACGCCCACCTACCACGAATGAGGCATATTAATTTTGTCATATGAACATTGATTTTGAACTGTTGCTGATGACTTGTTAAACAGATCAGCCGTGGCTGAAAAAAAACATTTGCATACTATCAGACAGTGCTTGTGAAGACGAAGGCCATTTGCTGACCCATTCAACCCACAATGGACTTTGATCACCAGACATTGAAGGTGAGGGAGCTCACATTCCAGGATGACTGCTAAGATGGCCGAAGTCCACAAACCGTCGTCATGAAACCTGCTGGGCAACTTGGGTTTCTTTAAATTGTACAGACAGTTTGAGAGAACAAGACTTTTTTGCTCCTGGACTATAAAGACCTCTCCTGTCTGCTCCCATCTCTTTCTCACAGAACTCCAAACCCACTGAAGACATGTGAACTTTGAGAGAAAAGTCTCTTACATCGAACAAGGTTTAGGAAGGATACTGGGCCCCAATGAAAAGCAAGATTTATCTACAATCAAGGATTCTACAGTGAGCTTGAAGAATAGTAACCAAAACCATCTTCAGATATTGCCTCAAACGTTTCCACTTTATTTCTCCTTCCTGTCTCTGTCTGCATGTGTGTATCGCGTATGCATGCTAGCGTGGGTGCGTCGCGTATCCGTAGTCGTTAACCGAATTAGAGTTTAAGTTTAATAAGTTCACCCTTTTTTCTTTAAACCTAAGAAAACCTGTTTGGCTGGTTTATTTGCCTTATAATTGGAAAGCAGTGAGCAAGGATTCACTAAGGGGGAGCTATAAAAACAGTGTGTTTAAAATAAAACCCTATTATGGTAAGACCTGATGAAAGCTGAGAGGGAACCCTAGACCCCTTTCTCCTGGTTGTAACAATACTCTGATTTGTGACCAATTCCATTTGCCTCATCTCAACCTTTCAGCATATCTTTCTAATCCTTTTTCTCATGTCTTTTCCTCAGGTTCTCTCTTGAAAGCATTTAAACCATTTTCCTCAACCACTTCCTGTGTAGTGGCTTCCACATTCAAATCTTCTGTGTAAGGAAATTTCTCTTTTGTTGCAAATAAATGTAATGGGGAATTGGCTTGTATTTATGGATTCTCCTCCAAGTGGAAATATTCCCTCCACCATCAACCCTGTCCAACCCATTCATAAATTTTAAAGACCTCGATCAGGTCACCTCTAAGTCACCTCTTTTCTAAAGAAAAAAGCCCCAACCTGTTTAATTGTTCCTGATAGTTTAGCGATACAGCACTGAAACAGGCCCTTCGGCCCACCAAGTCTGTGCCGACCATCAACCACCCATTTATACTAATCCTACACTAATCCCATATTCCTACCACATCCCCATCTGTCCCTATATTTCCCTACCACCTACCTATACTAGGGGCAATTTATAATGGCCAATTTACCTACCAACCTGCAAGTCTTTTGGCTTGTGGGAGGAAACCGGAGCACCCGGAGGAAACCCACGCAGACACAGGGAGAACTTGCAAACTCCACACAGGCAGTACCCAGAATTGAAACCGGGTCGCTGGAGCTGTGAGGCTGCAGTGCTAACCACTGCTCCGCCCCTGAATCTCAATTCTGGTACCATCCTTGTAAATCATTTTTGTACTTTCACTAGTGCTTCTGTGTCTTTTTTTTAATGGTATGGAAACCAGAACTGTGCACAGTACTCTAACTGCGCCATGACCAGGATACAAAAGAGGTTTATACAAATTTAACATAACTTCGCTACTTTTGAGTTCAATTCCTTTAGAAATAAATACCATTAGCACTTTTAAATGCTTTTCTGACCTGACCTGCTTTTTAATTTTTCTCACCTGGATCCTTAGGTCCTTTTTTTCTTTTCTACCCCATTTCAGTTTTTTATTTTCTAAGGTGTAGGTGATTCTGTTTTTCCCACCAGTTATATTTATATAACTTTTATATAATATTTATCTGTTAAAATTCATTTGCCACTGAAGTGCCCAATATCATCATGTATTCTGTTGTATTCTTCCTCAGTGTTATCTATACCATCTCCTTCCTTCCTTTCTCCCCCCCCCCCCCCCCCAAACACCCTGGTTTGGTATCATCTGCAAAATAGTTACTTGTTCCTAAATCCAAATCATTTATGTAAATTATGAATGACAGTCCCAACATTTATGCTTGTGGAACATCATGTTCTACCTTCCTCCAATCTGAATTCTTACCCTTATCCCTTACTCTACATTTTATTTTTTGCCAATTTGCTATGCGTTTAGTTGTTCCCTGACTCCACATGCCCAAACCTTTTTGCCATGAGCCTACCATGTGGTCCGGTATCAAAGATCTTTTGAAAATCCAAGTATATGACATCATCTGCATTATCCTTGTCTACTCTTTCATTATCTTTACAGCAACATTTATAGTCAGTTCTTTGAAAAGAGCTCTATTTATATTTCAGTTGTCATTCTGCTTTGGCCACATTTACAATTCATATGTAATCATTACTTGTGGAATAACTACAGAGGGTCTATATTGCTGACCACAGGTCTGTAGGAAATAATCTATACTGAGTGGTATTAGAGTGCTGTGAATGAGTTCTGTTGGTTATGGAATTTGGCTTACTACTTGGTAAAATGTATATCTCCATGCTTTAATATGTTTATCTAGAAAGTAAAAATAAGATGCAGGAATGCTAGAAATTTGAAGCAAAAATACAAAAAGTTAAAAATGGCTTCTCTGGCTCATTGACTTTATCCAATAAATAGCTGAGCTGTATACACTAGGATAGTCCCAAGTTTGATTTCTGATCTGTGATGCATTAACTGATCTCTGCTAAGCTGACAGTAGGAGTGCTTTTGGTCTCTGCTCTGGATTGGGGTAGGAGAAAATTGAATTGGAATTCAGTTGATCACTGTCCAAAAAAAACCCTGCTGGAAGAGCACTTGTGTAGAAAATTGGGTAATAACAATTATAGATGTCCAGTGTGATGCACCCTATGGTAAAAATTTCTTCACGATCGCTGTTGTGGCTTTTATGTGGTTAAGGACTACTTGGGCAAGTTGTTGGACAAGGAAACACAGGACACCCAGTACCTGTAGAAACATACCTCCTGTAGGGAAATGATGCCTGCAGGACAGAAAATTGTAAAGGAAACAAAACATGCTGGAAATACAGAGCTGACTAGTTGCCATTTAAAGAGAAAGATAGATTGCTATTTTGATCTTTATTGGAAAGATATAAACCTTGTCTTTATATCAAATGCTAACTGACCTGCCTCAAATTTTCCAGCATCTTGTTTTATTTCTCAGTTCTGAATACAGTGTTGTGTTTGCATCAAACTTTGATGTGGTATTCATTTGTTTGATTATCGCTTAACATTGCATTAAAAAAAAGTTATGGTTACTTGTGGGATGCATAAACCATTGACCATGTGAATTGTACAATTGGGAATGTTTACTGCATAGGGTAATTTTTTTAAAATTTAATCTTGATGTGGGCATTGCTGGCAAGCTCAACATTTATTGTCCATTCCTAAATGTAATAAATTTGATTTATTTGATAGCTACTTGCTTGCTTTAAGAGGGTTCATTATTTTGTAAGCTGAATTTACTGGCCCAGTGTAACTTCTTTTTTCATGTCAGTTTCAATCTGTCTTTGTAAACAACTGAAACTGAGTGACTATACGTCTCATTTGATAGACCTTTTAGACCAGAACTTGTTCTGTTCTATATTAGCATTAATTTCTCAACTTTTTTTGTAAATTTTGTACTCCCATGTATTCACATAGGGGAGGGCTAAGAATAAAGGCATTTTTTTTATTTCCAGAGCAATTTGGTACGCAACAAGAAATGCTAAGGGGAGAAGAGCTTCAGTTGTGACATCCTGACTAACCACTTGATGGCAGTGCTGTGGAGCTTGCCATGTCATGATATGTTAACTAAAGGATACTGCCGATTTAGTTAAAAATGAATTGAGAAGGAGCTGTATCGAATTCCTTATAGTGAGCATATCGGTGGAGCCGTTGAAACATATTTAGCATTGGTATTTAGTACTGTTGAAGTCAATATGTATTGCTGAACGGGTCTGATAAATGCACTATATAGTTTACAGAACAGAACTTCATTTTTAAAAAAAGCTTTCCCTCTTGCTTTTTCCTTCTCCTTCTGAGGTTGCGGAGGGTGGTTGCGGTGGTGGAAAGGTGCATGGAGGAGTTTGAATTTAAATTTGTACTTCAGTTTCAACCAGGTGCTTCAAACTCTTGAGTTTATGCAGGAAATGTTGCAAAAATCAAACCAGTGTTTCAGATGTGATTTTGTTTGCTGGTTGTAGAACATTAAATTCAGCAGAAGGTTGAAGTAGTTGAGAAATTGCTCCTCTTTATTAAATATTCTCTAGCTTTGTTCATACATGCTTTTTAAAACAATCTGTCATTACAAGTTACTGAAAGTACTAGTCATAGATGGAAAGCGGCCTTCCTTAGAAACCTGCTATGTAAAATTCAGATAACAGTACAAACTACAAAATATGTTTCTAAAGTTCTGTTTTACCATATTCATTGGAAATTTTACCAAAACTAGCATAAAGAAATTGCACCATTCAAAGCAGGTGCATAATGGGCTAAGCAAACCAGGAAGTTAGCAATGGGTGGGGAATTCTTTTCGACATTTGTATTGGCCAGTTTTTGCAATTTTTTTTTTTTACCTTCCACATTGCCTTTGAGTATTATCACAAGTCCTGCTTAATTTGACATTTTGCATTGAGAGAACTCTTTAAGGAAAAATTCTTTTATGCTCAGCACTCCTGTGGAAATTGCTCAGACTATTTCTACAGCTGCTGATGGAATTTGGATTGAAGCTTGTGTTAGTTTCCACTTGTGCAATTTTAAAGTCACTGTTTATGATGGTCATGCTGGGGAAAATAGCAAAATGGTTATAAATGGTGACAAAATTACATACATAGAAGTGGGTGAGAGTGCTTCAGCTCTGCCTGCTGTCAGCCATGTTTTTTGTGTGGTTATTAGACATGGTTGCAGAATACTGACTTTTAGTTTTGTGTAGCATCTCCAATGCATTTATTTTGGAAGTTTGAAACTTGCATAAATAATTTTTAGGACCATTGAATCATTTCCTTTAAAAGAAATGTCCTTACTTTACTTTTCCATTTACCTCTACATGCATGCTGGTCTTCTATACATTGTGGGTTTTCTATTGTAAGCTTGTCTTTGTGATTTTGCTTTTAGCATGACCGTTTTCTTTCATGTACTAGGCATTTTTTAAAAAATGTACACGTGCCTGGTACTTGGTGAACAAGACCAGTTTGTGGGTTTAAGAAGTTGACAACCTGAGAACTGATTGTGTGCTCAATCTTTTTCAAAATCTATCATTCTATTCTGACATTTTTAACCATACGAAGAAAACCATACACTTCTGAATTCTTTTACATTTTTTAAATCATTGGGTGTGATGTATTAGACATCACTCTGATGCTACATAAAGAGAAATCAGTGATCCAGATTTGAAAAAGCTGGAGCTTTGTGTAGGTTGTTTGCTTTAAATGTGCTATGCAATTTATCACAACTTCAGTTTTTTTTGTCTGTTAGAAAATTTTGCAGTTAAGAAAAGGCTAAGATGGAATGTTTTTTTGTTTATAGTGTAACTCTAGGTTGCCTTGATTTGCTATTTTAAAAACTGAGTTTCTACAGTAGTAACTGTAGGTCTAGTAACACCTGGTTAATAGCACGTAGTTCAGTTATAGTCAGATAGTGGCATGCGGCAGCAAGGGCATTATAATTGAGCATGTTATTCTGGGGGAAGAAAGTGTGTGTTTTACTGTACAACAGTTAGGGAAAAAATGTTTTATTTTGTAATGGTAAGCAAGCCATTTGTAATACAGTGGACCCTAAATTTGATAGTGGATTGTTAATCTCCAGCAATTAAGTGTGGAAATAATCCTATGTTCCATGGATTTAGCTGATTTTGGCTGTCCCAGTGAAAAGGGAAGACCTCTCTCTTCCCACCCACCTCTCCACCTCTCCAAAAATAAAAACATTGAAGCTGGTGCACTGCTTCTGCAACTTTTTGAAAAAGGATTTGTCCGTTTACTGCACCCAGGATATCTGATGCTGTGTAGTACAATCCCACTTATTGGAATTCCTCACAGTCTAATAAACAGAATATCTGTCTGAAGCATATGCACAGTGGTTCAATTGAATTATCTAACCGTTCTGAGCACAAATCCTTCTGAACCTTTTTTGTTTTGGTTGTATAGCAGCTCAACACCACTGATTTCTGCCCATACATATGCCCCTGCTAGTCAGAGGTTAAAAATAACTACTCTTAATTAATCAAACTAATCTCTTACAATAAAAACTGTTGCATCTCCTTTTGTTCTGCCCAGTATCAATGCTCTGGATTGTCGTCTATTGCATCTTCATTTCTGAAAATCTTAAAGCGGTAAAGGAGAGTCGTGCTCAAAAACCATTCACTTGCTACCACCCTAAACCGTGTCTATGAATAAGTAACTATTATTTTGCATGTGATATGAGAAAATTTTCATTTTAATGAAGACGAGTTCTTAAAAACTGGGGGGGGGGGGGGGAAAGAAAGGTATCTACATTTCATGCATCTATATAGTTGCACTTAAAATAGTTCATCAAGGACATGTCACTTTATTGGCTTTAATTGTTACCTAATTCATTGTTGAAATAGTGGCTGTGTGCTGAGCTATGGGATATGATTTTTATCCCAGATGGCACTAATCACTGATTTGTTGCTTTGCCATTTGTCAAGTTTTGGGATAGAAGTTGTATTCCACACTCCATCTAATCACACACAATTTTAGTGCTTCCCTATTAATGCCACTTCTGTTGGAAAGCTTACTGAAATGTACAAATGAAAAGAACTATACAATTTTTTCCCCTCATCTTTATTACAATTATCCTGGCTCATTCTTGTCATGCAGAGAAAGAAGTACACAGTTATCATGGGTTTGAATACTGATACTATATGTTGGTACAGTGTGTTATTGTGGCAAATAAAGGTGCTTTGTACTGTAATTCTGCATGTTATAGTGAATTATTTGCAGCTTCTGTTAATTAATTAGCATGGTGGTGCATCAGCACAGTACTGCAATTGTAAGGGTAAATGCATAAGGAGATATAAAAAAATGTACTGGTAGCACGCCTGATAATTTTGGTCTTTGCTGTGCTAACCTTGTTTCAGAATTCTTTCCAAGGCCAGACATAGATTATACTTAATGCGAGTAAATCTAGCTTGTCAGGGAACATGCATTTCACACTTTTTTTTTAATGATTCTGTTACCAGTTTTTAAAAAAATAAAACAAGGCTGTGTTTGTGTGAACAAAATACTGTCCTAATTAAATTTGGTTTTGACCTTCGTAATCAATGATTTGGTTTGTGACTACAAGCCAAGAGCTGAAAGATGAATAACATTTTTTTTGAGACTAGATAAGGGAGAACTAATCATAGTAGATATGCATTTGATTGAGAGTGCATGATATTGTTTTTAAAAAAGGAGTCTTATTAATGTTACCCTTTTTTTATTGAAGCTTTTTAAGTAATTTATTTTGATAAGATCAATTGGCTATTTCTGTTGGGTTTTTTTTTGGTTGTGGAAGTGGGTAAATATTGAGTGCTGATGACTTCATTGAGAGATCTGGCCACAAGGAGTTACCAAGTATGAGAGAGCAAACAAGCTAAATTAACATCCGTAAAGATGGTCATTTACCGAGTGTGCGACAGTGATTGTGTCAGTTCAACCATGTATGTTAATTTAGCTTCCTTGTACTGTGTAACCCAGCACTGCTCCAAGGTAGTTCCCATGGTGACATTAAGACTACTTGCATTTTTTGAAATGGGTTAAAAGTGGCAAATTTTTTTGCAATCATTTGATTTTGTTTAGAAGAGGAATTGATTTAATTTTGTATTTAACACTGGATTCAGAGAAGGTGATGAGAAACAATAGCACAGAAATTATGTCATGGAATACAAGCAGATGAGCACTTAACTGGCCATCTGTAAATTCTTATCTCCATTACTTTAGCAGAAATGTTGGCAGGTTAACACTTTCACTAAAATAATGGAGAGATAAAATGTTACATATTTGCTCACTGGTATTTCAGGACCAATACTTCTGAAATCTATGTTCAAACACCTAAGGTTCGATCTTTGGTCTGTGCTGAATTAATCTGATCTCAGTCAGCAGTGGTGATGGGGAAAGAGGGGAAAAAATGACGTTGCTCTCGATTTGGTATCTAATGACCCCTGCTGAAAATGTTCATTTGTGGATGTTGGGTGAGGCCAGAACTGGGTTTGACTGTGATGCTATCTGTGGTTGAACAATTCTTTGTCTAAAGTGATATCAAAGGGTGCCTATGCTATGTGATTTATGAAGATCCATATGAATGGAGTAAACTTGTGTACTTACAGATATCCTATGATGCCTAATTGTGACCAATAGAATTTTTTTTGACATTGTTTTTAAAAAAAAATGTTGCAGTCAATATGAACAATAGCGATGAATTGTTTCAATCGGGGCTTTTTAAAAAAAAAATAAATTGAAGTAGTCTAATTTCCTGATGCACTTAAGAGAATGTAATAAATAATCACATCACAGCCTAGGGCCTTTAACTGAAGGTGCAGTATTGCTAAAAGTGAGTTTTTTCCCCATTAGCTTTATTTAAATTACAATTTGTAGAACACAAGTAGTTTGAGACTTCAATTTTTGCATGTATTCATTTTTTTAATTTTCCAAAAAGTGAAATTGGTGACTGTTGTAACACCTCAGAATCAAGCAAATGTAATTTGAAGTTGCTGAGATAATTTGTAAGCTAGTTCATAATATTTATGTTTGCTAATTTTGCTTTCTTTTCCCTATTCTGAAGATGTAGAGCAGACTTTTTGGTCTCTGCAGTACTGCTCTTGTTCTGCCTGTTAAAATTTACACACGGGTTGATGTAGCATATGGGGAAATGCCTGACCCTAAGCATGGACCATTGACTTAGCACTTTGTCAACCAACTGCACTCGTCCTGTTCACAATCTTTTTTTTCTAGCTCTAAATATAGAGTTACAAAAAATGTTCACAGTTAAACGGCTGAAAAAGGACTAGGCAGTTTATAATTTTAAGTAGTGATCCTTTGTTCAGGTTTGTGACGAAAGTTGTCTATTTGCATGCTCTTTCAAATGCTGTTTTTTATTTCAGTTTTGTTCTTATCTCCCTATGTTTATAGAATCCAATCTTGCATTTTTCAGAGTACTTTTATATCTAATCCCCAAAAACTTGCAAAAAGCCAAATTTGCATTCTTCTTTGACCAACTAAATTTGCTATTTTGTAGTAACTTGATGAGTAGCAGTATTAGAATATTCATTTTATTAACTCCCTGAAATATGTACATGATTTATTTGGCACTTAAAAAGAGCAAGTGTGTTTAGGGTCATTGTAGTTGGTGTTGACAGATGTGAACAGTTTTAATACTGCAAAAAAATTTACAAATGGCAATATTGTCATGCTGCAGGTTTATTGAGCAATCTAATAAACTTGATGAGTAATGTATACAAAAGAAACTGATCTTTTTTTACTAGTATACTTTAGATTAGAAAGTACAAAACACTGAGGCCTAGATGGATGAATGCTTTGCATTTTTATGCAGTTATTTTGACTTTTGCAATGCTAACAACATTAGCACAATTTTCTGAAACTAAATGTAACCAGTGCACATCATTAGTTATTCAAATAGAAGTTATAGGGAATATATCTGTTTTTAAATAAGCAGCGACTGAGTGTTTCAACAATTTGCCATGAACTGCAAGGATGTAAAGGGACTGTGGGTATTTTTCATTATTTTTAAAGAATAAAATAAAGAATTCTTAAAAAATATTCATTTTAAATTTTGAAGTTTATTTGAGGGTTTCATACTCTAAGCATACGTAAACCAGATTTGTTCAAAGTTTTGTTAATAGGTTTCAAACTGGAATGTTTGCTAAGTTGTCTAAAAATCTTAGTTGTTTCAGATACCATTTATTCAGCAAATGATTCAGTGCCACTTGTCTCATTCTTTACAGGTCCTTTCTTGTGCTGTTCCTTTTCATTTTTAGCATAAATCATTAACAAAGGATGCTGGAAGCAGAAGTGTTGAACCTGAGGACTAAATGCTCAGATAACATTTGCCATACTATTTTGTTGATGTCGGCCTGTTACTTCAGGAGACAAATTTTGGATTAAACTGAAGCCATTTTCAGTATTGAAGTAAATTTATATTTCAGAATTGTTGAATGAACCAGAGATTTTTTTTGTACAAAAACATCTGCTACGGGTGACATTCCCAAAATTAGGGGGAGATGTAAATATGGATTTGTAAGTGCAGTGGGAGAAAAATGAAGTGCTGCATCATGCTTTAATTTTAGAAAGTTAAATTTAAACCAGATTCTATTTTTTACTATTTCCTCCCTCTTTTTGAGAATTGGTTTTGTGTTTTTGTTGTTGAAAGCCGGAATTTCATTTTTATTCTGTGACAAATTGCATCTTGCAATCTGTTTATAGAAACTGTTTGAGAGTAAATAACTTCCATCTTTATATAGGGAGGGTTAAGGGTTATCAAAATTCTTTCAAATTTGAATCGTATTGAGAAATATATATGCTGTGCAAGTAGCTTGGACAGATATGTTGTACAGTGTTTGCAATTAAGATGATACAGCAAGACTGATTAGCTGAAGCTCTATAATTTGTGGTATTTTCCTGTTTGTTTCAAAGCTGAACATTTTGTGCAATAACTTGTATTGATTTTTGAAATTACAAAATTGCTGGCTTGATTTGCATTGTGTTCTGCAGATGTATCGAATCTTCTAATTACTGGCTTGTGTTAAAAGCTGAAGTGTTTGCCATGGTCTCACTCATAAGAATTGAGGTCTTTGTCCAAAGAGGATAGAGTGCTGTTAGAAATATTAATGGTCATGTGTAGGTTTTAAAAAAAAAAATCGTGAGGTAATATGCAGAGTTGGATAAGCAGAACCTCGGTCTCTAAGCAAGCAGGTGCCTCTGTTGTTGAGCAGTATCATGTTATTAACTGGCTGTGTTCCCCTCCCTGTTCCTTCACTGTTGAACAAAGTGCTTATACAGAAGGTTTTAAGAGAAAGTATACTGACTTTTTTGTGTTGCAGTAGTTCAGAGAAGTGAAAAAGAAAAGGAAGTCAGAACCAATGACTGTTTAGTCATGTGCAGCTGAATGCATAGCGTGGCTGTTGCTCAAATTACATTGCCCGAGGAGCCGTACTGGGTCCGCTGTCTTCCTCGATCATAACACTATGCTAAGAGCCTTAGTTATTTCTGACAAAGTGGACTTTGTATTTTTGCAGGATGCTTCATCTGCAGACATCAGGAAAGCCTATCGGAAAATGACTTTGATCTTACACCCGGACAAGAACAAAGATGAAAATGCAGAAATTCAATTTAGACAAGTAAGGGCAGCCTTTATTTTTTTTTGTATCTTTTTAAAATATTTTCTACGTTTCACCATTTTGCATTTTGACTTTTGCTTTTTTTTTAGTTAGTGGCTATCTATGAAGTTCTGAAAGATGAAGAAAAAAGACAGAGGTATGATTTATGAAGCCCATTAAAATGCATATTTTTGGAGTTGGCTATCCATGATCTTGTATTGAATGATAAAATATATAGTAATTTGTTTTTATAGAGATTGTTCAGATATAATTTTGTTTTTTGTTCACTAGTTAAATACATTCTTAAAATTAATGTCAATACTGCATGATGTGATTTATGATGAATGACGAAGCTACTGTTTACTGCTATTTAGTTTGCTGTCAGTGTATGTGCATGAATACTGCTGTTGTATACAATTAGGTTTTGATATTTTTATGATTAAACCCATGTTGCACGTGAGATTAGCATCGTGTGTGTGTGTTAAAAGCTTCTGAGAGCTACAGTCTTTCTCCGCTTCCACTGCCTCCCTGCCACTGCAGGTATAAATCTGCCATTTCATGGCAAGTTACTGCATTTATGATCTATATTGAATTAAAGTGGTAAGACTGTCGTTTTTTCTTCAGCAATTTGGAAAATGTATTTTATATTGATTGAGTGCTAAATATGTATTTACACTAGTTCCTGGATGAAAGCAGTAGTATATGGACAACCACAGAATTTAATAGTTAATCCTGGTTTAGAAGATTTTTGAGATGTTGGTCACTTCTGGAGAAATGTTAACAGCAATTTGTGTGACCTGTTAATACCTTTTGTTAAAATATTACATTTTAATGTATTTGTAGATTTTAAAAAATGTATTTGTGGGAAGCGCAATGAAAACCTGCTTGTGGGTCAAAGCTTTGTAGGTATTATTGTGTTGTAGACATAAGTTGGTTTTATAATGCTGCTTGTTTAAGTCAGATTCCGTGAGCTGGCTTAAATGCTAAATTACTGCTAAATCCATCTCCCTGTCCCAGTGTAGATTTGGTTTTTGAGGGCTTGCGAGCCTGGTGGAGTAAGAAAACTCTGCAAACTCCAGAAGCCAGCGTGCATGCTTGTCTCCTGAAATCGATGCTTAAATGGTGTAGCATGAAATAGGTTGAGAAAGGGAAGAATGTATTGTTTCCTTTTATTCACCCCTCATTTATGCAGGTTATATTTACATTTTATTAAATTTTTAATTTTAGCATTTTTTTTTGTGGGAAATAAACATCTACCTTTTAAAGTTAAGTGTAGTCGTCTAAATTTCCATTGATCTTTATTTAAAATTCTTATTTGCCTGCAATACTTTACAACCATACGAACATACAAATTAGGAACAGGAGTAGGCCCCCTTGAGCTTGCTCCACCATTCAACAAGATCATGGCTGATCTGATTGTAACCTCACGCCTACCCCCAATAACCTTTCATCTCCTTGCTTATCAAGAATCTATCTACCTCTGTCTTAAAATTGTTCAAAGACTCTGCTTCCACTGCCTTTTGAGGAAGAGAGTTCCAAAGACCTCAGAATTTCTCCTCATCTGTCTTAAATGGGCAACCCCTTATTTTTAAACAGTGACCCCCTAGTTCTAGATTCTCCCACAAGAGGAAACCTCCTTTCCACATCCACCCTGTCAAGACCCCTTGGAATCTTAATGTTTCAATCAAGTCGCCTCTTACTCTTCTAAACTTTGCCACTCCATTTTGGTTTAGTTGTGTTAAATTTAATAATGAAAGATCATTGCACCAATTGACTGTGCAAGTTATATTATAGCAAGTCTAAGGAGAACCTGCAAATGCTGGAAATCAGATTTTAAAAATAAAAAAGGAAATTCTGGAAATTCACATGTTCAATATCTGAAAAAGAGCTTAATGTTTCAAAGATTCATCAGTGCTATGATGAAGGATATTGACCTACCTTTTCTCTTTTCAAATTGTTTAATCTGTTGAGATTTCTGTCACTTTGTTTTTATTCGGTAGAGTACACAAAAGGACTGCTGTGAACTGGTCTTGAGGAATAAAGAGTAACTGGTAACTTTATGATCTGAGATAAAGAAAGGAAGCTGCATGTAGCTGACCTAAGTCATTTAAAAATGCAACACAATTGTGCGTTTTAAATAATTACATATTTTCACGTAAATTGTACAATTTTTTTGAATACATGTATTCTTGAAAAGTTTCGAAGTATTTTTCTTGTGTGCCGTGAGGGGACATTTTAGTGTGCGTGCATACTTATCTATATGCTTATGTATGTTTTGGAAGATATGCTTTTTATAGTTATGAAAAAATTGAGATACTTACAGGGAATGCATGCTATCTGCAAGACTTCCAATATGTCATGCAATTATTTTGAAACTTTTTGCCTCCTCCCCCTTGCCTGTGGGGCAACAGTCAGCTTCTTACTGCCTGCTCAGATAGACATAGTTGAAATCAGGATGTCTACATGCAGGAGATAATCTGAATGAACCTTCGTGCTCCCAATTTTCTTGCCATTAAATAATTGTAATCAATTTTCAATTTTAAAATGTTTGCTTATTACCCATACATTTGAAGGATAATTGCATATAAATTTACAGGCATATATATGGAAAAGGACAATGGGAAAAGACTATCTGTCCCATCAAAGCCACCCAGTTCAGAATTGGGCAGCTTTGTACACTGTGGACACCACCCCCATGTCCTGCATTCATGAAGTACAGGGGGATAAAACCCAAGGTCAACTTAGGAAAACTACTCATGTAAATTTCTCTCCAATCCCCAGTGTAAGTAAGCGAGCAAGCCCCAAGAGACCAGCATAACTCATGAGTGTTGCTAATCCATCTACCCTTGCAGCATGAATTGTTCACTCTCAGGAACTTGTCCAGCTCCATTTTGAAGGTCTGTAGGTAATCCATACTACATGCTGAGGTAATC
This sequence comes from Heterodontus francisci, assembly GCF_036365525.1. Classification (NCBI taxonomy): domain Eukaryota; kingdom Metazoa; phylum Chordata; class Chondrichthyes; order Heterodontiformes; family Heterodontidae; genus Heterodontus; species Heterodontus francisci. The sequence continues at coordinate 168,708,951 of NC_090372.1, read as the reverse complement.
TGTTAGAGGCTGATGACGCTTAAAAGAAATGCTTCTTGGCATTTAACCACTTTGCTGATGTATTATACATGTGCTTCCTAATTCTCCCATTCCTATCTAGTTCATATAATCTATCCATCTGGACAGAATCTATTCCCTTTGTCATTTTAAGTCTTGCAACAGCAATGACTAGCATTCATATCGAGCTTCTGGTGTAGAAAGACATCTGGGAATTTTGTTCCATAAGTAAATGTAAATATTTTTTGTTAATGAACCTGAGGTCTGAAGGTTTTTCGAAGTCTATTTTGCTCTTGGGAAAATTTAAGTATTTAAGCATTTAACATTTTAAAATTTAATCTTTTTAAGAATCAATTATGACTATGCATAGTGTGTTTCTTAACTGGTATTTATACTTGGGATTATTTTCATAGAGTGACAGTATTGTTGGTAACTTCAAATATTATACAATTCTGATACTTAGAATTAACAATTTAAAATGGCACTGTTGCCTTCTGTATTAACATAAGAAAAGGAAAAGATCAAAGTAATCAGTTCAAAATATGTCAAAAAGAGCTTTTACTTGTGGCAGGAATTGTATTCCATCACCAGGAGGCAGTATTCAATACAAATTTAACAGCAATAGCAATGGGTTATGAAATGAATTAGAGTAGTCATTTTGTGAAGCATGTGCTTTAACATGCATTTTAATGAACTGTTTTTAATGCTTTCCACTAGAACTGTCCCTATATACACTAAGGGCTGGATTTTACCAGCTCTCCGCGTCAGGGGTTGTGGTGGTGGGGCCTGCAAAATACCTCTTGGAGAGGCCCACCACGGGACTTGACACCGGGAAGGCCCCGCCCATATTACTGGTGGTGGAAACCTAATATGTTAATTTATTTAAATTAAATAATACTTGCCTTGTAACAACTGTCCCGCTGCCGTATTCTGGCTGGATGCCGGAACTCCCACGCCTTTGGATCTCCGTTTGGAGATCTGAAGTGGTATACTGGTGGGGAGGGGGGAGGAGTTAAGTTTTCAGGGCGGGGAGGAAGCGGGGAAAACCCTTGCCATTGGTGGAGGGGATGGTGGGAAGGGGTTGAGGGTTAAAGTGAATAAATTTCGGGAGGGGGGGTGGGTGGGGAAGGTTGGGATTCAATTTTTTTTTTCTGGGGGTGTGGGGAAAGGCCAATTTATAAAGTGTGTATTCATTTGGGGAGGGGGGTGTTGGTTGGGGTGTCGGAGAGGGAATTGAAACTCTTAATAAACTTTTCCCTTTTAATTTTTTAGGTAAGGTAACTTTAAATAAATTTAAATGAAGGTCGCCACCGTTTATATAAAAAAAAAATTCCCAGCTTTAATCCCTAAATCTGGGCTGTACTTGGCTTCCTCTTTTAATTGTGCTGTGACACTTCTATCTATTACAGTTCTTTGCACTTGAGAAGGGCCAGATTTTGTTTGAGCGTGGCATCTTGCGGCATAACCCCATTAGACATGTTCGTGCATGTTTAAGTTCAAAAGATTTTGCCTACAGAGTTACTGGAAGTGTGAACTGATGACAATGCAGTGAGGGCAACTAGGTATCTGGGACGTAGATGAACAACTGGACAACAGTGTACCTCTTTAACTAATGAGATGTAAGGATTGAGAAATAAACAGAAGGATAGTGTCAAGCCAGGTATAGAAAGAGAATGAACAGAGATGGAAAGGAAAAGTAAAAATAAATTAAAAATGTAAAATTTTACATGTATTAAAATCTAAAACATTTGTCAATCTGAAGGAATAAGACCCCACGCTTAGATTGTTCACTTTTTCTGGACAAGAAGTTGATGGACAATCATTTAACTGATCAAATTAAGAGTATTTGCACTGTTAATTCCCAGACCAAACCCTCTGCAAGGAGATTAGTATGCAAGTGCAGCAATTTCATGCAAATCATGGGGAAGTTGAGCACAAGATGGTGTATTCTCAATTCACGGGGTATCTCTTCCTCACTACGAGTTGCTGGCCAATTTGTGCATTCATTCAGGTGCTATTACTTTTTAAGCAAAATCTTGCCCGTGGTGTTTATGCTAAATCAATACGGTTAACAAAGTAGTGATAACTTTTTTAATTGCATCAACACAAGTTGAAACATGATGGCTATAAAAAAAAAGACGTGCATTTACACAGCACCTTTCACGACCAGTGGACATCTCGGAGTGCTTTAAGGCCAATTAAGTACTTTTTATTTTTTTTGAAGTGCAGCCACGGTTTGATGTAGGAAACACTGCAGCCAATTTGCACACAGCAAACACCCACAAACAGCACCGTGATGCGGACCAGATAATTTGATTTTAACGATGTTCATTTGAGAGATAAATATTGGCCAGGACACCAAGGATAACACCCCGGCTCCTCTTCAAAATGGTGCTATGCAATCTTTTACATCCATCCGAGAGGGCAGATGAGGCCTCGGTTTAGCGTTTCATCTGAAAGGCGGCACCTCCCACAGTGCAGTGCTCATTCCCTTAGTACTGCACTGGAGTATCCCTCTTGATTTTTGTGCTTAGTCCTTGGAGTAGGACTTGAACTCAGAACTTGTGATTCAGAAGCGAGAGTGCAACCAACTGAGACATGGCTAGCACAATTATTCATTTTAAATCTGTGGAAACTAAATTAAAAAAAAAATCACAACCACTTTCTATCTGCAACCATAGTACTCATTCCTTTTTAACCCAATTCTAGTGATAAGATGCCTGTGTAGTAAATTGCATCTTTTTCTGTAACAGCATTTCCCAATTATTACAGAACTGTATGTTTGCTCTATGGCAGCAAGGCCCGGACAACGTATGTCAGCCAAGAGCGACGTCTCAATTCATTCCATCTTCGCTGCCTCCGGAGAATCCTTGGCATCAGGTGGCAGGACCGTATCTCCAACACAGAAGGCCTCGAGGCGGCCAACATCCCCAGCTTATACACACTACTGAGTCAGCGGCGCTTGAGATGGCTTGGCCATGTGAGCCACATGAAAGATGGCAGGATCCCCAAAAACACATTGTACAGCGAGCTCGCCACTGGTATCAGACCCACCGGCCGTCCATGTCTCCGTTATAAAGACGTCTGCAAACGCGACATGAAGTCCTGTGACATTGATCACAAGTCATGGGAGTCAGTTGCCAGCGATCGCCAGAGCTGGCGGGCAGCCATAAAGGCGGGGCTAAAGTGTGGCTAGTCAGAGAGACATAGCAGCTGGCAGGAAAAAAGACAGAAGCGCAAGGGGAGAGCCAATTGTGTAACAGCCCCGACAAACAATTTCTTCTGCAGCACCTGTGGAAGAGTCTGTCACTCTAGAATTGGCCTTTATAGCCACTCCAGGCGCTGCTCCACAAACCACTGACCAGCTCCAGGCGCTTACCCATTGTCTCTCGAGACAAGGAGGCCAAAGAAGAAGAAGAAGAAGAGATATTATAAAGTGAATATTGTGGTAAAGGTTTTAAACTGGAGTTCCTGAAACTTTGTGTGTGTGTGTAACTTTTATTCAACTCTGTGTCTCATGAAATGGATCATTAACGTGAATTTCAAATCAAAACTATTGTTGCATAAGTCTTTCAATTCCATCTGCTGTTATATAGCTGCTGTGTAGCTGGTTGTGCTATTCCGACTAAAGTCATTTTGATAGCTTCAACATGCCTCTTTTTTTTTGAAGTTTTATTGCTCCTTTCCTGAAGGTGTCAATTCTTGAAAAAAATGCACGGTTACATAGATACTGATATCTCTGATACCTTCCCTAAATGGTGATTTCTCATTTGTTGGAAGGCTATTTCACTGCATTACAGCCAAGTCTGGTGTCTACTTGAGTATTTTCTAGCAGTTGTCACCTGGATAGTGACAACTTTGGTTGTCCAAGGGCACTGAGCACTGTTGTCCAAATGGAGAATCGAACCGACAGGCATTCATTTACCCGCCAAGGCACTGAGGCATCTAATATTCTGCTTCATATTGAGGATAAAACTACTTGAATTTTTTTTTTTTATGGTGTGTGAAATCTTTTCCTCTGATTTTTTTTCCCACTCCAATTCTGGAGGTAGATTATACTAAATTATACTCCATCAGCCATCTTGTTGCCCAATACTTAACCTGTCTATATCTCTTTACAGATTCTGTGTCCTCCCCACAGCTTAACTTTCCATCTAGCTTTGTATCGTCAGCAAACTTGGATCCCTCTCCCTTTCTCCCTTTCCCCCTCCTCCCTCCACCTCTCCTCTCCTCCTCCCTCCACCTCCTCTCCTCTCCACCTCCACCTCCACCTCCGCCTCCGCCTCCGCCTCCACCTCCGCCTCGCCTCGCCTCGCCTCGCCTCGCCTCGCCTCGCCTCGCCTCCCTCCGCCTCCCTCCGCCTCCCTCCGCCTCTCCTCTCCTCTCCTCCCTCCGCCTCTCCTCTCCTCTCCTCCCTCCGCCTCTCCTCTCCTCTCCTCCCTCCGCCTCTCCTCTCCTCTCCTCCCTCCGCCTCTCCTCTCCTCTCCTCCCTCCGCCTCTCCTCTCCTCTCCTCCCTCCGCCTCTCCTCTCCTCTCCTCCCTCCGCCTCTCCTCTCCTCTCCTCCCTCCGCCTCTCCTCTCCTCTCCTCCCTCCGCCTCTCCTCTCCTCTCCTCCCTCCGCCTCTCCTCTCCTCGCCTCCCTCCGCCTCTCCTCGCCTCCCTCCGCCTCTCCTCTCCTCGCCTCCCTCCGCCTCTCCTCTCCTCGCCTCCCTCCGCCTCTCCTCTCCTCGCCTCCCTCCGCCTCTCCTCTCCTCGCCTCCCTCCGCCTCTCCTCTCCTCGCCTCCCTCCGCCTCTCCTCTCCTCGCCTCCCTCCGCCTCTCCTCTCCTCGCCTCCCTCCGCCTCTCCTCTCCTCGCCTCCCTCCGCCTCTCCTCTCCTCGCCTCCCTCCGCCTCTCCTCTCCTCGCCTCCCTCCGCCTCTCCTCTCCTCGCCTCCCTCCGCCTCTCCTCTCCTCGCCTCCCTCCGCCTCTCCTCTCCTCGCCTCCCTCCGCCTCTCCTCTCCTCGCCTCCCTCCGCCTCTCCTCTCCTCGCCTCCCTCCGCCTCTCCTCTCCTCGCCTCCCTCCGCCTCTCCTCTCCTCGCCTCCCTCCGCCTCTCCTCTCCTCGCCTCCCTCCGCCTCTCCTCTCCTCGCCTCCCTCCGCCTCTCCTCTCCTCGCCTCCCTCCGCCTCTCCTCTCCTCGCCTCCCTCCGCCTCTCCTCTCCTCGCCTCCCTCCGCCTCTCCTCTCCTCGCCTCCCTCCGCCTCTCCTCTCCTCGCCTCCCTCCGCCTCTCCTCTCCTCGCCTCCCTCCGCCTCTCCTCTCCTCGCCTCCCTCCGCCTCTCCTCTCCTCGCCTCCCTCCGCCTCTCCTCGCCTCGCCTCCCTCCGCCTCTCCTCGCCTCGCCTCCCTCCGCCTCTCCTCGCCTCGCCTCCCTCCGCCTCTCCTCGCCTCGCCTCCCTCCGCCTCTCCTCTCCTCGCCTCGCCTCCCTCCGCCTCCGCAGTATATATTGCCTGTTACTATTCCTTCTGTTAAAATGCATCACCTCACATGTGTCCATATTAAACTCCATTTGCCACCTCTCTGCCCATTCTGCTAGCCTATCTATGTCCTGCTGCAGGCAGTTCATATCGTCCTCACTGTTTTCCGAAGATAGCTTGGAGGTGTGGCAATGTAGTTCCTCATCCGAAGGCACCATTCTCGTGAATCTTTTCTGCACTCTCCCCAATGCCTTCACATCTTTCCTAAAATGTGGCGTCCAGAACTGGACGCAATACTCCAGCTGAGACTGAATCAGTGTTTTACACAATTTTATTATAACCTCTTTGTGCCCTTATTAATTAAGCCTAGGATACTGTATGCTTTATTAACTACTCTCTCAACCTGTCCTGCCACCTTCAATGACTTACGCACGTATAACCCATGACCCTCTGCTCCTGCATCCCCTTTAGAGTTGTACCCTTTACTTTATATTGTCTCTCCATGTTGTTCCTACCAAAATGAATTACTTCACATTTCTCAGTATTGAACTTCATCGGCCACTTGTCAGCCCATTCTACCAATTTGTTTGTCCTTCTGAAGTTCTACACTATCTTCCTCACTGTTCACAATGCTTCCAGGTTTTGTATCATCCACAAAATTTGAAATTATGCCCTAGATGTCCCCAAGGTCTAAGTCATCAATATATCTATCAGGAAGAGCAAGGGTCCTGCAAACCTTCCGCCAGTCCGAAAAACATCCATTAACCATTACTCTGTTTCCTATCCCTCAGCCAATTTCGTAACCATGTTGCTGCTGTCCCTTTTATTCCATGAGCTATAACTTTGCTCACAAGTTCAAATGATAAAGTCCAGAATCTATGGGAGAATTGGACAACCTTTTTTGAATTTCAGTTTTTAAACTCCTAACTACTTGATCATATTTAATATTTAACATTGTTATAATTAACAGTTTCAGCATTAATTTTGTCTTTGCTACAATTGTAGTGTATGGTGATGGTGTGGAAGTGTGTACAATTAAGTCTAGCATTTTATTTACTTGCACTTGTCCCCAGCTTGTGTACACTACTGAGTCAGCGGCGCTTGAGATGGCTTGGCCATGTGAGGCGCATGGAAGATGGCAGGATCCCCAAAGACACATTGTACAGCGAGCTCGCCACTGGTATCAGACCCACCGGCCGTCCATGTCTCCGCTATAAAGACGTCTGCAAACGCGACATGAAATCCTGTGACATTGATCACAAGTCGTGGGAGTCAGTTGCCAGCGTTCGCCAGAGCTGGCGGGCAGCCATAAAGACGGGGCTAAAATGTGGCGAGTCGAAGAGACTTAGTAGTTGGCAGGAAAAAAGACAGAGGCGCAAGGGGAGAGCCAACTGTGCAACAGCCCCGACAAACAAATTTCTCTGCAGCACCTGTGGAAGAGCCTGTCACTCTAGAATTGGCCTTTATAGCCACTCCAGGTGCTGCTTCACAAACCACTGACCACCTCCAGGCGCGTATCCGTTGTCTCTCGAGATAAGGAGGCCCAAAAGAAAAGAAAGACTTGGGGAAGCAGTGGCGTAGTGGTAATGTCACTGGATGAGTATTCCAGAGGCCTAGGCAAATGCTCTGGGGATGTGAGTTTGAAGCCAACCAAGGCAGATGGTGAAATTTGAATTTAATTAATAAAAATCTGGAATTAAAAGCTAGTCTAATGGTTACCATGAAACCATTGTCGATTGTGGTTTAAAAACTCATCTGGTTCACTGATGTCCTTTAGGGAAGGAAATCTGCCGTCCTTACCTGGCTGACATGTCGCTCCAGACCCACAGCAATGTAGTTGACTCTTAAAATGCCCTCTGAAATGGCCTAGCAAGCTGCTCAGTTCAAGGGCAATTAGGGATGGGCAACAAATGCTGGCCTAGCCAGCAATGCCCACATCCCATAAACGAAAAAATAAAAACTTTACAGATGCAATAGTGCTTTAAGTGAAAGCCAGTTGCACTTGGAAAATATTTAAACAGAAGTAGCAATCACCACTTATAATGCTAGTTTGCAGTTAAGTGGGCCAAAATGCAAGGCAGCTTTACTGAAAGTGCTCAGTTTGAGCAATGTGTTTTGATAGAAAAATCAATTTAACATTGATCTCCAACCATATTCCTCTTTGGCTCGAGTGCCGATCAGAACCTATTCTCCATACGCTAAAACGTTTTGGAAGTTTGCTCCTACAAATGGGCGACTACTGTAATCCAAAGTTGAGTCAATTTTTAAGGTTAAACTAAGTTAATACCCTGTATATATGCTGCATCCCTTCAACTATATATTCTCCTTTTTAAATGGTTTGACATGCTTGCTGCATGCCTATTCATATATGTGCAAAGAGCTGTAAGCAGTCACTTTTAGATTAAATTAGATTAGATATACAGCACTGAAACAGGCCCTTCGGCCCACCGAGTCTGTGCCGACCATCAACCAGCCATTTATACTAATCCTACACTAATCCCATATTCCTACCAAACATCCCCACCTGTCCCTATATTTCCCTACCACCTACCTATACTAGTGACAATTTTTAATGGCCAATTTACCTACCAACCTGCAAGTCTTTTGGCTTGTGGGAGGAAACCGGAGCACCCGGAGAAAACCCACGCAGACACAGGGAGAACTTGCAAACTCCACACAGGCAGTACCCAGAATCGAACCCAGGTTCCTGGAGCTGTGAGGCTGCAGTGCTAACCACTGCGCCACTGTGCCGCCCTTCTCAGCAGTATTTTAATAATTTGAAGTGCAACATTTCGTCTCCTATTTTGGAATATACAATGTATTTCCATTCCTGCTTCAGAGTATCTTTGTATTTACATTTTGGAGTAGAAATTTGTCTGAGCTCGTGTTCGGACCCAGAATTGGTGGTGTGCTGCTAGGAAGCACAGTTAGTGAGGGACTCTCGTTATCAGAGAATAACAGGCTGCCAGCGCTACTCGTGGTATTGATTGCCAGCTCTCCTAATGTGGGGATGGGGAAATTGGGTGTCCTTGATGCTTATATAAAGGCAGTTTGCATCTCTCAAAGTTGGGGTTCACTGGCTGCAGGCAACTTGCTTTCAATTCAGAGGACGGAAGTTGGAAGCCCCCACCCCCTGTAATGTCTAGGTGTTGAGTTGGAGGGGATCGACATGAGGGATGTTATCTTCCCACCAGGTGGCAGAAAGGTCTCTAATAGCAGCTCGGCAGAGGAGACAGAGCAGATCAGCTGCAAGAAGCTGGGTGACCTGACCAGGGTTGCTCAGCAAAGACTCCCAATTCAAATCTCTTACACTCTGCTTAGCACTGCTTTGCCTGTAGCCCCAGCAGTCACAACCCTTCCCTGCCCCACTACCACCACTCTGCCATAATGACTGTCACGCACTTCACTCCACCTTTTTTGCTCCTAATGTCACACACTGCACCTGCTACTCTCACTTCCCTCCCCTTCTCACACCTGTTGCACTTCTCTCTCTCACATGCACACACACGCACGTTATTCTACCTTGACGTGAACATCCTCAAAGCATCCCACTAGGTACCACTAACACACTACCTCTTCCTTTCAGCAGTATCTCATAAACAATAATGGAGCACATGAACATAGGATGATGGAGACTCTCTATTAATGTGTTCCAAAACAAAATACTGTGAATGCTGGAAATCTGAAATAAAAACACACCATGTTGGATATAGATGCTGTCTGGCCTGCTGAGTATTTTCTGTTTTTATTACAAACGTGTATTATCGGCTACCTGTGGTTACACGCTAGCTGCACATTCATGGAATGGGACTCTGTCCTGTTCTAAAACATAACTGGTTCATGATGGGGAGATTGCAGACCAACATGTGTGCAGTTAATTATGTCCTACACCCGAAGAAATGTAGCCCATGTACTGAAACCGTGCAACTGCAGCCAAAAGTTAGCTGTCCAACACTCCCAAATTGCTGAAATAGCCAAAAGTGGCTTCAAAATATTTCCAGATTCTTGTCTTAATGGCGGGTGTGGGGGATGGTGGGGGTAGGCACCGGGGAACATGATCCTTTTTTAAATACTGCTGCTTTAGCCTGCTTGAGTGTTTGTCATGTTTTGCTGGATGGGTTTAGTAATGAACAAATAGATGTCCCCAGGCTCCAGTTTCCCAAAAGGATATGAAGCCAAGTGCAGGACCCTTATTTAAATATTATAATCAGTATTCAGTTCAGGTGGATGCTAGGGCCATCGAAGGACCACCCAGACCTACATGGTGGCTGGTACAGGATGTCTACCACAAAATTGGTAGGTTTAGTGCCCGAGTACGAGTAAAGGACAAAACCCAATTCTGTTTAGAATAAATTAAAATTGAAGGGTAAAATCTGGGGTTAAAAATAAAGTAATATTTAATTAAAATTCCTTTCTGTCATCCATACGTAGTATTAAGATGTTTTAATTGTTTTTAGGTCTGGACTTGCATGGATTGATGGATTGGCTGCACTGTAAGGTTTTGGACATTAGATTGTCATTCTGTATTTGGTTTGCCCTCATTGTTTTGTGCTTTTTTTAATATGACACTTTGCATTTTGAGCAATGTACTTGATCTTGGGCTTCCCTTTTGTGCAGAAAATATTGACCGACGCTCCAGAGATGTTTTCTTTTAGTCATGAACAGTTTTTTGATGCATTTTTTTCACTACGAAACAATACATTTTAACTGCTCAACCCTTAGTCAAATTTTTCCTCCTTGTGCAGTTATAACCTGCAAACATCAATTGCCCTCTTAATACCTAGCCCAAATTGACATACAGGGACATGTGGAAAGAGCAGAGGAGTGGGACTACCTGGATTGCTCTTAGAAAGCACTGGAGCAGACTCTGGTCCAAGTGACGACCTCCTGTGCTGTATTTTTTTGTCAATTCTATTCTAGGTGAGCCTTGTCAGCCAGTGTCAGCAGGCATCAGATCTGAGCCTGATCCTACTTCAATTGATGTGCATGCACGTTCAACAGGGGTTATTAGATAATGATCAGCAGTGGGAACACTGACTAATTTCCCACTCCTAACACCGGGGGACTGTAAGTCAACTTAAGCACATCTGCCACCTTGGCGAGATCAGCAAACTAAATACAGATGGCAATTGAGCCTGGCACCTTCCAAAGGAAGAAATAACTTTTTTTTTACACAACCTCAATGTCCCAAAGTGTGTTACAGCCAAAAAATACTTTTGAAGTGGTGACAATGTAGTTACCTGAGAAACTGGCAGCCAATTTGTGCACAGCAATATCCCAAAAACAGCACTGAGAATTTTTTTTAAAGTGATGTTAGTTAAGAGATAAATATTGGCCTGTACATCACCTCTTTTTGTTTGAATCATGTGATGCTACCTTTTTATGTACTGCTGAGAGGACCAATGGGGCCTTATTTTACTGTCTCATTCAAAATACCTTTTTAGTCACAATGTCTCGGATACTTCCTGAGTAATAATGCTGAACCATTGAGGAGCCTTGTTTTTATTATTGTAAAGTAGTAGTAAAAGCTCTATTTAAAAAAAAAAAGAAATGAATGTGTTAAGTGAATACAGATGGCAATGCTTACAAAAGAGAAAAACTCTGGGTAACCTTTAGAGTATTTAACGACGTGAAGCCAAAAATACCTTTTTAAAAATGAACTACAGATCGATCAATTTACTATATTTTGAGCATATTCTAGTATGGTTAAAACCTTATTTCATGATTTTATTTTCAAAATGTTATGAACACTTTTAAAAACTGCTTTTGGATTATGTAATTTATTTCTGATGCAGCTGTGCTGCTTGCTAATGGTGACAACGTTTGGATGCTGTCAGTTATTTCTTGACTGTGTGCCTGGCTGGAATCACCTCCCAGATTCTACAAGAACAGTTAATTTTACAGAAATTATACTTGGACATTTTGTAGTGGTGCACAGCATAGCTAATTTAATACTAATTCTACACAACCTAGAAAATACCCACAGACACTGCTGGAAATGTGGTAAGTGAAAAGATGGTCTTAGCATATATATTGAACATCATAGGAGGTTGTAATTTTGCTTGGGAGTGCACAGTTGTCTTGTGTGAGAGGGTCTAAGGCTGCAGAAGCTTTTACTTGGGGGTTGGGGCGGATGGGTGGTAGGGGGAAAAATTAAATATTACTAGTAAACTGCTTTTGTTGCCTTGCTTATATTGCTATACTTTCGCAGGAACTATGGACAAGAGTCTGGAAAATGTTCTGTACTCAGTGATTCTATAAGTGTGATGTTCCATTACAAGTACAGATTTTCTACAATCTGTTTTGAATAGTCAGGTTGCTGTTTTAACTAATTACACAATGTGCTGAAAGGCTATGTGAACCTACTTCTGTTTTATATGTTATATTTGCTTTCCTTTTTTAAAAAAATGCCCAGTTAGTTTTACAAGTGTCACTTGCTGAAGGTTGCTCATAATGACTGCATGGCTTTCTAATTTCATAGGAATTAACAAAAAAGGTGCATGAAATATGATCAGAACTGGATCTTTGGGTGCTTGAGAGAAATAAATTTGCACGGCTACAGAGAGAGAAGGGGAATGGAACTTGCTGGATTGGATTGCTCTACAGAGAGCTGGCATGGCCATGATGGGCTGATTGGCTGCCTCCTGTGCCATAATGACTATGACCTTCCATTTTTAAAATTTAATTCCCTCTTTTCGTGCCAACCCCCCCAACAGCAATGAAACCAATGGTTTGACCAGCACATTGAGAATCCAGCACAACAGTGTCTATGGTTGACAATTTGGGCTGATAAAGGCCCTTTCCTAACTGTAAAACTGGCCCAGTTTTCATGGCCTATACAGAAGTTACAACAAGAAAAAGGTCATTTAGCATGACTGTTTACTCTCCACATGTGTAAATAGCCACATATATATATTCCCATCTTCCAATCACCCATCATCCCTTTTTCTTCACCTGTCCGATCTAATCTTGAATGTTGACAATTTCTATCTCAACCACTACCCTTGAAGTGTATTCCACAGCTGCACAGTTCTCTGTGTAAGTAAGTTTCTCTTGTTCTAAATCTCTTGCATTTCATCTCGTATCTGTGGCCCCTCATTTCTAGGTGCCTTAACTATTTGAAACAGTCTACTGCTTTCTACCTTGTCCCATCCTTTCAGAATTTTAAACACCATCATATCATCCATAATTAGCATTGTTACAATAAAAAAAAGACTCAAAAGTTGTCTTTGTATTTGTATTTCGTTATAAGAGGCAGCATCTGAGTGAATATCTATCTGAAGTGGCTGAAGAAGCCTCGCTGTTGTATCAAGCCGAAAGCCCACTGCCATTAGGGAAGAAAACTTGCCATCCTTGTGTGACTCCAAACCCACAGCAATATGAATGACTCTTAACTGCCCTCTGAAATGGTCCAGCTAGCTACTCAGTTGCATCAAACTGCCACAATAATAACTAGGCATTGGATTCAGATGCAACAAAGTCCTTCTCGCTAACATCCTGGGTCTTGTGCCAAAATTGGGAGAGCTGTCCAGAGACCAGTGAAGCAACAGCTTGATTCTGTGAATATGACTCTGCCAACGTTCCAGACTCCTCCTCCACTAACCCTGAGTATGTCCTGTCCCATTGGCAGGACAGACCCACTAAAGATGAAATAAAAACAAAGTGCTGGAAATACTCAGCAGGTAAAGCAGTATCTGTGGAGAGAGAAGCAGAATTAATGTTTCAGGTCTGTGACCTTTCACCCACTAAAGATGGTTGCACAGTAGTGTACTGTTGGAGGTGGGGGGAAAGGGGCATGTGGTCCTGGGAATCCTCACCATTGGCTGTGGACCCATGAACTCCTGGCACCAGGTCAAACATGGGAAAGGAAACCTCTTGCTGATCGCTGACGGCCCTCCCTCAACTGATGATGGCAAAGTCCTGAATGACATATCTACCAGACTGGGTCTACGACAGGTGGAGAAACAACACAAGGGAAAATCCTGCTCGACTTCAGCCATATATTTACCTGTCATAGATGCATCTGTTCATGACCATACTGGTAGGAGTGGCCATCGCATAGGCCCAGTGGAGATGAAGTTCCGTTTTCACATTGAGGACCTTCTCCATTGTGTTGAGTGGCACCACTGTGCTAAATGGGATAGATTCAGAAGTGTAGCAGCTCCAAACTAGGTATCCATGAGGCTCTGTGAACCATCAGCAGCAACAGAATTGTATTCCAGTGCAAATTGTGACCTCATGCCTGGCATTTTGTTTACTTTACTTTATTATCAGACAAGGGAGCAACCTTGATTCAATGAGGAGTGTCTGAGAGCATGCCAGGAGCAGCACCAGGTGTACCTAAAAATGAGATGTCTATCTGGTTAAGCTACAGCACAGGATATGCATGCTAAACAGCAGAAGCTTAATGCTATAAACAGAGCGAGGTCATTCCCAAACACAATGGATTAAATTAACGCCACATCCAGATGTGAATGATGGTGGACAATTAAACAACTAATGGGAGGAGGTGGCTCCATGAGCATCCCATCCTCAACGAAGGCAGAGCCTAGCACTTGAGTGCAAAAGACGAGGCTGACCTTGCAGTCATTGTCAGCCAGCAGTGCAGAGTGGGTGATCTATATCTCCCTCCTCCTGAGGTCCCCACCATTATGGATGCCAATCTGCAACCAATTCAATTCACTCCATGTGATATCTCTTCTTAAAAAGTTAGTTGGTTGACATCCTTCCATCTACAAAAAATGATGGGCATGCAGCAGACAATTCATTAAAGTGGGGTGTCTTCTCTTGGTGTTTTTTGTTGATGACTGTAAAGCCAGGTTCTGCTATAAGTGCTACACGTGAAGCTGCCAAGTGACACCTTCTGAGTTTTTGACGTTGGCGCCTGTTGCCAAGCTCCTGTAGCAACTGGTCGTCATGGTAGTGCATACCAGTCCACAGGATGTGTCGTCATTTCCCTCTTTCGCCAGCTAGTGATTCCCAAGTGCGATAGTCTACATTTAGGGCCTTCATGTCACGCTTGCAAGCATCCTTGGAGTGGAGCTTTGGGTGCCCCACTGGTTGGCTTGCCCCAACTACCTCACCATACATCAGATCCTTGGGTTTTCAACTATCTTCCATCCTGCGGACGTGTCCAATCCACCGAAGCCGCCTTTGTTTGGTTAGTGCCAATACACTTGGGAGCTCTGCCTTTGAGAGGACAGCCACATGTATGATTTCTGTCCTCTTAGCATATACCCATAATGCACCACAGACAGTGAAGATGGAAATTATTGAGCTGCTTTTCCTGGTAGCTGTAAGTCGCCCATGTTTCGCAGCCATACAGCAAGGTGCTAAGAACACAGGCCTTATGAACCATCAGCTTCGTCCCAAGGGTTAGCTTGGTGTTGCGTGCGCGTTTCGCAAGTCGGCCATAGATGGTAGCTACTTTCTCTGTGTATCAAGCCCTGCATCAAGGGACAGATTGTCTGTCACTATGGACCCATGGTAGCAGAATCTGCTAACCACTTCCAGTGGGGGAGGGGAGTGTTTAGTGTGATCAGGGGTGGAGAGGCAACACCTTGTCTCATGACAATACGTGATGCCAAAATCATCTCGCTCTACAAAAACAAAGGTGACAGAGGAGACTGCAACAACTACAGGGGCATCTCGCTCCTTAGTGTCACAGAGAAGGCCTTTGCTACGGTCATACTTAAAAGACTCCATTTACTTGCAGACTGAGTGTACCTGGAAGCACAGCGCGGTTTTCGTGCTGGCAGATCTACTGTGGATCTGATTCTCCATATACCAGCTACGAGAGAAGTGTAGGGAATAGAGTATACCTGTTTACCTTATTTTCATAGATCTCACTAAGGTATTTGACACAGTCTGCAGAGCAGACAAGATTTTGGGAAAAATTGGCTGTCCGCCGAATCTCCTCCATCTCATCCGCTGCTTCCGTGACAACGTGCCCTGCACTGGACAGTTTGATGTCTCCACTTCTGACAGTTTCTGGGTGAAGAATGGAGTGAAACAGGGTTGTGTCCCAGCCCCCACCCTGTTGGGCATTATCTCCTGCAAGCTCCTGACCTTTGTCTTCCCTGCAGATATGAAAGGAGTCTACTTGCACACTAGGTCAGACAGCAAGCTCTATAATCCATCAAGGCTGAATGCAAAGAAAAAAACATCAGGTCCGATTAGAGAGCTCTTCTACTGATGCTGCGCTAGTCGCACACATGGAAACTCGGCTACAAAGTCTCATTGTCTGTTCCATGCCTTCTAAAAGTCAGTGTCCTGGAATATTTTGTTCCAAACCTTGGTCTTTTTTTGCAGTGAGATATCTGTAATGGCTATTTGATCAAACTCTTTAGTTTCCATCTCTGCTATTAATTCATCTATATTACATATCCTCCGAGTATTCAGATATGCCTTTAGCTTTATTTTAAAAAAATATTTATTTATGATGTTACTTTGAAGCTGAAAGCAACATACTTGTGGAAAGAACAGAGTGCATATTAGGATTTTGTATACAGAATTTCTTTTTCACTACTGTTGTCCCAGTTGATATGAAACCCTGTAACTAGTGGATTTGATGCCAAGATGTTTCACCTGGAGCTCAGAGAAATCTGGTTTCTAGGAGAATTTTTATGGCAGCTCTCGATTGTTTGTATTCGTTATTTACAACCCTGATAAACTCAGTAAGTGCAGCTTATGAAAACAGCTACTCCAATTGCATCCACAGCTGGGATGAGGGATGGATTTGCTGCATCAGCCTGAAAGACAAACATGTGTCTTCCAACAAGAACAGATCCTACAGGTACAGAGTCCAAGACTTTTGGTCATATTTTTGACTTTCAGCAGAACCCAAATAAATGATTTTCAATTCCAAATCCTTGGACAGATCTCTGATGCATTTGAAGGTGAAAGGGGTTGAGAAACAGCGACAGGTCTACCAGCGCCCCACATTGTTCTCTTGCATCTTCGCCATTGTTCCTTTTTGTGTTTTCACCTCTTTCCAGGCCTATCTGCGTAGATTATACAACCGACTGAGGCTGCGGACTGACTTGGCAGATTGTGACGGGTCCCAAGTCTGCTCTGCTCTCTACTGAAGATGTGGCATTGTGACCCTCTTGACGGTTTGATGTGTGTCTTGGTTTTTCAGTAGCATTACCATTGTTAAATTCCTCGCCATCAACATCCTGGGGGAGTGACCATAGACCAGAAAATTACCAGGATCAGCAACGTACTGTTACAGGAGCAGGCCAGAGGCTGTGTATTCTGTGGCAAGTGACTCCCCAAAGCCTTTCCACCAGATACAAGGCACATGTCAAGAGTGTGATGGAATACTCTTCACTTGCATGGATGAGTGCAACTCTAACAACACTTGAAATTTAACACCATCCAAGACAAAGCAGTCAGCTTGGTTAGCACCCATCAACCATCTTAAACATTCAACACTAATACAGTGTGGCTTCAGTGTGTACTATCTACAAGATGCACTGTAGTAACTCACCAAGGTTTCTTTGCCAGTACCTCCCAAACCACAATCTCTGCTACTTAGAACAGTGGCAGGAGGCACATGAGAAAACCACCATCTCCAAATTGCATGCTATCCTAACTTGGGAATATATCAACATTCCTTTTTATCGCTGTTGGATCAAACACCTGGAACTGCCTACCTAACCGCACCATGGGTATATCTTCACGGACTGCAGCGGGTGAACCTTCTCGAGGGCAATTGGAGATGAACAATAAATGCTGGCCTTGCTCACTAATTGAGGTGAATTGTTTTACCCCTATTGCTTCCAGGGCTGAGATCAACTTTACTAAGGTTCCCCAGAAATTAATCCTGGAAACTCTGTGGCCCAGCTACTCAATGGATGGAGTTGCTGAACTTTTGAGTGAACTCCACAAGATACCATTTTTGTTCGAGTCAGAGAAGGCCTTCATAGCCCATGGCTAAGATTGAGACTTCAGATACTTACTGAAATATTGTTTGCAAGAGCTTGAATTTTCAGTCAGTAAAATTGGAAAAAAACAGACTTGCATTTATATAGCGCCTTTCCTAACCATCAGATTCCCAAAGTGCTTTACAGCCAAAGAGGTGCTTTTATTTTGAAGTGTAGTCACTGCTGTAGGAAGCATGGCAGCCAATTTGTGCACAGCAAGCTCTCAAAACATGAATGTGATGATGTGATCATCTGTTTTTGTGATGCAATTTGAGGGATAAATATTGGTCAGGCCATGAGGCATAACTCTCATGCTCTCTTCAAAATAGTGCCGTGGGATCTTTTACGTCCACCTGAGCGAGCAAACGGGCCCTCGGTTTAGCATCTTATCAGAAAGACGGCACCTCCAACTTGTAGCACTTCCCCGATTACTGCATTGGAGTGTCCATCTTAATTTTTGCACTCCAGTCTTGGAGTGAGACTTGAATTGAACCTAGAACCTTGTGACTAGCTGAAATAATCCCTTTTGATTCCCCATTGCACCTTCCCTACACAGCAGTGATCCCATTTACCTCCTAACCAAAAATGGGTGACTGGTAACTTCAGTATCCTACTTAACTTTGTACTGACTTTCCTATCGTGTATCTTTTCAATTGCCAAGGCCATCTTTTCCACTTCTGGAGCATTGCCAATGAGGCCATACTTCTTTCATTGTTACCAAAACCCTAATCCAGTTTTCATTAGCTCCATGAGCGATGTTTCTAATGCTAGCCTTGCAGACTCTCCTCCTTTGCTGTTAATAAAGTCCATACCCTCTTGCACAGTCATCTATGTTGCCTTTGCCAAGCTTCGTTCAGCTTCCTGTTCCATTTTTTATCAATTGCGGTCTAGTAGTTGTTGTTTTCATGTTACTCCATGCCCTTGGTCTGAGTTACCACCTCCAACTGTATGTCCCTGCCTCAATCCTCCTCTTCACCTTACAACATTTTACTACTTCCTTCTACTATTTGGCTACTGATCACTCACTCAGCATCTCGCTCTTTGGAACCACTTCGCCTTGCTACCTTTTGCTCCTTTTTCAAAAAACAAACTGATTCTGCTTTTGTACTGCTGCATAATGTTTTCTGTTTTCGATTCCACAATTTCTGCTCCAACTTGTGAACCATTCTAGGACATTTATCTACCTGGGTGGTGCTATACAAACACTTGCAGAATTCCTTGATCGTGAGTGTAATGCGACATTCAATTTTCTCTTGCACACAAGTAGTCCAGTGCATGCAATTCATTTGAGAAATTGAGCATTGGTATACTGTGCAAGCTAGTAAAACTGTACGTGCTTATCTGTCTTTATATGTCTCTGCATTTAGTGATTCTGCTGGACGCTGAGAGATGATTTTCCTAAACTGGTCCATGCATAATAAACTGAAGGATAAAGGCCTGCTTGGGTCTGCAAAAAGAAAACCTGACCTGAGCCCGACAGAACCACATCTGACCTGGTCCTGGTCCGAGTCCATCCTTTTTTTTTTTCCCGCGCCCGCCCCAACCCAACCCTCTGTTAACTTACCTTCCGTTTTTCACTTTCTTGCTGATCTGCACAAGCTTAAAATAACTAACAAAACCAACTTTCTAGTCATAAAATTACATTAACTGTGGAGCCACTTACCTGTGATAGAGCGTGTCCGACCCGACGCCGACACATGTCGGGTCCTGTTGGGGTCGGGTAGCAGGTCTTTACTGAAGGAGTTAATATGGTGCATGTGAGAGCTTGCATGGTAGACAAGACAGTCCATCAGATTTTCTGTTGGCGTGTATGCAAGCATTATTTCAGTGCTTTTGATATAAAAGGTTGGTGTTATGAACACATGAATCTTCTAGTAATGAATTTAGAGCATGTTTTACATTATATTTGGAGACCTTGAAAGAAAAAGTTACACTTCAGATTAACTTTCAGCAATGCAGTCGTCTTTTAATGTGATAAACTGAGTATGTAAGTCAAATATAATATTTCAGCAATTGCTTATCAGAAATTGAAGGCTGGAGCACAATGATTTAAGTTAGTGTCTGTCTTTTTGCCAGTTTTTGGAAACTGCTCTTAAATTTCTCACCAGGCTTGGACCTTTGCCATAGCTAGTTGTAGCTTCAAATTTCAGTTTTATAGTTGGGAAATTTGTAATTTAAAATATTTTTCAGTAAATGCCAGGTGTGATGTTTTAACAGAAAATGGAAAGACAATTTTTCAACAAAATTTGAGAGAGATTTAAAAGCTACATTAAACGTACCTGACAGATTGGAAATTTTGCTTTCATGTTCATTGGAAGAAATGTTTAAGCTGAAAGATACGTACACAGATTTTTTTTGAGTAAATAGAGATTTGCCGCATAACTCCACCTAGTAATTTTCTAACAAATTGCATTCTGTAAAAACCCATCAGAGACATGCTGCATCAGTGGTCTAATAATTGGCTTTTGTAACTGATGAATTACATTGCTACTTTAAAAAAGAAAAAAGTTGTGCATTTTTAGAGGTATAATGTTGTGATTTTCAAACCTGCAAAAACTCCAATTTAAGTAAACATTGGAATCATTTTACTGAGTCTTTCCAATGTGACGCTAACAGTTTTTAGTTAGCAAGTACCAAATGGCATAGTTAAAAGTTTTTAGGGATTGTTATTGACTACAGATAAGTAGATTTGACTGCAAGATTGTGAAGTTTTATTTCTTTGATATTATCAGAAATTCAGGACTTTATGCAGGATTGTATTTTACTCCCCCACCTCTTTAGGAAATTAATAATACACTATTGAGATACTAAATGAGTACTTTGCATTCCTGCTCACTGAAGAGGAGAATACTACAATGCCACAGTATAGGAGGAGGTAGCAGAGAACTTGGATAGGATAAAAATAGAGGTGGTAATTAAAAAAGTTGGCAGCCTTCAAAGTCATCCAGTCTGGATGGAATACCTCTTAGGTTGCTGAGGGAATTAAACTTGGAAATTATGGAGTATTGGCCACAATCTTCCAGTCCTCCTTGGATATGTGAGTGTTGCCAAAAGATTGAGGATTGTAAATGTTACATCTCTGTTCAAAAAAAGGGAGAGGGTTAAACCTGGTGGCGGGGAAACTTTGAGACATTAATCCAGGACACACTTTTTTGGTATTTGGGGAAAAATATAGGTTAATAAATGAAAGCCCCCTCAGACGTGTTAAAGGCAAATTGTATTTGACGTAACATGAGAATTTTTTTTACTTGTGTACAAAGCTGTAGATTAAGTATATAGATGATGAGATGAAATAGCAGATACTCTGACTCGCCTTGAGCAATGTCATGGGAGATCTGGTTGTAATATTATTTACCTTGAATATTCCAGAATCCTTTTTTAAAATAAACTTTAATATCTTGGAGCAAGTTACCTACCCATATTTTAATTAGTGCTGCTTCTAGCTACTAATGAGGTGCATAGGCATGACCAGGGATCTTGAACTACAATAGTCATCCTTATGAACCTGGGACTTAATATGAAGGGCAAGTACAGATGCATAGTTTGCTGCTTGGTGGAGCAGTACATTCACCACCATGCAACTGTCTAAGTTAAAACTATTCTGCATTTTGCTTGTGCTACAGTATACCCAGAAACCAGAGGCATCTCCATTTTGTTTCTCCTTTCAACATAATGCATGTAAACTTGTCTCCTGAGAGTTATGGGGCTTTCTTCATTTGTGAACTAAAATGAGCATTCCGCTATTCCCTATTGAGTATATTTTTCATGAAATTAACATTATTTTCTTTTCATATATGGCAATTGGTAAAACTCATCTTAAATGCTGCTATTAACTTCCATAAAAATAATGCAGTGGTGTAACTAAAACTGTTCGTGCCACAGAGTAACTAGTTGTTGGATCAAAAGCAACCTGCAGAGCAGTTTCTTAAATGTATTAGTTTTTATTCTTGGATGAAATCCCTTCTCACGGGGAAGTGTACAGAGTCTAACTTTTCAATTTGTGGCAAAAGCTTGAGTATTAAGCAATTGTCATAAATTACAAAGCATATTCTTGAAGGGAGAATTTTTTAAATCCATGATTCTCTGCAACTTTTTCATATTTAGATTTTACTTTTATTTTTCTTCTGTTTGCAGGTACAACGAAGTTTTGGAAAATGGCCTGCCGGATTGGCGACAGCCTGTTTTCTACTACCGGAGAGTGAGAAAGATGAGTAATGTGGAGCTTTCGCTGCTTCTTTTCATTATTCTGACTGTGGGCCACTATGCTGTGGTTTGGTCAATTTACTTTGAGAAACAACTGGTAAGTTGTGGATACAGGACAGAGCATGCTGTTTGGAGGAAAAATGTTTGACTTTTTACAATGTTAATATTCCAAAAATATTAAATCTGTATTTGTAAACCATTTACCTTGTTTTAATATACATACAGGTTGTTTGTATTAATATACATTGTAGAATGTTGCAAAAGATGAATATTATTTTCAGGCTTCCTTCTGGAAGTGCACATTGTTGAATTTTGGCAATCTTTAGCAGGAATATGAGTGTATATGTGCTTGTTTTTCTATGTCACAGCCTGATCAATTGAATGGTTATGAATTGATCGAGGTGGAGAAGAATAATTTGTAAAATGGTGAATGTAAACTATTCAGCTTAAAAATTAAATATTCTAAAATGCTGTGGTTCAGGAAAGTTACCAAGGATTCTCACATCAGAGTGTTTAGTATACTAACCCAGTCCAAGGAGGTGCCAGTCCTGTTTCTACCTTGTGAAGTTGCTTTGGGCAAAATTGGCCAGGGTCCTACTTCTGGATTCTGTTCAGCAACCCAAGCTAGGAGTGTGCATGGATGTTGGGTGAGAACAGGATTAAGCTTGATGGTGAAGGTTTTTATCCACTGGTGTAGCCTTCAGATGGTTGTTACCAGACTAGCACATGGTAACTTGTGTGGGGTATTGGCAGAGTGCAGACGCCTGTTGATGTGCATCATGCATAGGAGTTGCCACCTACAAGGAAGAAAGAATGAAAGGTGAACTGCTGCTGTGACATTTTCGTGGAAAACTTCATGTATTTTATTTGGCGTTTAAACTGTTTAGTGTTATAAAGATTATCATTTGTAAATACAATAGTTTATAATCCCCTTTTTGTAATGGACTAGTTCTGAATCTGAAATGTACCAAAATATTGTGTGAAACTATCTTAAATGACTTGACAGTGGGAAGTACTGAACAAGCGCAATGTGGGGTTTTGTTTCAATGCCATGCAGATTTGGCTACAAGTAGCTGAGATTTCCAGATTGTGCTGATTCACAGCCCCATTGTGTATCATTGCTTCAACTTAGACAACATATTGTCAGTTAGTATGATCAACTCAAACGTAACATTCATGTAGCTATGGCCCAGTGAAGAGTACTATGGTCTGAGTTGCAAGGTTGTGGGTTCATGTCCCACTCCAGGATTTAAGTACAAAAATCAAGCCTGACACTCCAGCGTGGCACTATCGAAGGTGCCATCCTCACCTGTCCACTTGGAAGGAGGCGTGTCTGCAGAGTATTGAACTCAGGAATTTTAAGGGTTAATTGCTTTTTAAAATCTAGTTAAGTTTTGCATTTAACTTAACTTGAACCTTAACTTGTTTCCTTCACAGTATTAGTCAGTGGTAAACAAGCTGCCTGCTAGTGGTAGCTGCAACGTTAGTTAATTAGAGGCTAGTTAGAACTGGTTATCTGGCTAGCAGGGGCTGACTTGGGTCTTTAGAATTCTTACCAGTATAAATACAGGAGACTTTTACTAATGCATGAAATCCACTTGGAAGTATGCATCTATACAGAGTATTGAACTCGGGAATTTTTTTATTTGTTCATGGGATGTGAGAGTCGCTGGCTAGGCCAGCATTTATTGCCTATCCCTTACTGCCCTTGAGCTGAGTGGCTTGCTAGGCCATTTCAGAGGGCATTTAAGAGTTGACCACGTTGACCTGGTCTGGAATCAAATGTAGGCCATATATATAAAAACAAGAGCAGCCCAAGAGGGAGTGAAAGCTGAGGTCTAGCGGCATTATTTAGGTGAGCATATAGGTGATTGGTGAGTTTTAATTTTTTTTCCTCTAAACTAAGATATTTAAACTAAGACTGGGGAGATGTAAGTACTGTATTAAATTTTATAGCTTAATAGTTAAATTAATGAATATAAGCAACAATTGAGTGACATTTCAAAACTTGAAGTGCTAATTATTTAAAATACAGACAATAGAGATGGCAGGTGATGTACTGCAGCTGTAGCATGTGGGAGCAGGTGGACACCAGTGTGATCAGTAACAATCGCATCTGCAATAAGTGTTTATGCTTGAGGAACTTCAGCTCAAAACTGGAATCTGAGTTTAAGACACTGATGCATCAGGGAGGGTGAAAGTGATTTGGGCACTTTGTTCCAGGAGGCAGTCACACCCCTCAGATTAAGTATATCAGATTTGGTCTGTAGTAAGAGACAGGATGGTGTGACTACAAGTGAGGCAGGTATGGAGATCCAGAAGGCAGCACTGGAAGAGCCTCAGCCCTTGCACTTGACCAACAGGCACAAGGTTCTTGCAGCTTGTGTGGACGAGAGCAGGAACAGCAGGGAGAATGTGCAAACTGACGACAGCTCTGTGGTGTAGGGGGCCATTCACGTTGGGGAACTGAAGTAATGTGGTGGTCGTGGTTTATTACATAAGTAGGACCAAGAGGGAAGTTCTGCTGAGGGAGTTTGCAAAGGTATAGGCTAAATTGAAAAGCAGAACCACAAAGGTAATGATCTCTGAATTACCACCTGAGCCACGAGCAAATTGGCAAACGGTTAATAAGATCAGAGAGTTGAATACGTGGGAGAAATGGTTTCAATTCATGGGGCACTGGCACCAGTACTGGGGAAGAAGGGAGCTGTTCCATTGGTATGGGCTTCACTTGAACGAAGCTGAGATCAGTGTCCTGGTGAATTGAGCAACTAGGGCTCTAGAGAGGACTTTAAACTAAGTAGTTGGAGAGAGAGTTCAGGTGAAGGGAAAATTTAGAAAGTTTGAGAAAGGACAAGGCAGTAGTGCAGGGTAGCTATGGGTAATGATGGCCAGAACGTGACAGGAAGGGACAAGGTGTACAGCCATAAGAGTGCACCAGCAAATAAGGTCAGAGTAGGGAAAAATGGTAAAAAGACATAATTTAAAGCTCTTTATCTGAGTACACACAGTATTCATAACAAGTTAGGTGAATTGATCATGCAGATAGAAATAAATGGATATGATATTGCACAAATGAAAATAAAAGGGTGAGATATAGTCATTAGAGACTTGGTTGCAAGGTGACCAAGGCTGAGAACTGAATATTCAAGGCTATTTGACATTTCAGAAGAATAGGCGAAAAGGAGGTGGGGGAGCTGTGTTAATAAAGGATGAGATCAGCACAGTAGTGAGAAATAGTCTTGACTCAGAAGGTTAAGTTGTAAAATCAGTTTGGGTGGAGTTTAAGAAATAGCAAGGGGAAGAAGTCCCCTGGTGGGAGTAGTTTATAGGTCCCCTAATGGTAGCTACACTGTAGGAAGGAACATAAATCAAAAAATAATGGAAGCTTGTGAGAAAGGTACTGCAATAATCGTAGGCATTTTTTAATCTTCTAGACTAATCAAATTGGCACATGTTGCCTTGAGGATGAGTTCATAGAGTGTATCCAAGGCAGTTTCTTGGGACGATATGTTGTGGAAACAACTAAGGAACAGGCTATTTTAGACTTGGTAATGTGTAATGAGACAGGCTTAATTAACGATCTCCACAGTAAAGGATCCTTTCGGGAAGAGTGGTCACAACATGGTAGAATTTCGCATTCAGTTTGAAAGTGAGAAACTTGGGTCAGAAACTAGTGTCTTAAACTCAAAGGCAATTACAAAGGTATGAAACCGAGTTGGATGAAGTGGACTGGGGAATAAGTTAAAAGGTAAGACGGTAGAAAAGCAGTGGCAGACATTAAGGAAATATTTTATAACTCAACAAAGATCTATTCCATTGAGAAATGAAGATTTTGATGAGGATGAACCATCCATGACTGACTAATGAAGTTAAGGATCGTATCAAATTGAAAGAAAAGGCGTACAATGCTGTGAAAGTTAGTAGTAGGTCAGAAGATTAGGAAAATTTTAGAAACCAGCAAAGGATGACTTAAAAAGAAATTACAGTGAGTAAACTGGAAAGAATCATAAAAACTGACCAAGAGCTTCTATTTAAAAAAAAAGAGTATCTGAAGTAAACGTTGGTCCCTTAGAGGATGAGATTGGAGAATTAATGGGAAATTAGGAAATGGCAAAGACTTTGAACAAGTACTTTGTATCTGCCTTTGCAGTACAAGACACTAAAAGCATCCCAAGAATAGTAGAAAATCAAGAGGCAAAAGGGAGGGAGGAGCTTAAAACAATAACGATCACTAGAGAAAAGCTACTAGGAAAACTAATAGGACTAAAGGCTGACAGGTCCCCTGGACATGATGGCCTGCATCCCCTAGATTCTGGAAAGGTCCCAGCGGATTGGAAAACCACAAATGTAACACCACTGCTCAAGAAAGGAGAGAGACAGAAAGCGGGAAACTATAGGCCAGTTAGCCTAACATTTGTCATTGGGGAAAATGCTAGAATCCATCATTTAATGAAGTAGTAGCAGGACATTTAGAAAATTCTATTACAATCAATCAGAGTCAACATGGTTTGATGAAAGGGAAATCGTGTTTGGCAAATATAAACAGGGTGATAAAAGGGAACCAGTAGATGTAGTTTATATTAAGACCGAGGCGGGAGGAGTGAACTGTTTATTCTAGTTCCACTTCTCCACCGGTCACAACATCCATAAAAGATTTTTCCCCAGTTACCGATACGGTCAATCAGAGACTCTATTTTTATCCCAGAATAAAATACACCAATCAGGTTTCTTTAATAAACATATCAGTTTATTATGAAACAAGTCTTAACCAGTAACGATGCAAAGCTAACACACGCGCAGACACATGTATATACACCGGTTAGCCAAAAAAATTGAGATTTATTCTTCAGAGCTCTATTATTAAAAAAATTAGACAAGAACAACACTTTGGCCAAATACTTGCTAATTCTTGAAGACAAAAAGAGACGATATGGAAAGATGGCAGATGTCCTTTGTTTTGGTTTGGCATTTTTTTTTTATTCGCTCATGGGATGTGGGCGTCACTGGCCAGGCCAGCATTTATTGCCCATCCCTAATTGCCCTTGAGAAGGTGGTGGTGAGCTGCCTTCTTGAACCGGTGCAGTCCATTTGGGGTCGGTATATCCACAGTGCTGTGAGGAAGGGAGTTCCAGGATTTTGACCCAGCGACAGTGAAGGAACGGCGATATAGTTCCAAGTCAGGATGGTGTATGACTTGGAGTGGTAGCCCCTAGGATGTTGATAGTGGGTGTTTCAGCGATGGTAATGCCGTTGAATGTCAAGGGGCGATGGTTAGATTCTCTCTTGTTGGAGATGGTCATTGCCTGGCACTTGTGTGGCACGAATGTTACTTGCCACTTATCAGCCCAAGCCTGGATATTGTCCAGGTTTTGCTGCATTTCTCCACGTACTGCTTCAGTATCTGAGGAATCATGAATGGTGCTGAACATTGTGCAATCATCAGCGAACATCCCCACTTCTGACCTTATGATTGAAGGAAGGTCATTGATGAAGCAGGTGAAGATGGTTGGGCCTAGGACACTACCCTGAGGAACTCCTGCATTGATGTCCTGGAGCTCAGATGATTGACCTCCAAACAGCCACAACCATCTTCCTTTTGAGCTAGATATGATTCCAGCCAGTGGAGTGTTTTCCCCGAGTCCCATTGACCTCTGTTTTGCTAGGGCTCCACAAGGACTGTGCGGTGGTCACTCCTACCAATACAGTCATGGACAGAAGCATCTGCAGCAGGCAGATTGGTGAGGACGAGGTCAAGTATGTTTTTCCCTCGTGTTGGTTCCCCCACCACCTGCCGCATACCCAGTCTAGCAGCTATGTCCTCTAGGACTCGGCCAGCTCGGTCAGTAGTGGTGCTACCGAGCCACTCTTGCTGATGGACATTGAAGTCCCCCACCCAGAGTACATTTTGTGCCCTTGCCACCCTCAGTGCTTCCTCCAAGTGGTGTTCAACATGGAGGAGTACTGAGTCATCAGCTGAGGGAGGGCGGTAGGTGGTAATCAGTAGGAGGTTACCTGGCCCATGTTTGACCTGATGCCATGAGACCTCATGGGGTCCGGAGTCGATGTTCAGGACTCCCAGGGCAACCTCCTCCTTACTGTATACCACTGTGCCACCACCTCTGGTGGGTCTGTCCTGCCCAGGGATGATGGTGGCAGTGTCTGGGACATTGTAAGGTATGATTCAGTGAGTATGACTGTCAGGCTGTTGCTTGACTAGTCTGTGGGACAGCTCTCCCAACTTCGGCACAAGCCCCTAGATGTTAGTAAGGAGGACTTTGCAGAGTCGACAGGGCTGGGTTTGCCGTTATAGTTTCCGTTGCCTAGGTCGATGCCGGCTGGTCCGTCCGGTTTCATTCCTTTTTATTGACTTTGTAGCGGTTAGATACAACTGAATGGCTTGCTAGGCCATTTCAGAGGGCATGTAAGAGTTAACCACATTGCTGTGGGTCTGGAGTCACATGTTGGCCAGACCAGATAAGGACGGCAGATTTCCTTCCCTGAAGGGCATAAGTGAACCAGATGGGTTTTTACAACAATCGACAGTGGTTTCGTGGCCATCATTAGACTAGCTTTTAATTCCAGATTTATTAATTAAATTCAAATTTCACCTTCTGCTGTGGTGAGATTCGAATCCATGTCCCTAGAGAAATACTCTGGGTTACTAGTCCAGTGACAATACCACTATGCCACCGCCTAACCAAATATGAATAGACGGCTGCCACTGGGATTTTCCTAGAACAGTTCTTGTCAGGCAACATTGAAGATCAGTTTGGTCGGATTTCCAGGAAAAATGCAGAAACAGGTGTTTCAGGCAGTTTCTTACACTTGCTCCTCAGTGCTTCTTAAAGAAATGGAAAACAGGCAGGCTTTTCAGAGAGCTGCAACAGGCTGAGTTGTGGCTTGTCCTTGTGTTACGACCGAGGCAGGAGGAGTGCACTGTTTATTCTAGTCTCACTTCTCCATGCATCAAAACATATATATATTTTAAATTTTCCCAACTCACCTATACAGTCACTCATATCCTCTGTTTTTCCCTGAATAGAACACACTAACCAGGTTTCTTTACTGAACAGCAACATTATCAGTTTATTATCAAACAAGTCTTAACTAGTAATGAAGTAAAGCATAAACACACAGATTGAAAGTTTTAAAGTACCCTTTTTTAACTTTAGTCTCTCGCCCTCTTGTGCTTGCGCCCCCTCGCACTCGCGCACCAGTTAATTGAAAAAAATAAAAGGGATTTTTGATAAACCACTTGGACTGCATATTTGCACATTCCTGAAGAAAACAGCAGATGAGATAATTTGTGTTCCAAAACGAGCATACAGTCTAACTTCTGAGTACAAGTAGACGAGTCACGGCGATCTTTTAGAACAGTTCTCTTCAGACGGCATTGAGAATTAATTTAGCAGGCTTTCTTCAAAGACAGGAGATGAGATGAATTGACATAGTGGACATCTCGGTCTTTTAGAGAGTTGCTGGAAAGCAAGCCAGGGTGTGGTCTTCTCTCCTTCCTTTTACACTTCAGACTTGACTTTATCTCATGCCAGAAGGTAAAACACACTGACTCGACAAAAGCTTGAGTTTCCTGCTCTCAGCTGCGCGCTGCTACACCCGGGCTTGCCCAATCAAGGGGCGCCTGTCACTTCTCTGCCCACTTCTTCCTTGTTACCTGGATTTCTGTTCTATTTTTAACTAGTCATGTGACAACCAGTATACATTGTAGTCAAACCAGTTCTTTCAGTGTCCCCTTGATCAGTTTCTTCGGGGAAAAAAAAATGGTCCAACATTTCTTCAAAATGACTGAGCTCCTTCAAAAAAGAATATTTTTAACGAAAAGCAGAAGCATCGTGTAACACTTGGCAGGTTGATTCTTTAGCTCCTTTTCAAACCAATATCTATATCCCAACTGCCAGTCCAAAGCGAAACCAAAATCATCCCAGGAGTCCAGCCTCCTGACCCCTATAAATCTTGACCTGTCACCACTTCGTAAACATCATTCCCCAAGTTAAGGAAAATCCTGCTGGTTAATTATCTGAAGACTGGTGCCTTCCAGTAACTCTTGTTTACAAGCTCAGTCCGAAAGACCTTCTGATGACCCTCTTTTTAAAAACAAAAAGGGGTTCCAGTGTCTGTGGAATCTTTCAGTTTTAACACAAATTCTCATAATTTAACAAAAAAATGGAGCACTCATAACTTCCCCCATCCTTGGAGGAATGAAATGCCATTTTCAAATGCATTTCATTACAAAGTATGGAAAAACAGATGAAAAATTTTAAAACACATTTATGCATTCATTCTCGTTCACTCTTTACCCACAGTTAATACAGTTCTGTTTTGTACCATTTTTGCACGCCGATAACTCAAAGCCAAGTTAGATTCTCGAAGTATTTGCACTTAAATTATCCACATTGCGGGCAAAAATAATGTTTGTGATAGGTTGCAATAGTACATTGGTATAATCTGGCGTTCTGGTTTTTAAATTTTTCCACAATGGCTAGGGGGTTATGATCAGTATATACCAGTGTCTCTCTGTAGTTGTAGCGGACATAGACTTCAAAATGCTTAACAGCCAATAATAAACCTAGAGTTTCTTTTTTCACTGTTGAATATTTTTTTTTCATGTTGATTTAGCTTTTTGGAAAAGTATCCCACTGGCCTTTCTATGCCTGATTCATCTTGTAAAAGGACTGCACTGACCTCCAGGTCACTAGCATCAATCGCTACCTTGAAAGGCTGAGTGAATTTTGGAGCAGCTAACATTGGTTCATTAATAAAAATTACTTTCAGCCTCTCAAAAGATGCTGGCACTCCCCTGACCACGCTACCTTGGTTTGCGTTTTTTCTAGCAAATCTGTCAGTGGAGCAAAATTTGGTACAAACTTACGGTAGGAACCACACATCCCCCAAGAAGCTCCCTGATTTCTCGCTTTGTCCTAGGGGTGGGGAACTCCATCAAGGCTTGTACTTTCACTGTTCTTGACAACACTTGTCCTTGCCCTACTATATG
Source organism: Heterodontus francisci (assembly GCF_036365525.1). Classification (NCBI taxonomy): domain Eukaryota; kingdom Metazoa; phylum Chordata; class Chondrichthyes; order Heterodontiformes; family Heterodontidae; genus Heterodontus; species Heterodontus francisci. Next base: position 168,678,355 of record NC_090372.1, on the reverse strand, counting down.
CTCGAGGTACGTTACTCTGACTTTTGCAAATTAACTTTTGGCAAGGTTTATCACTAAATCAGCTGATTGTAATTTTCTAAACAGAGCTTCTAGTTGTTCCAAGTGGTCCTTCCAAGTGTCACAGCATACCAGCGCATTGTCCAGGTAAACCACCCAGATAGGAACACTGGTTACCACTTGGTTCATTAGTTTCTGAAAAGTGGCTGGGACATTTTTTAGCTCGAATGACATCACTTGGCATTGGAGAAGATGACTGGTGTGACAAAGGCTTGTAGTTCTTTAGCTCGGGTTGTTAAAGGAACCTGCCAGTATCTCTTTAACAAATCTATTTTTGTAAGAAGTGTGGCACTGCCCACTCTGTCAATAGTTTTCCAAGTGAGGAATTGGGTAGGAGTCTTTTTGTTATTGCATTAACTTTTCTGTAGTCTATGCAGAGTCGAGTTGAACAGTCAGGTTTTGGTACTAATACCTCTGGGGAACTCCTGCTGCTTTGACTGGGTTCAATTAGATGGTCTTCCAGTATATATTGAATTTCTGCTTTTATCTGGGCCTATTTATCTGGACTTAAGCGATGAGGATGCTGCTTTATAGGAACTGATTCCCCGACATCCACATCGTGTGTGGTTAGGTTTGTGCATCCTGACTTGTCCCGACAGACACTCTTAAATGCTGTGAGCAGTCTTGTTAGGTCTCCTCGTTGTTCTGCATCTAAATATGAAAACATAGGCCGGAATTTTATCTGTGAAAAATGGGATTCCACCGAGGCGTCTAAGACATAAAATGGCGATTGATGATGTCGGGTTGGGTTCCCTATGTCATGACGCACAAACACCATTTTATGCAGGTCGGATAGCGGGCGAGATCGAGGTGCCGCTTATCGTCTGCTTTCAATCAGAAATTTAGCTCGTTTAAACACCAAGTTGACAGCAATTTTACGTTGGCTGTCCGATTTTTACAGCCGTAAAACTAGTCAAGGGGCATGTCGGGAACAAGGCAGGTTTAGCAGAGTGGCAGGCAGTGTATCTGTGAGGGAGTTGGAGGTACTGTTTTGTTGGTTCTCTATTCATTGTTATTTATTTGTGACTTTACAGTTTGTGGTAGTTTCAGCTTGTTCAGGGTTCATCTGAGTGTTACTCACTCCTGATCGGGCCCCAGCAGTATTGATTTTCTTGGGTGAAAGGGAGGGGGTTGTGTGTGCCTGTCCTTTACAGCAGGCTGGTAATATCTGAAGTAATTGCATCTGTGGAATACAGCAGCAATGGGAATTGTGCTCTCTGGAGGCAGATCATCTAATGAGGAGGACTATGCCCCAAGGAGGGACAGGAGGGCAACTAGCCAGGGGAACATGTAACCTGCTGGCCCAGTGCAGCCTTGTAATGGGGGAAGGGAGAGAAGGTGGCAGAGTGGCCAGGGTCCAACCACCTGTCAGGAGACCATTCTACCCAGCAGGCAGGATCCACCGCCCATGTTTGAGCCTCTTGCAGCTGTTGGCATGCCAGTGCCGAGGAAGACTGCGGCTATCACGGGAGGTTGCTCCACACTGCATGGCTGACCATCCAATGCCGGTCGCACTGAAGGTGACAGTAGCACTGAATTTCTATGCATCAGGTTTGTTCCAGGCTTCATCGGCATATATGTGCGGAGTCTCCCAAGCATCAGCGCATCCCTGCATAAAGGCTGTAACTGATGAAATGGTTGGCATGCCTGAAAATGGTATCAACTTCAAGATGGACGCCGCCAGTCAGGCTGAGAGAACCTGAGGCTGCAGCACATTGTTGGGTTCCCAATGGTCCAGGGCGTAATAGATTGTACGCATGTGGCCATTAGAGCACCTACGGGTCAGTCAGGGGCCTTCATTAATCGAAGGGCTTCCACTCAATAAATGTTCAGCTTGTCTGTGACCATCGTAAAGGAATCTTGCAGGTGTGTGCACGTTACCCTGGGAGCAGTCACAATGCTTTCATTCTCCGGAACTCCCAGGTGCCAGCACTATTCAGACCTCCTGAACGCTTGCAAGGATGGATACTTGGCGATGGGTTGCCGCTAAAGATTTGGCTGATGACACCGGTGAGGAACCCAAGGCATGATGCAGAGAATGTTACAATGAGAGCTATGCGGCCACCAGAGTGACCATTAGAACAGACTATAGGTCTTCTCAAAATGAGATTTAGGTGTCTCGATCGCTCAGGTGGAGCCCTGCAGTACTCGTCATCAGGGGTCTCCAGAATTATTGTCGTCTGCTGCGTCTTAAATAACCTGGCGATGGAGAGGGGAGAGGCCCTGGAGGATGATCAAGGTCAGTGCGAGGTTGGTGGTACGGATGAGGAAGAGGGGCCACAGCCACCTGAACGGCGGAGAGAGGGAGCTGAAGGTCAGGTGGAGTTGAGTGCAAGGGAGCTCGGGAGGCTCTGATACTCGTGCGTTTCTCCTGAACGAAGTCTCATCTACCATAATGCCTCATCTCAGACTGCCAAGTCAGTTTAACCGGAGCTGGAAGGGCAGAATCACTCCTTCAGGGGGAAATCTGATCTGAACCGGGCCACATTTCATCAAACACCACCCAGCCCAAATGTGTCGCCTCTCAAATAATCCTTCTCGTGCAGAGCAACCATATCGCCTACAACATCAGCAGTGACCTGTGACGTGTAAAAATGCCAAGTGAAAAATTTCATAGCTTTTAGTGCATTTATACAGCAAATAAATATTTACAAATTATACCAGTGACCCCGGAGTACTGTTGGTGGTAATTTTTTTTGAAATGTTTGCGAGTGCTCACGCGTGTGGACGACCCCTCGCCGCCAGCCACACCAGAGGCAGGTGGCTGATTAGGCTGCCGCATTGCTCTGGATGACTTTGGCGGGCGTCCTCTGCCTGTCTGAGGCTGTGCGGGCCGTGGCATCTCAAGGTGACCCTGAGAAGTCTCAGGAACACCCTCTGACACCCTGGGAGTATGTGGTGCTGATGTCACTGGCAGAGGGGACAAGGAGCTGCAGGATGCATCAGGAGTGCCCTGAGAAGAGCTCCTATATGAAATCTGCTGCCCCTGTGCCTACTGAGGCCCAATTGGTCCTCTGTGCTAACCTCAGAGGGATGAGCAGCCTCAAAATGTTGCCTCAGCATCAGAATCAGATCTCTAATGCTCTGGTCCACGGAAGCCACTCTCTCTGTGAGGTTATGCATTGCATCCAGGATCAGCTCCTCCACTGCAACCGCCAATCTGTCAATGGAGGAGGACAGATGACTGAGAACATGCGGTACTCGAGCCCTGGATGGACATCTCTAGTCTGATTCGTAGCATGCAAAGTCTCTGGTAACTCTGCCATATCTCCACGCACCGCATGCTGTACTTGCAGCATCTCCCGCCGAATGAATGCCATCAGAGGCCCATCATTAGCTTATGGCTCTGCACTGTCCTGGCCTCTTACAGTCCTCCGATTGTCAGAGGCATCAGCCGGTACTGCTTCTGGCAGCTGACCCGGCAGTTGTGCGGTGCTGACACCAGGTTGTGACCACGAATCCGAGGAAATGCGCATCCCAACCGAGGTAGGTGTCTGAGCTGGTGCTTGGTGTGGGGCAGCGATGTGACGCACCCTCTGAGATCCCCTCATCCTCGGAGGTGGACAGATGAGCCCCGGAGACGCTTCCTGGTCCCTGCTGTGTTTCATCTGCAGGGAAAATCAGAATGATTAATTGTGATCAGCATTCCTGACTGGAGGACGTGTTATAGACTGCATTGTGGGCACATCTGTGATTTTTACATTTGAGAGCGCCCTTCAGTGCCTGAGATAATCACTGCACACCCCCCCCCCCCCCCCCCCACCCCGCCCCTCGACCACACACTGGGGAACTCGCTCTCCTGGCCAGGTGCGCCGGCCTCGCCATCTGCTATAGCATGGCCTCTGTCCTCCCCTGCAAACATTCATGCATCCTCCTCCAGTGTGCTGAAATATACCAGGTTGACCATGCCGCCACTGGTCCAGGACCCTTCTCGGGCAGTTTGTGCCCTCTTCTGTGTATACACAAAGGAATTAGTTAAGACATATCACTTGGAAGATCATGCACTCACCTCTTTGGCATTGGTTTGAGATGCAGCACTCAGCCCGTGAAGTGCATGGTTGGCACACATCTGGACCACTGCGTCGCAGATGTGCCTATTCGGCCCAAGGCATGGCTGCAGCTAATCACTGAACATGGATGGCTTCGACCTTGTAGTATCAGCACTCGTAGACCCTCCTGTGTCACACAAAAGATGAGATGAATGTGGAATGCACCTTACCCGGGCAGAGCGCAGAAGGTCATTGACCCGCTTGCAGCAGTGGAGCCATGTCCTCCTAACAACTCCGCGGCTGGTGACCACATCCACTACCTCCAGCCGCGCCGCCTTTGTGACTTGGGAAGACCTTTTTCTGTCAGAGAAGCGGGGGGCCATGTGGCTACTTTTCCCTTCCATTCCTGTAATTAGGTTCTGGTGAGGTTCTGCTTTTTTTTCTCAGTGTTGGCTTGGGCACTTTCAGTCCTCCTACAGTCCTTTCACCCTCTCTGTCTTGTTTTTCCCTCACAGATCTGCAGTGTCTCCTCTCAACGTCCTCCTCCTTACTTCAGGTAAGCCTCTCAGAGGCACAGAGATTGCTGAAAGCCCTTTTTAAATGGCTTTCAGCAAACTCTTCTGGTTCTCGCCCCGACCCCGCGGAAACTCAACCTCCCGCCTGCGCACATCCTTTTCACTCAAATACGTTGCAGGGCCGCTAATTGGCTGTCCCACACATAATACTGGCGGCAATGAGGCGCGGAGTGGGAGCGAGTTCTTCACCCGCTACCGCCTCATCGAACTCTCAGCCGCCGAGAGTGGTAAAATTCAGGCCATAGTGTCCAATCTCCCTAAGTCTTCAGTGTTAGCTAACTGGATAGTAGGAGGTTCAATTTGAAAATTTGTCTAAATCTCCTCACTATCACTTTCATCCTTCACTGTCCCTACTACCTGACATACCTGTGCTTGCGATGATATTGTTTCAACATACTGATATGACACAGCCGATTCTTTGTCCGGCGATGTGGGGTGTTGATCAAGTAATTTAATTTATCATTTTTGACCACTTTATACGGACCACTGAACTGTGCTTTCAGCGGTTTATCCTGTAAAGGCAGTAATAATAGCACCTCATCCTCTGGTTGAAATGTTTGGGCCTTGGCTTGCTTTTCTGCCCATTTCTTCATGGTTGCTTAGGAAGCTTTAAGGTGTTCTTGAGCCACTTTGCAGGCGCTCGTGAGCCGTTCCATAACACTGATAGATAATCTAACACAGCAGATTCATCCCTCTGTTGGAAAAGCCTTTCTTTAATTAGTTTTAGAGGACCTCTTATCTCATGTCCATAAACTAATTTGAAAAGACTAAAACCATTAGACTCATTGGGTGAATCCTCAGTGCCCACAAAAGAAATTCTATCCCTTTATCCCAATCATGGGGATATTCATGACAGTATGCCCTGATCATCGTTTTGAGGATTTGATGGTACCTTTCTAAAGCTCCTTGTGTTTTTAGTGTGGTTTGCTGACGACTTTAACTGTTAAATTCAGCATAACGTGCTGAAAAAATTTTGAACATAAAATTGGAACCTTGATCTGATCCATACCTCGTGAAGAACTGGATTAACTGCTCTTCCAGTACCTTAGCAGAAATTGTTCTCCAGGGAATGGCCTTTGGAAACCAAATAGCCATATCCATAATAGTGAGTATATATTGGTGTCCCGCTTTTGTTTTCGGTAAAGGCCCTACACAGTTTACCAGCACCCTGCCAAATGGTTCCCAAAAAACTGGTATGGGAGTTAGAGGTGCCGGTTTTATGGCAGGTTGCGTTTTTCCCACAATCTGGCACATGGCGCAGTTTTCTAAAACGTGCCATATGTCTTTTGGAAAGACCTGGCCAGTATTTACATGATGGGGTTTTGCGGATCCCCACGTGTCCCACTATAGAAATTTCCCGGTGATACTAGGGTGGTACCACTATCTGGTGAGCAACCATCCATTCTTCGTCCACAGGTCTGTGAGGAGGTCTCCACTTCCTCATCCGAATCCCATTTTTAATTTAGTGGCCTTCTGGAACTCCCTTTGCCTCAGCTTCCATTGGAACTGATTATGCCACTTTATTTAATGCTGGATCGGCTTGCTGAGCTTTGATCAGCCAAGATTTATTGAACATTTTCTTTGGATTATCCAAATCCCCAAAAACAGTTCCAGATATTCGACTGACTGTGGTGCCAATTTTACCTCAGAGAATGGAACTTGTTTAGCTATTGCTCGGGTCACTACACATGAAGGAAAAGTTACTGCAACATTTTCCTGCAACTGTTCTGTCTCTTTAACTTCACTTGGTTTTTCTGTGACTATTGGAGAAGCTGCTACGTTCGCTAGGCCAACTCATTCTCCAGGAGTAGGTCAACTCCGTTTACAGGCAAACTATGGACAACTCCTACAGTTACCATTCCCGACATTAGGTCACACTCCAGGTGCACCCGATGTAAAGGTACAGGTATATACTCCTCACCAATACCATTCACTAAAACCTTGGCATTCAGTGTGCTCTCTGGCAGAAAAGTTATGCCTTTTCCCAGCAAAAGAGTTTGGGTGGTACTGTATCCCTAAGTATAACTAAAGGTTTACCTGCCTCACCTTGTGGGATAGAGAGTTACTTTTCCTTTTGACAAGAATTCCCTATAACACTCAGGTATCTTATTCGCGATCCACGTACTCAGGGGTTTTTGTACTTGGCCCTATAGCTGCCGTCAGAGCTACAGCCTGATTCGTCGTACTCTCGGTCAGGGTCCCTTTCTCTACACTGCCTTTGTGTACTCCAGTAAGTCCCATGGGTTTACCCTGCAACTTCTAGCATTCTGCATGAAGGTGTCTCACCTTGTGACAATGTTAACACTGAGGCCTGCGGACCTCACTTCCACCCTCAGCATCTTCCTGTCTGGCCTGAGGACGAGATCCAGGGAGTTCCAAGTTGTTCCTTCTGTTCCCGGCTACTTGCCTTCCTTTCACCCTCCTGCCTTCCTTTCAACCTCCTACCTTCTATCCTCTGGTTTATGGGACTGACAGACCAAGGGTTTGGGCTTATAAACAAGCTCGTAATCATCGATCTCTGCTGGCTGTTGAAACTTTCTGGTTCTCTACATGGGTTCTTACTAACGAAGGGAATGAATTTCCTGTTCCTACTCAAGCTCCTTCATTTGTAACTGAGTTTTAGCTAATTCAACTGCACTATCCTCTGGTTTGCCTTTTACTTCCAGTTTCAAATGGTGTGCTATTACATTAATTATGTCTGCTTTCTCAGCCCCTGGTTTTAATTCTAACACTAACAGTTTTGTCAAATCCTTTAGTTTAACATTGGTTATGTTTCTCAAATCGTTCAGGCATACGTCCTCCTTCCCCAGAAAGGTCGCAGCAACTGAAAGACATTCCGGTAGAGTAAACTTTAATCTACTGCACAAGAAACCTGGTTTTTCCTTTTTCCTCCTTTTCAGTTATTACTATCTCACTTACAATTGCACGTCGTTGGCGTTGGGTTATCCCGGATGAGCCCCCAATTATTTGTTACAACTAAGGTGAGAGGAGTGCACTGTCTTTCCAGTTCGACTTCTCGGGTCGTAACATATATTTAAAAATTTCCCAGTTACTGATACGGTCAATCATACTCTATTTTTATCCCAGAATAAAATACACCAACCAGGTTTCTTTAATAAACAACAAAATTATCAAGTTTATTATAAAACAAGTCTAACCAGTAACAATGCAAAGCATTAACACACAGATTGAAATATAAAAATACCCTTTTTACCTTAGCCCATCGCTCTCTCTCACATATATACACCAGTTAACTGAAAAATAGCGATTTACTCTTTAGAGCTGTATTACAAAAAAAAACTAAAAACACTTTTTGGTCAAATACTTGCTAATTCTTGAAGAAAAAAGAGAAGGTGTGGGAAGATGTCAGATGTCCTTTGTTTTGGTTTGGCATCCCAAATACGAGTAGATGGCTGCCACTGGGATCTTCCTAGAACAGTTCTTGTCAGGCGATGTTGAAGATCCATTTGGGCAGGCTTGCCACGAAAAATGCAACAAGAAGGGTTTTGGATAGTTTCTTAAACTTACTCTGCAGCGCTTCTTAAAGAGATGGAAAACGGGCAGGCTTTTCAAAGAGCTGGAACAAGCTGAGTTGGGGCTTGTCCTTGGCAGGTTGATTCTTTAACTCCTTTTTCAAACCATTATCTATATCCCAACTGCCTGTCCAAAGCGAAACCAAAATCATCTGAGGAGTCAGGCCTCCTAACCGCTATAAATCTTGACCTGCCACTTCTTTGTAAATATCTTTTCCCAAGCCAAAAAAAACCCTGATGGGTAATTATCTGAAGGCCGGTGCCTTCCAGTAACTGTTGTTTACAGCTCAGTCCAAAAGATCTTCTGATGACCCTTTTTTTTTAAAAAAAAAGAGTTCCAGCATGTACGGAATATTTTTTCCAGTTTTCACACAAATCCTCATAATTTAACAAAAAAATGGAAGCACTCGTAACATACATTTAGATTTCCAAAAGGCATTGGCTAAGGTGCCACATAAAAGGTTACTACATAAGATGAGCGCATGGTATTGAGGTAATATATTGGAATGGATAGAGGATTGGCTAACAAACAGGAGGGTGTCAGGAAAAAAGGGTAATTTTCAGGTTGGCAAAGTGTAACTGGTGGCATGCCACAGGGATCAGTGCTGGGGCCTCGACCTTTTACAATCTGTATTAATGACTTGGATGAAGGGACAGTGTATCAGCCAAATTTGCTGCGATAGAAAGATAGGTGGGAAAGCAAGTTGTGAGGAGGACAGAGTCTGCCAAAGGATATAGATAAATTAAATGAGTGGGCAAAAATTTGGCAGAGGGCATATAATGTGGGGTTGTCCACTTTGGTGGGAAGAATAGAAAAGCAAGTAGTATTTAAATGGAGAGAGACTACAAAATGCTGCGGTACAGAGGTACCTGGGTGTCCTTGTACGTCACAAAAGGTTAGCATGTAGGTATAGCAGGTAATTAGGAAGGCAAATAGAATGTTGGCCTTTATTGCAAGGGGATGGAGTATAAATGTCGGGAAGTCTTGCTACAACTGTACAGGGCGTTGGTGAGACTGCACCTGGACTACTGCCTACTACAATTTTGGTCTCGTTAAGGAGAGATATACTTGCATTGGAAGCAGTTCAGAGAAGGTTCACTAGGTTGATTCCTGGGATGAAGGGGTTGCCTTATGAGGAAAGGTTGGGCCTATGCTCATTGGAGTTTAAAAGAATGAGGTGTCATCTTACTGAAATACGTAAAATTCTGAGGGGGCTTGATATGGTGGATGCTGAGAGGGGGCAATCTAGAACTAGAGGGCACAGTTTCAGAATTAGGGGTCTCGCATTTAAGATGGAAAAGGGAGGAATTTCTTCTGTCAGAAGGACTTTAATCTTTGGAACTCTAGAGAGTAGTGGAGGGTGGTTCATTGAATGTCTTCAAGACTGAGTTACAGATTATGTTCTTACCTTTCGGATGAGGCGTCAAACCGAGGCCCCATCTGTCCTCTTGTGGACGCAAAAGATCCTGTGGCCTTATTTCAAAGAAAAGCAGGGGAGTTGTGCCTGGTGTCCTGCTCAATATGTATCACTCGATCAACATTATGGGGGGAGAAAAAGATTATCTGGTCATTGTCACATTGCTGTTGTGTGAGAGTTTGCTGTGTGCAACTTGGCTGCCCATTTCCTACATTCCAACAGTGACTACACTTCAGAAGTACTTAATTGGCTGTGATTGTGAAAGGTGCTATATAAATGCAAGTCTTTGTTCATTTGTGATTCTTCTGGGCAGGAATCAGAATCATATTCCTGTGTGTAACTAGAGTATTGGTTACTGAAAGGTAAAGTTCAGTGAATTATGCATGCTGATTGCTCTACATCTTATCAATTTCATGTGAAATCTCTTATTTCAAAATGTTTTTTTGTGCTTTGTTAGCTGCCTCTTAATTGTGTTCAGAAATTTTACTACACAGTAAAGGCTGGTTAGATAAAAGCTATGTTTGTCAGTTTTCCCTTAAGAGTAGAAAGATTGTAAGTTTAAAGACTGCAATTTAAATGTATTATTTTTATTCCATTTGGCTCGGGAAACCTGCATCATCAGGATAGCTCTGTCCATTCCCCAATTCCCACCACCTGCGAGATTCTAAAAATATGGCCTTTTCAAGTTGTAATCCAATACTATTGTAAACCCCTGTTCTAGTCTGCATCCTATATTGCGATATCACTGCGAAGTGTTCGAGTGCTGTCATTTGGACAACATTTCAATCTAACAATGAGATGGGAGAAACCCAATTTAAATATTGTGCAAGAAAATAATTTTTTAAAATGCTTTATTGATTATTTTTGACAAAGACTGTAACTTTGACTAAAATTTCCAATTCCCTGCACATAACTGGTTCCTTAGGCCTTGTTGCACTGAAATACTAATATTATAATGAAACCACACAAATGCTGGGAGTTTTTATTACAGCAATAAATGTAAGTTAGCAAAAATAAAACCTAAACATTGCTTTCAGTAAAAATTAGTTTTAAATACTTCAGTTTATCCTATTCTACTAATCATTTTCTAATTCTCCTTTTTGATTTTTTTGTTCTTTCACGGGATGTGGGCGTCGCTGGCCAGGCCGGCATTTATTGCCCATCCCTAATTGCCCTTGAGAAGGTGGTGGTGAGCTGCCTTCTTGAACCGTTGCAGTCGATGTGGGGTAGTTACACCAACAGTGCTGTTAGGAAGGGAGTTCCAGAATTTTGAGCCAGCGACCGTGAAGGAATGGCGATATAGTTCCAAGTCAGGATGGTGTAGCTTGGAGGGGAATCTGCAAGTGGTGGTGTTCCCATGCGTCTGCTGCCCTTGTCTTTCTGCAAAGTGTTCCAGCTTCACAATGTTACGACCCTGTTGGGGACTATTAATTCTTTCAGAAATAACTAGGAAATCTATTTTCCTTTTTTAAAAGTTAAGCCACAACAGTTCACATTTTAAACAAAAAAAACTTTACTGTACAAGTTAAACAAAGCAAAACACTACTAACTTATCACTACAACTTGAGACATTTATATTTCAAACTTAAAATCTTACACAACACTTCTGTTTGACTTTTACTTCTACCCCAGGAGTTCCTTATACTTTACAGGATCTTGGTGGTTTTCTTCCTTCTCCTGGGACCAATCAAAAGTGTTCCACAGCTCTTAGAAATTCACTTCGATTTCCTTAATTTCTCAGCTGTCTTCCAAGGTATGAGATCACCTGAATCTGAACTTCCCAGCTTGAGCTCGGCTTTACCTCAAAACAGAAACACCCCTGGTTCTCAATGGCCTCTTTGCTCCTGAGTCCAACTGACGTTCAAAAACCAACTGCTTGTCTGAAGCCTACAGTTTTCTGAAAGCCATTGCTTGTCCAAAAGCCAACTGACTGACTCTGTCTGCAAGCCCACAGATCAAAAACCCAACAGGCACTCCCTGTATTATTTATCTCTCTCCATGGCAAGTGATACATATGGGTTGTCCCAGATAGCTATTTAAACTGATTATTTCCAACTCTTAATATTTCTCTTTGATCTAGGAAATCATATGAATAAGTTAAATCTCTGAGGTAGCTGCCGGCACACTGTCTCCATCAACAAGTTAAGAGGGGTTCCCTATGTGTAGGGTCTTTACACTTCCCAATATAACCTTACTAAATAAACATGGGCCACCCTTAGATTTGTAACCACTTGAGGTTTGTTTGTCAGTTTCTCAAACCAGGTATTTTCATTTGTCTTGCATTAAAAAAAAATTCAATTCTCAACTTAAAAGTTGCCCTTCAAATTAATATAACCTATGAACCAGGTGATCGTAACAACAATAACACAAAGTATACAATGTAATTGCAGGTTAACTGAGTTGTAGTACAGCAGCTCACTGCTAACATTAAGAAATTCATTGATTATGCAGACTGATGAGTGAAACGCTGCTTCTCTCATAATTTTAAAGTGGTCCAAATATGCTTGGTGATGCCACTTTGGAAAACATACTTCAATAAAGCCGTTGGGTGCAGGGTATCTGCACAAATAAATAGAGCTCTCTTTTGGATGGCAACCTTTTACTTCTCTGTCAGTTATTTCTCTATTTCAAATACCAAACTAAGAATTCATCTATTTTCCAAAACTATGAACAGAAGTTTTAATGTAACACGATTAATAAGAGCATTGTCATTTTAGATAATTGTACAGTTCTGTGTGGAAACCCATCTCCCCCTATGTAACATTTGGATCTGAAATGAAGACAAATCTGTTGGCGTTCTAAAGATTGTCGAATGGCATTGGAGTATTATGTATGCAGCATGACTTAATTTGTTTTTTAGCATATAGCATCAGTTGGTTCATGAATGTAGATCTAACCCTGATTCAATTAGTAATGGAGCAGTTTCAATTAAGCTGTTTTTAATTGTGGTAACTATTCTTGATGCTTGCACTTGGATCATTTTCACAGAGATTTTGAATAGCTAGCCAAAGTGCACCCCCTGAAGTATTTATCTGTCATTCCATGGATTTTTATTCTCTCCTCTTGCACAGAACACTTAACCAAAATTAAAACTTTTTATAGACCCCTACAAATGTGAATTTAGCCTTTGTCTACTGTTGTGCTAAATCTGGTGACTTCTGAAGCTGCGTAGTGGTGGCAGGGGGAGGGGTTGGTCGAGGGGAGAGCAAGGGAGTTGAACGGTTTTAACTTCTAGAAAACATTGATTGCTATGGAAATGTGCATGAATAATAGAGCTGGTCTTTAGTCATTTATATTTGAGAAACTGAATTTGATACTATGGAAACATAATATCGTTGGATGATTTTGTTCGATGCAAAGCCTTGTATGAGTTTGCATACAGCAGCTGACACTTGTTCAGATACTTGTAGTAGCATCCCGCATAAAAATCATTTGGTAGTCACCTGTAACCTTTTTTCTTTTGTCCCTTTTAGGATGACCTTCTTAGCAGAAAGAAGAGAGAGAAAAAGAAAAAAGCAAGTGGTAAGACTATGGATGAAGGCAAAGCTGGTGTTCCTGAGAAAAATGAAAGGTAACGCTGCAAAATACTTGATGCAGTTTGATTGCAAGGTTTCTTGAATACTCTTTGTTATCTGTTAAGTGAGTTAACAATTATGGCGATATTAGTTCTTTATAACTGAAAAGGCAAACTAATATTATATGCCTTTATACTAAAAATTATCTTTTGTGGTTTTATGTTCATTTTCAGGTGTTCTGATATTTCAGAAACCAAGGGTGTTTTAGTTTCAGCATGAAGGTATAGTTTGTGATTTTTGATAAATTAGTATGAGGACTGACAAAAATCCTTCTGGATAGTGTCAATTTCACCTAATCCTTTTTGGTGTTGTGACCTTTCCTTGTCTCTCTACTCCCCATGTTGCTGGTCCTCCTCAGCTTCCACATCAGATGTTATGTTTCCATATATCATGTCCACTGTCCTCCTAGTTCATGACCCACTGATCCTTCTTGCAAGCCTCCCTGGTTGTTTTCTGAAAGAATTATTTTTGGCTAGCTAAAACTGGAGCATTTTAAACCCTTTATAAAAAAAAAAAAGTACAGATCCATTTATGAAAATATTCCCCCCCACCTGTCCCCCCCCCACTCCCCAATGAATGAATTCCCTGCCAATCTTAATGGCTTAACCGGCAAAAGATTTCAAGAATTGTAAAAGTTTCAAGCAGAAAATAAGTGAAATGAGTAAGGAATGAGTGTATCAAAGTAAATGGGTGTAATAAAGGTTTTAAAGTATGAAAGTAGGAAGTTTATATTGCAAAACTAGAGATATGCACCTTAAGTAATAAAGTTTTAAAAGCAGAACTCAGCTGGTAGTTAATCTTTGGAATTCTCTGCCCTAGAGGGCTCTGGAAGCTCAATCATTGAGCATGTTCAAGACGGAAATTGATAGATTTCTGGATACTAATGACAGCAAGGGATGCGGGGATAGTGGGGAAAAATGACGTAGAGGTAGATATGATCAGCCACAGTCCGTTTGAATGGTGGAGCAGGCTCGATGAGCCAAATGACCTACGCCTGCTCCAATTTCCTATGTTGAGCACTATTCACACTACCTTTCTCCTTCCCTTTCTGTTCCATTAGGTCTACTAACTTAATTTTTAATGACTGTTCCATTTATTTTAAGGATTATCACTGGCAATAAAAGTTTTATCACTTAGAAAATCCAGCCAAGGCTTCACTTCATCCTGCAGATGTCCAGATGTTAGGGTAACATATAACTAAAATAGTTAAGTATTGTTAGGTTAGAAATACTACTGATATTAGCAGATGAGGGCTTATGGTGTTCATATAATATTTCTTGTGGCTATTTTGACGGGCAACAATGCGTTAAAATAGCAGACTAATGAATGCCAGGGGCTTATAAAACATTTACTGCTAATAATTTTCTTCCTCATATGTTTTTATTTAAAAATAACTAATGTTACCATGTCAAGTTGGTCAGCCATTGTGTAATTCTGATGCTTTTGAATCTCCGTTTTAGTCCTGGAGAGGGATAGCTTAAAAACCTTGAATTTTCAAAACTTGACAATATTGTCATGTACATCGGAAATGCAATGATAGAACAACCAGGAGTTATGAAAAATGAACTTTGTCTTTAAAAAATGAACTTTTATTTTAAAAAGTGAACAATTGTCTAAATGGCCATTGAAGAAAAAGGGATTGGCCTTTTGTGTATTCAAACTGTCTGATAAAACCCAAGGACAAATCTTCTAAGTTAAGAGGTGTCAATTGAACCCATCCTACACCTATCATAAAACATTCCAGAATTGAATGTCGTCTTTTGAAACAAAGAAGGCGTGAAGTAGCCACTTCCTTGGCTATTGTGCAATCACCATGGGGAAGAGACCAGTCCATCTCCTAGCAGGAGATGAGTGATGACAGCCTTTTTAAAAAAAAAAGACAGTCAGAGAAAGAGAAAAGCAACATCCCAACAACTTGTGTTCAAGCCAAGCCAAAAAGCACTCCAGCCTGCTGCAGAACCCTACATCTACATTATACAGCAGTGCGAGTTCGAAGTAACCCACCGTCCTCCATGGAACTATGACGGAACTCACACTTGCCAAATGGAAACATTAATTTTGTCATAATGGGACACTACTTGAAAGGTTTTTGCTGGGCATCGCAAATAACTTATTAAAAAAACAGAACTGACCAGCTGAAAAAGTGGTTGCATATTTGTACTCTGAGAAGACCAGGACCAGCTGTGAGACCGTTGAATAGAGAGACAATGGGACTGCTCACTGATTCAATTAGCGAGATGGGTTTTGTCAATAGTGGTGATCAACATCCTTTGATTGTGTAAGAGCCAGAACTCTCTCCCACCCCCCCCCCCCCCCCCCCCCAACCGAATGTGTCTGGAAAGCTTTGAAATCTATCAACCTTCCAAGAAGCTTCTGTTTCAAACAGATGGTCACATGACCTATCTGTGGGCCAGACTGGGGCGTTTTGAATTGTGCCTCACAGAAAGGAAACAGACTGCAATTTGAAAGACCAAGGAGAAGGAAGCTCTTGCTCTCTCTACACTGCAGACAAAGCCTCTCTTCGGCCTTCTGGTACCAGAGAAGCAAGATTGAAATTGTGCACTGAGGCCCAGTGAGGACTCCAAGACCTTAATTTTAATTGAGGACATTGTATCAAGGACATTGCCACCCAGTAACTGAATTCCATTTATTACAAACTCTACTTCAACACCGCCCCCCCCCCCCCCCCCCCCCCCCAATTCTTTCTTCCCTTCCTATCTGTGTGTGTTTCTCTTATGTGCATGCTAGCATGGTTGTGTCCCATATTTTAGTAATTTTAACCGAGTTAGTGATCAGGCTAATAAATTTACATCTTTTTTGTTTAAACTTAAGAAAACTGTCTAGTTCATTGGCAATTACAATTAAAGTTCAGTGAGCAAAGGCTCACCTGAGGTGGTAAGCTAAAATCACAGTTTTAAAAGATAAACCCTGTTACGCCCAAACCAGGAAAAGGGCAAGAGGAGAGCCTTAGAACTCTTCCTCACCCGGTTGTAACAGGAACCTTCAATCAAGAGAGAAATCTACACTCCTCTCAGGCCTGCAACTATTGAGAACTTGATTTCCAAGAGAATTCAACAGGTTTATCGTAACCTCTCTTTTCTCCACCCCCACCCCCCCATCTAAAAGGCACCTTCCTTTTCCCTCCCTTTGTTTCCTCTTGTGTGTCTGCGAGCGAATGCGTTTGTGACAATTTCAGGATAAGGCATATTGATCTTTACAGACAAGGGAGGAGGGGGTCATAGTCACCCCACTTGCCCTTTTTCTTATTTGACCGCAACAGGGTTTATTCCTTTTAAACAGTGGTTGTGCTTACCACCTCCTGTGTTTTACCTTTCACTTTTACTGTGATCGTGAAAGAACCAATCGGACAGATTTTCTTGAGTTTAAACAAGAAAGAGGTAAGTTTATTATACTTAACAATCTAACCCTGATTTAAAAATAATAAAAACAACGCTACACATTCACGCACGCATTCACATGAGGAACACGCTCGCGCGCGCGCACACACAAATAGAGTACAAAGTGGAAAGTAGGTTTTTTGGTTGGATTAAAGTCCAGAATAAATAAAAGTTAAATACACAGTTTGAGGTTGGATGATTTGGTGATTGTCCTGCTGGAGTTGTACTCTTGAAGTCCTTGGTCAAAGTACACTTTGTAGCTGGCCTGCTTTGCTCAGGGTTTTCTTGAAGGCAGACTGGCCAGTGGCGCTCTTCCTCTGGTCTCTGGCTGTAGCAGTCTGTAGGCTTGGAGGGTCTACAGTCACAGATGATTTTCAAACTTGATACTCTCTGGCGAGAGAGAAAGGGAAGCACGCAGTCTTCTGCTGCTGCACACTCAGTTACTGCTTGTCTCGTCTGTCAAAACTCCCAATTTTTTTCAGAGATGGACAGACAGTCACAGGGTTCTCTCAATCTCCTTTTTGTTTTTTTTTATGAAGTCCAAAGTCTAAAACCAAAAATCCCTCTCAGGCTGTGTTGTCATTGTTAACCCCTGGAGGGATGTCTCCACTTATGATTAGCTCAAAATAGCTTTGAATGTCCTGCTAATGAGGATGATCTGGATAATCTACTCAGTTAGCCAAAGCATTGTTTTGGCTGGGCTTCTTGTTCGTTTCCAATTCGATCTGATATTTCAGATGCAAATTGCGGTGGCCATCTTGGCTGCCAGTTTTTTAAAAGAACTGTAGGATTTTTTTTCCATTGAAAGTCTCATGTAACTTTTCAACCGATGAGTTAGTATTTCTTATTTGGCATATAGTGCTTTTCTTGACATGATCTATAAACAATTGACTTACTGTTTTTAAAACCTACAAGAAAACCTGTCACTTATTATTTGAAAAATAACACGCCAAAGGGCTAAACTCTAATACAAATACACTTGCTGAGAGTGGGAGTTGAACAGTAGGAACCACCCACATAACAAATTGGGATTCGTCCATGATCTAAACCACCAGAAATGAGAGATTTGGAATACTGGAGGAAAATTGACCTCTAAAATTGTGGAAAAATAAACACCGTTTTTCTTGTTTCTAGCACCGTAGAGACAAAAAACAGAAGAATACAAAAAGGATGGCCACGTTTAATGCTAAGGAGTTTGTAGAGTAGGGAGAGATCTCCTACGATAAGTTAAACATTAAGTGCTTAGATTTAAAAAGCTTGGCTATAGAGGTGGGAGTCACTTCCAGATGAAAAGCAAAGAAACCTGAACTGGTGAAAAGTCTAGCCAACCATTTAAAACTTATCCCTGAACTAGAAGAGGAAAGCCTAGTATCAGACTCTGAAAACATAACTAGCTAGAATCCAGTTATAGATGAAAAGGGAAGAGATTCAGTTTCAGAAGGAAAAAGAGGTAAGGGAGGAGCAAAGAGAGGAAGCAGCAAGAAGGTTTGCGTTAGAGACTGCAAACCCAAAATGAGAATGCTGCCCGCCACTCAAACCTTATCCCCAATTCAGAGCAAAGCTTTGATGTGCTGAGACACTCTAGACTAGTGCCAAAATTTAACAAGTAGCCAGTT
The DNA here is from genome assembly GCF_036365525.1 of Heterodontus francisci. Lineage (NCBI taxonomy): Eukaryota > Metazoa > Chordata > Chondrichthyes > Heterodontiformes > Heterodontidae > Heterodontus > Heterodontus francisci. The sequence continues at coordinate 168,660,194 of NC_090372.1, read as the reverse complement.
GAGCCATATTTTATCACATTTGAGAAAGTAGCTACCAGGCTAAAATGGCCAAAAGAATTTTGGACACTCCCATTACAAGGCTAGTTTGTGGGTAGGGCTCGTGAAGCCTTTTCCCTGTTATTAGAAGAAAGTTCCTCTGGTTGTGAACAAACTAAAACTGCAATTCTAAATGCATATGAATTGGTGCCGGAAGCGCATGGACAGAAATTCTGACACACCTGGAAAAGACCCGCACAGACTTGCATTGAATTTGAAAGAATTAAACATGAGGCTTTTGATTTGCCAGAACCCTCATGAAAATTTGAGAGAAGTGGTGTTGCTGGAAGTGTTTAAAAATAGCATCCCAAGTAGTACCAGAACCCACATCAAAGAACTAAGAGTAAGGGAAGTAGCTAAAATGGCTGGCGACTATGAATTAATACACAATTCCCAAACTCTGATTAAATTTGGGTCTAGTAACTTGTATGAGCTAGGAAGAGAAATAGGGATGCAGGAGAAGCCGAAATGGGCTCGAGCAAAAGGAGAGCAGGGAAAGAAAAGCTTACTCGTCGCCAACTTTTAAAAGAAGGAACCAAGGGGAATAAACGAGTTTGGGTCTACCCGACATGTTTCCAGTGTGGCGAATCTAGGCATGTCCAGGCCAATTGGTATGCTTAAAACAAAAACAGCAGGAGTTACTGCAGTCAAGCCTGTGTCTGTGTCTGTAGTTTTGAAAATGTTCTAATATAACACAAGAGCAGAGCACATATCAGAACTTTTTGCACAAAAGAAAAAGGACGATTCCTGTGTCCCAGGCACCAGACAAGGAGATAACCATCCTCAGGAATACTGGTTGTTTTCAAACCCTACTGGCAGCCAAATTTACTGAAAATGCCAGTGGAAAGCAGAACAAGTACTATGGTATTAGTAAAAAGGCTTACTGGCAAATGCTTGAAGGTTACCTTAATTAAAATTTACCTACAGAGTAAATTAGTCACTGGGGTAGTGACAGTCAGAATCATTCCAAGCTTACCCATGCAGGGGATAGAGCTATTGCTGGATAGTGACTTGGCAGGAAACACAGTATTGTACCCAGAGGGTCCAGAACAGTCCAGGGAGAATGAAGAAACAGAAGGGAGAAAGCAAAGCTCTACAGCTGCAGAGGGCTGGGGAAGTCTTAAAAATCCCACAGGGGATGATAGAGCCAGAAGAATTTAAAGGAGCTAAGATAAAAGCTGCAAAAGTTGAAGGAAAAGCAACCGAGTACGGTTAGCTGAAACCTTTTTTTTTAAGGTTTAAATAGGGTTGAGGGAAGTTCCCAAACAGGAAAGATGATTAAATAAACTTGAGCCTTAAATGGCTGCTACAAACAATGTCAACTGTGTATTGTTGTTATATATGCACTTACGAATTAGGAGCAGAAGGCTATTCGGTCCTTCTAGCCTGCTCCACCATTCAATAAGAACATGGCTGATCTGTTTGAGTCTCGAATTCCACACTACCATCTACCCGATAACCTTTGATTCTTGTTAGGCAAGGGAATCAATCTACCCCTGCCTTAAAAATGTATTCAATGACCCTGCATCCACCACCTTCTGAGGCAGAGTGTTCCAAAGTCGCACAACCCTCAGAGAAAAAATTCTCCTCATCTCTGTCCTAAAAGGGCAACCCCTAATTTTAAAACAGTGCCCCCTAGTTCTTGACTCCCCCACAAGAGGAAACATCCTTTCCACATTCCCCTTGTCAAGACCATTCAGGATCTTTATATACTTCAATCAAGATCTGTTCACTCTTCTAAACTCCAGTGAAAACAGGCCCAGCCTGTCCAACCTTTCTTCATAAGACAACCTGCTCTTTCCAGGTATCAATCTAGTAAAACGCCTCTAAAATGCCTCCAACACATTTACATCCTTCCTTAAATAAGGAGACCAAAACTGCACACAGTATTCAAGATGTGGTCTCACCAATGCCCTGTATAACTGAAGCATGACATTCTTACTTTTATTTTCAATTCCTCTCAATAAAGAATAGTATTCTATTAGCCTTCTTTATGACTTTCTGTACCTGTATACTAACTTTTTTTGTGACTCATTCACTCGAACACCTAGAACTCTCTGCACCTTAGAGTTCTGTAGTTGTTCTCCATTTAAGTAATACTTTGCTTTTTTTATTCTTCCTGCCAAAGTGAACAACTTCACATTATACTCCATCTGCCAGATTTTTGCCCACTCACTCAACCTATCTATATCTGTCTGCAAGTTCCTTATGTCCTCTTTACAACGTACTTTCCTACCCATCTTTGTGTCATATGCAAATTTAGCTACCATGCCATCACTCTCTCATCTAAGTCGTTGATATAAATTGTAAAAAGTTGAGACCCCAACACAGACCCCTACAGGATTCCACCCGTCGCATTCTGCCAATCAGATGCTAATATGGTACCCACTACACCATGAGCTCCTACTTCGCGCAATAATCTTTTATGTGGCACCTTGTCAAATGCCTTCTGGAAATCCAAGTACAGTATGTCAATGGACTCCCCTTTATTCACGGCACATGTTACTACTACAAAGAACTTCAATAAATTGGTTAAACATCATCTCCCTTTCACAAAGCCATGCTGACTATGAACCTCAAATGGCTGCTACAAACAATGTCAACTGCCAACAGTTGTAAGGAGGAGTGAATGAAATTAATGTGTACAGTGGTGTGACCCAAAACTTTCTTAGTGTTTCTCTTTCCCTCTTTCAAAACCCAAAAAAACTAACAAAAAATGAAATCCAAGGAATTTCATTTTTCTCCCTTTTTAGGGGTGGTGTTTCGCACACCGGAAGTGCGATGATGTAACCACCATGGACTAACTCTGAAGTTATGAAAAATGGACTTGGTCTTTAAAAAAAAAAGCCCTTATTTTAAAACGTGAATAATGGTTCAAAATGATTGATTAAGAAAAAAGGATTGGCGTTTGTTTTTAATCAGGCAGTTTGAATACACAAATGACAGTTCTTCAAAGCAGAGGTGTCAATTGAACCTATCCTACATCTATTCTAAAACATTCCAGAATTGAATGTCGTCATCTTAAACAAAGAAGGTGTGAAGTAGCCACATCTTGGGCCGCTGAGGAAGAGACCAGGCATCTCTTAACTGGAGATAAGAGGTAACAGCTTTACCTTTTAACAAAAAAAAAGACAGCCAGAGAGAGAGATATAAAGAAACATTTTAACAAGCTTGTGCTTTCTGGCTTGACTGGAACTGCTCTGCTGCAGAATCCTACATCTACATTATACAACAGTAAGAGCTAGAAGACTCTATGACTCTAACCCACAGTCTTCAATTGAACCATCAAGCAAGAGAGAAATCTACGCTCATATCAGGCCTGCATCCATGGAGAACTTTATTTCCAAGAGAGTTCAACAGGTTTATTGTAACTTTTCCCCGCACTAAAAGGCTCTTTCCTTTTACCCTTCCCTCTTTTTCTCTTCGTGTGTGATTGTGCGGGTGGATGGGGGGGGGTTGTGTGCGTGCGATTGTGCGGGTGGATGGGGGGGTTGCGTGCGTGTGATTGCGCGGGTGGATGGGGTTGCTGCAATTTCGGGATAGGGTGTATTGATCTATAAATAATTGACTTTGTTTCAAAACCTACAACAAAACCTATCGCTGTCGGTTTATTTGAAAAATAATACCAAGGGGCTGAACTCTAATGCAAATATACTTGCTGCGTCAGGTGTGGAGTTGAACAGTGGGAACCACCCAAGTTACAGACTTGTCGTTACAAATCAGATCAAGTTCTTGCAATCTGTCCTCATAATTTAATCTTTTTAAATTTTTGTGGTATTCTGGTGAATCTGCACTGTATTCCCATAATGGCCAATATATCCTTCCTGGGTTTCATTGCCCAACACTAAATACAGTACTCCAAATGGATCTGAGCAAGGCTTTGTACAACTGAAGAATCATTTCCTCGACTTTTTATATTGCACCTTCTTTGAGATATAGGGAAAGAACATAGTTAGCCTTTTTGATGACTTTTTGTATCTGTGCACTGGCTTCTAGTGATTTCTGTATATGGACACCTAAATTCCGTTGCTACTCCTAACCTCACGCCATTTAAAAAAAAAAATGATTGGCATTTTGCTGATTTGAAGTGGATGACCTCACAATTCTGTGAATAGAACTGATTTACCACAGTGTTGCCTATTTAATGTCTCTATGTCCTTTTGTATCTTCTGCTCCTATCCATACCACTTAGTATGTAGGGCTGGAGGAGGTTGCAGTGATAGGAAGGGGTGAGGCCATGAAACTATTTAAGCATGAGGATTTTAAATTTGAGGCTTTGTGGGACTGGGAGCCAGTGCAAGTCAAGAACAGCGGGAGTGATGGATGAATGGGACAGTGCAGAATAAGATATGGACATGAGACTTTCGAATGAGCTTTGAGTTCAATGTGTGGAGGATGGGAGGCTAGTTGGGATAGCATTGGAATAGTCAAGTCTGGAGGTGACTAAGGCATGGATGAGCGTTTCAGCTGCGGCCAGGATGAGGCAGAGACTGAGATGGATGATACGGTGGTGGACATGGCTTGTCTTTGGGAGGAGAGGAAACTCTGCTTGTGATCTAACAGAACACACTGAGTCTAACAGTTTGGTTCAACCTGAGACAGTGGTTGGGTGGTGGGATGAAATTGTAGCTGGGACAGCATTTGTGGCATGGGGCAAAGATGATGACTTCGGCCTTCTTGATATTTAACTGGAGGAAACCAGTGCCTCCAACACTGGATGTTGGACAGTCTTGACAACAGATTTAGAATTGGATGTCATCAGTGTACAGGTGGAAGCTGACTGGAAAGGAAGTTCAGTTGTCCGCAGTTTAGTGGGAACGGGGGACCAGTCGAGAACCAAGATCGCCCCAACCTCTGTGATCGAGCTGCAGTATGCTGACGATGCTTGCGTATGCACACGCTCAGAGGCAGAGCTTCAAACCCTCGTCAATGCATTCATGGAAGCGTAGGAAAGAATGGGCCAGAAGCTAACATCCGAAATACCAAGGCCTTATTCAAGCCTGCTCCCACAGCACAACACTGCTGCCGGCTATCAAGATCCCCTGCGAACCGCTGGACAATGTGGGTCACTTCTCATGCCTCTTGGCAAGGACAGCCATCGGCAATGAAACTCAACATCGCCTCCAGTGTGCCAGCGAAGCCTTCGGTCGTCTGAGGAAAAGAGTGTTTGATGACAAAGACCTCAAATCTGTCACCAAACTCATGGTCTACAGGGCCTCAGTGTTACCTGCCCTCCTGTATGTGTCAGAAACATGAACACTGTACAGCAGACATTTCAAAGCCCTGGAGAGAGAGCACCAGTGGGTGCCTGCAACTTCAGTGGCAGGACAGGTGCTCCAATATCAGTGTTCACTCTCAGGCCAACATCCCCAGTATCGCGACACTGGTCATGGCTTGTCAGTTACGTTGGGAGGGGCCACATCGTCCACATGCCTGACACAAGACTCCCAAAACAAGTTTTCTGCTCTGAGCTCCGTCACGGCAAGAGGATACCAGGAAAGCAGATGAAACGCTACAAGGATGTCCTTTAAAACCTCCCTGAAAAAAATGTGACATCTCTACTGATGCATGGGAATCTCTTGCCCAAGACCACCCAAAGTGGAGAAGAAGCATCCGCGAAACTGCTAGCCAGTTCGAACAATGTCAACATGCCCAGGCAGCGACCAAGTGCAAACAGTGGAAGCAGTGTTCGGAAATTCGAGTATCCCATCCACTCATCTCATCAAACACCACCTGCCCCACCTATGGCAGAGTGTGCAGATCCAAAATTGGACTATTCAGTCACCTAAGGACTGACAACCCTGGAGTGGAAAAAAGTTATCCTTGTTCCTGAGGGAATGGGGGTTAAGAGAGCAGTATTGTGTTTCATGGACAAGATGTGCTTGGAGACGTCATGGGAGTAGATGGGGAAAACAATTAGACGACAATACTGAATCAGCACCGAGTCCGAGGGGAGATTTGACTTGGTGGGCAAGGGGGAGAAAAAAAGTGGCATGGCCTCGAACAGTGCCAAGAAGACCATGAATCCCAACCCAGCCAACTCTTTGCGGTCCTTTTCACCTTTTCTGCAAGTACCCCAGGCACAATCTCAATTCCCCACTCCCCATCATGTGACTAATTCCATGTTGCATCCCTTTGTGCCTAGCAATGAGTGCTGCCATCCTGCAAGACATTCCAGATTCCAATCCTACATACTGTTCTGCGATCCCATTTCATTCCCCATAATTATTCCCAGGTCTTACCTTTTGAGCTCTTCCACATGATTATAGCTTCTTTCATCTTTCCTTTTCTCCCATCCTTATCTTCCTTTGCCCCTCTTCTGCCTTCCACTCCTCCTTCCTTTTTACCTCCACCTTCCATCCACTTTCATTACCACCCCCTTCCTTTGTCTTCCTCCTTCCTCCCCACCCTCCTGCTTTCTTTTCCCATGTTCGCTGTCTGCCGCTCACCCACTTGCACTCTGCTGTCCAGCCGATATCCATCCTCTAAGGAATGCTATCAGGTTTTCACAGAATCACAGAATAATACAGTGCAGAAGAGGCCCTTCGGCCCATCGAGTCTGCACCGATGCATTAAAACACCTGACCCGTCTACCTAATCCCATTTGCCAGCACTTGGCACGTCATAACATTCAAGGCTATGATGTGCCAAGTGCTCATCCAGGTACTTTTTAAAGGATGTGAGGCAACCTGCCTCTACCACCCTCCCAGGCAGGGCATTCCAGACCGTCACCACCCTCTGGGTAAAAAAGTTCTTCCTCAAATCCCCCTTAAACCTCCCTTAAACTTGTAACCCCTCGTAACTGACACTTCAACTAAGGGGAACAGCTGCTCCCTATCCACCCTGTCCATGCCCCTCATAATCTTGTACACCTCGATCAGGTCACCCCTCAGTCTTCTCTGCTCCAGTGAAAACAACCCAAGCCTATCCAACCTCTCTTCATAGCTTAAATGTTCCATCCCAGGCGACATCCTGGTGAATCGCCTCTGCACCCTCTTACCAAAGTTCTGTACAACTCCAGCATGACCTCCCTGCTTTTGTAATCTATGCCTCGATTGATAAAGGCAAGTGTCCCATATGCCTTTTTCACCACCCTATTAACCTGCCCTTCTGCCTTTTAGAGATCTATGGACAAACACGCCAAGGTCCCTTTATTCCTCGGAACTTCCCAGTGTCAGGTCATTCATTGAATACTTCCGAGTCACATTACTCCTTCCAAAGCGTATCACCTCACACTTTTCAGCGTTAAATTCCATCTGTCCAATTGACCATCCCATCTATATCTTCCTGTAACCCAAGACACTCCACCTCACTGTTAACCACTCGGCCAATCTTTGTGTCATCTGCGAACTTACTGATCCTACCCCCCACATAGGTTTTGTTTGATCTTCAATGTGAAATAGTTGTCAGAAATGGTCCAGAGTTCTCCCAGCAGGGGTGGGCACTAGATCAATGCGAGATATAAATTAGAGAAGATTTTATTTCTTTCCTGAATCATGCTTCTTCGTATGGGTAGCATTAATTTTTATATATTGGTTTGCTTGAACTGATCAGGTTGTCGAATAGTGCGAGCGCAACAGATGGGCAGTGTGCTTAGTCACGGTAATCAGAGGACCTGGTAAACGGCTTGTATGGGAAGAGGTTTGTAAAATTGATGCAAAGGGCTCACCATTCAAGCTATATGCCACCTCATTCTCAAATTGTTTTGGTATTTTTCCTGTTAAAACCCAAAACTTCTGTCCACAATCCCAATCCGTAGGGTTAAGCTTTTGGTTTGAATAGCTTCATATCCTGCTTTTTCGGTTTTGTTTGGCGAAATTTTAATTCAGAAATTTTCATCTTAATTATTTTGCATGTTTCACAATTTATGGCTCAGATTTGTTTTGAGTCTTCACATGACCGTTTTTAATGTTTAGTCTGATACATTTTAAATTTTTTATTGCTTTATGAAGTTTTCTATAGTAATTGCCATTAAAATTGGCAGAAATAGCAAGCATGCAGTATAAAGCAGTATTTTGTGATGAGTGCTGTAATGAAACTTGGGTATTTTACATTGTTTGATTTTATTTAAGTTAACAAAATGGTTCAGTGCATAATTGAAAACATAGGTTGCAGGAACCTTTTGTTCTCTCTTCCCCAATTTTATATTTTTACTTTTATCCATTGTTCAGGTTCTTCACACCTGAAAAAGGTGGAGTAGGTACCCTATTCTAACCAATTTTGCATTATCAGCAAGATTTGCTGTCTAGTTTTTTTTTTTTTGATTTTTCACTACAATTCTGTATTTGTTTGTTGGAGAAACCTAGCCACTTGAATGTGCTATGCCAAAGCTGAGTTAGAGATATTGTTCATAGCAGCAACTGAATCAGGGAGCTGAATTAATGCACAATTCGGCTAGACTCGCTAATGTAAATGATGTAATTACGCAAAAGCAGATCGAAATGAAACCCATCTCTTTTTTTGTAGGTTTTCAAGTGTTATTGACACTGATTTCTTGGCCTTATAAATTGTATGGTGACAGTGAAAGGTTTGGCCAAGAGTCATTACGGCACAGAAGGAGCCCATTCAACCTATAGAGTCCATGTTGGCTCTCTGTAAAGCAATCCAGTCAGTCCCATTCCCCTGCTCTATTACTCTGCAAGTTTATTTCCCTCAAGTGCCCATCCAATTTCCTTTTGAAATCATTGATAGTCTCTGCTTCCAGCACCCTCATCGGCAGCAAGTTCCAGGTCATTACCACTCGCTGAGTTTAAAAAAAAAAAAAAAAAGTCCTTCCTCAAATTCCCCCTGGGCACATTCTTGCCCAAAACCTTAAATCTGTACCCGCAATTCTTGTACGATATACTAATGAGAACAGCTTTTCTTTGTGTACCTTATCTCATACACCTCTATCAGATCTCCCCTCAATCTCCTTTCTTTGAAGGAGAACAACCCCAGCTTCTCAACCTAAGCTTGGAGCTAAAATTCCTCATTCCTAAATCATTCTAGTAAATCTCCTCTGCAACCTCTCAAGGACCCTCACATCCCTCCTAAAGTGTGGTGGCCAGAACCACTTGCACTACTTTAGTTGTGGCCTAACTGGCGAAGTAATTTTTGGAACCTTCATTGTCATTTGTGGCCTCTTTGCACAGTGGTATAAGTTTATTTTTTTTTAAAAAAAGCAAGTTAGTCAATGCTATGTTCACAGTTGGTATATGCATATTTTTTTTTAATTAGAGGAAAAGTGGCTAGTGCCCACCAGCTATCACTTGATTTAGAAATGGGAAAAGATATCATCAATTAAAAAAAAAACCTACAATAATCTGGGCACTGGCAAGAAAATCGTAGCCCTGTACAAGTATTCTATTGTTTTACTAACTTTATTGATAAAGAAATCTTGTTCATGATTCTGGGATTATGGGGTGAAATGTATAATTTTTCCCCCCTTTGTTACGACTGAGGCAGGAGCAATACACTGTCAATTCAGTTCCATCACTCCACAGGTTGCAGCATATTAGTTTTCCGACCCAACCGGAAAACAGCCAAATTAAACACTAGTAACGCCCAGAATAAAACAGACCAAACCAGGTATCTTTAGATAACAACAAATTAACTATTTATTAAAAAAGCCTAAATCTTAAACGCAATTAAGATAAAACTATGTCTAAAGACCTTATAACTCCCTCATTCACACACATGCATTCAAAAATAACCGTAGTTAACCGGTTTTAAAAGTGGTGTTTTTAAAAAATTAGCTGTTTCTTAATAAATAGATAAGTAAGTCTTTGTGGGTTATATTCCTGATGGATGAGGTATTCTAATGTGAAAATAATCAAATGCGACACGAAGTCACCACCTGGATTTGATGAAATAGTCTCTTCAGTAGATAGGGATGCAAAACACTTTGGCTGCAGCAGGTATCAAGACTACTGGGGAATTCCAGAAAATACAGTCGAGAGATTCCTGGCATGGAAATAAAATGAGTTTTGCTACCTTCAGCAATACGAATGGTCTCTTTATATATAAAAAAAAAAAGGCTTTTTCTTCCTTCAGGCAATTAACTTGGCCTGTAGCTCCTTGTAGAATTTCTGCTGAGAGAATAGATAGCTCTTTTTTTTCTTCAGTAGCATGCCTCTCTGTAGAGTGTCTCAAAATTGGTTTCAGCTGGTTCAGTTTTACGCACTACCAAATCAAAATTTTACCATGTGACTCCTCTCGCCTGCTGTGGCCTAGGGGCAGGTGCAGCCGGCACCCTGTGTTCAGTCTTAAAAGCACGCTGTTTTCAAACAGAGTCTTAAAGGCACACAATGTTTAATCCGAGGAGAAAAATAATTACAAGTTCGTGACACCTTAAGTCTTCTCCTCTTTTCTCCTGCAAGTGCTGGGATTCCATCAGCCTTCCTCCCAGTAGTCACAATTAAGACCAGTGCCAAGGCTTGACTTGAGCCTAGTGAGGATTGGCAGGGTATTCAATCATTGGGGGCATTTCAGTATTTCCAGCAGAGTAGTGCTCAGTGAAAATTCTCGCTCCTCTTCTTTCCCGTTGCTACTTTTCTTGGCCAATTATAGTGTACATATTGGCACCCTGGATGAGATCAGCTAACTTGGGCACAGAAATGTTTACATTTCATTTGTGTTTCAAAATCTTACGAAGTATAACTACTGTGTGGCACACCTTTTACAGTGCCTGCATATCTGCTTACCATGTGAATAGCGAACAAAATGGTTAAGATTGCAACATAGTATATGAAGTATTTTGTTTTAAACATGATACTAAATTTCAGCACTGAAGTTTTGCAGGATTTTGATGCCTGGCTTATGCTCAGTTAGATGATTGGTGGTGGTAGGACTGCTACGTTTGGTCCCAGTATCCTCCATTTGAGGAGCGGCGAATCAGTCTGAGTCGTCTCCTGTTTCCTCTTTTGAAGTCCATGGATGTGGATTGGGGACAGAATCTGGCTCAGTTTTGATGCCCCCTGCAGTTGTGTAGCCAGTCGACACTTAGTGTTAAGGGTTACATATGAATAATGACCACTGGTACCTATGGTATCATACCTCAAGAAGGTGTTGATGACTTATGGAGAAGACAGGAGAAAACTGATGATGAAATGAATGATTGATTGATCTGCAAATCTAGAATTACTGGAAGTGGTACTGGATTACAACCCAGTACTATTTCTTCTTTAACGTAATTTATTTTTATAAAAGAAAAGCCCTCTTTCCCTCAATTTTAGATATATCCATAATAATTCTCAACATAACCAGTTAATATAGGAAACACATTTTAAAAGCAGTTTAATAAAGTAAAATGGAAAATATGTTGAACGTGTCTTAATACAGTGCATTTTATATTGTGTGCTGATGTTTGGTTCAGTTTATCTATCATTCATGCTGTCAGGAGTCAGACCCATAGAGGTCTCAGAAGAAAGGTTCTTCATGTGACTTTTGCATAGTAGCATTTGCAGGGATAGGAGCTGTCTTGATACTGATGATTTTTTAAAAATTAAAGCTACATAAGATTTCTTTTCATTTCTGAAAAAAAAACTTCTAAATTCGAAGAGCAGTTTTAATCCCGAGATGCAGGAAGAGCCAGGTTATGGGAAATTTGAAAATTATTTTTTAAAAACTAAGTTCAACATCAGTTTGGGCGAATTGGGCTGGAGTGATATTGTGCATAATTGAGTTACATACTGCCAGTCAAATTTCTTAAATATAAAGTGATTCCCAATCTGGGACCAGGACCAAAGATTTACATGTATAAAGATCTCTGTGAAACATATGATGTAGGTCAAGCAAAAGCATGCAGTGAGAATGAAAACCTGAGCAAGAAACTGCTGAATGCTACACACTATCTCGCCCAGCCCAGCCCCGCTCATGTATGTGTGTACTCTCTTTCCCCCTGTTCCCTCCCTCCCTCCCCATGCACCCTGACTTCCTGGATAGCAGAGGAAGCTGCTTCATGCACACTGTCCCTCCCTATGGGGAAATAGCTCATTTTCACTCCGTCAGTTCCGATTGTCTTTCTGAGGCCAGGAACTCATCAACGATTCCTGCTTTACACATCTGTTCTATTAGGTATGAAGACTGTAAACCAGACTAATAGTTTACGAGGGTACATCCTCAAATAGAAACATATCATAAGCTTGCGATGTACTGAAATTTCACTTGTAGGGCTTGCTCCAGATGGAGTAATCTATGTTTTGTTTTATTGTGACTATCCTGCAGATCTGTCGTAAAACCTCAATGGCAGGACCTGTTGCCGTGCAAGATAGGAATCTGGTTTTATTTCTTTCTGAAGTCATTGCCACAGTTTTATCAGGTAGGAAGAAACCTGTAAGTAGCTTGTATGTTTGACATTCATTTGATTGAAAGAAGCATTGTTGCCCTCTCATGCAAAGCCCAATTCCTGAAACAGCATGCTCCAAAAATTCCATTTTCACAGCTGTAGCATCAAAACCCAAGAAAATTTACTCTGCATTAAATGTGGATATCTGTTGTAGTAATTATATGATGTAGATAGGGAGAAATTATTCCCATTGGCAGAAGGGTCGAGAACTAAAGGACACTGATTTAATGTGATTATCAAAAGAACCAGAAGCAACATGAGGAAAAACTGTTTTTTTTTTATACGCAGCAAGTGCTTAGGATCTGGAATGCACTGCCTGAGAGTGTGGCGGAAGCGGATTCAATTGTGGTTTTCGAAAGGGAGTTGGATAATTATCTGAAGAGAGGAGAATTGCAGGGCTACGAGGAAAAGTCAAGGGAGTTAGACTAACTGAGTTGCTGCTTCAGAGAGCTGGCGCAGACACAACCAGCTGAATGGCCACCTCCTGTGCTGTAACCGCTCTGATTTTATGTAGTGTTACCAAAGTGCTTCCCTTTTAATTTATTTTTTGAGGACTTGTGTTAAAACTGAAAAGATTCCACGAATGGGTTTTTTTTTTAACAAGTTCACCGAAAGGACACTTGAGATGTTTGAAAAACCACCATGCTGGAAGTCATGTGCTTTGGGCTCAGTAAACACCAGAACCCTTGGTGACCTGGGGAAAAATGATTACAGAGAAGCCACATGTCATATGGTTCATGGAGGTCAGGAGGTTGACTCTGTTTGGAGTTTGTAGATTGATTTCAGTTTAGTTGGACTGTTTGAAGACAGTTGGTGTTTACCTGCCAGGGGAAAAAAGAAACCACCCAGCTCAGCTTTCTCTACCCCTTTAAAGAAATCCTGCGAAAATCCAGTGTGGGACAGCTAAAATCTTTTTGGTGCTGCATAGCTCCTGAGAAGCTGGAAAAAATCCTGCTGTGTGTGTGCGCGCGCTGGCGGAAAACTCTGATGCCACATTTCTTCTAGAAAGCCTACTTGAATAATTCTCGCCATCTCCAGAGTGGACTGCTTCTGAAACTATCCCAGTGACCTGTCTCTCTGTACCCGGACGCCAGACCAAAAAAAGGGACAACTGACCGCCTCCTTTTATCTTTTTTTTTCTATCAAGAATTAGCAAGTATTTGACCAAAGTTGTCTTTTTTGTCTTTTTTTTTGTAACAGACGTCTACAGAGGGAATGTCTGTTATTTTCCGGTCTCTGTGTGTGTGTGTGTGAATGAGTGTAATTAGGGAATTTAAAAAGGGAACTTTGTATTTCAATCTGTGTTAATGCTTTGCTTTGTTACTGATTAAGTCTTGTTTCATAATAAACTGATAGTTTTGTTTAATAAAAAAAACCTGGTTGGTGTATTTTTATTCTGGGATATAAAAAATTAAGTATATGATTGGCTGTATCGGTAACCGGGTAAACAATTAAATATATGTTGTGACCTGTGGAGTAGTGGAACTAGAAAAGACAGCGTACTCCTCCCGCCTTGGTCGTAACATTATAATTGGGGCCTCGTTTGGAATGTCTTTGTCAGTTTTTATGACCTTCCTGGAGAAGGAGGATGTATCCCAGAGTGATTTGAGAAACTTAACCAAGGTTAGGTTAAAGGAATTGGCAAAAAAGTTGTCATTAGAGTTAAAGCCAGGAGCTAAGAAAGCAAATACAATTGAAGTAATAGCACACCATTTGAAACTGGAAGAAGAAGCAGGCGAGCCAGATGGTAGTGCAGTTGAATTAACTAGGATTCAGTTGTAATTGGAAAAACTTCAGCTTTAACAGGAAAGAGAATTGACGAGCAAAAATTTGAACTTGATAGAGAAGTAAGGGAAAAAAAGAGCATTACAAAGAGAAAGAGAAGAAAGGGAATTCAAATTAGAAAAGCTGGAACTAAAACAAAAGGCTGGCTTTTATTCCAATGAAAGTTCTGAGGAGGAAAGATCTGACTCCAGGCCAGGACTCTGGAGAGCTGTTTAAATTTGTGCAGGCCCTCCAGAGGTTTGAGGAAAGGGACGCAGAGGCATTTTTCATTTTTTTTTTGAAAAGATAGCTAAACAGATGAAGTGTCCAAAAGAAAGTTGGACACTGCTTATGCAAAGCAGGCTGATGGGCAGAGCTCATGAAGTTTATGCTATATTTTCTGAGGAGGCTGTTCTCACTGCTTGAGTTGGTCCCTGAAGTGTACATGCTGAGATTTCGAAACTTCTGGAGACAGCCTGGGCAGATTATATAGAATTTGAGAGGGTAAAGCAAATTAATTTCAATTGTTGGATGTGGACACTAAAGGTAGAGGCCACGTATGAGAACCTTGGGGAAATAATTCACCTGGAAGAATTAAAAATTTCACTTTCTCCATTAGTAAGAACCCATGTAGAGGACCAGAAAGTTTCAACAGCCAGACAGGCAGCTGAGATCGCTGCTGATTATGAGCTTGTTTACAAGCCCAAACCCTTTGTCCGTCACCCCCACAAACCCAAGAAGGATAGAAGGTGGGAGGGTGCGAGGAAGGCAAGTAGCTGGGGACAAAAACGACAACTGGGAACGCTACGGAATCTCCTCAGACCAGAAAGGAAGATGCTGAGGGTGGAAGTGGGGTCCAAAAGCCTAAATGTTACCATTGTCAAAAGGTGGGACACCTTCATGCAGAATGCTGAAGGTTGCGGGGTAAACCCATGGGACTTACTGGGGTGCACAAGGCCAATGCAGAGAAAGGGGCCCTGACTGGGCATGTGACCGATCTGGCTGTAACTTTGACTGCAGCTGTAAGGCCAAGTACAAAAACTGCTGAGTGCAGCGGACGTGAACAAGATACCTGAGAGTTATAGGGAATTCTTGTCAAAAGGGAAATTAACTCTTTATTCCTCAAGTGTGGCAGCTAATCCTATAGTTATACTTAGGGATACAGGAACAATCCAAACTCTCTCGCTGGGGAACGGCATAACATTTCCACCAGAGAGCGCATTGAATGTTAAGGTTTTAGTGAATAGTATCGGCGGGGAGTATATACCCATGCCTTTGTATCGGGTGCACCTGGAGTGTGACCTAAAGTCTGGAACGGTAACTGTAGTTGTCCATAGTTTGCCTGTAGACGGAGTTGACCGACTCCTGGGGAATGATTTGACCGGCGCGAAGGTAGTTGCCTTTCCAGTATTCACAGAAAGACCAAATGAAGTTAGAGAGAGAACAGTTGCAGGAAAAGGTTCCAGGAATTTTTCCTTTGTGTGTAGTGACCCGAGCAATAGCTAAAGAAGTTCCGTTGTCGGAGGTAAAATTGGCACCACAGACACATAACCAAATATCTAAAACTTTTTTGGGGATTTGGATAATCCGAAGGAAGTGTTCAGTACGTTTCTCTGATCAAGGCTCAGCAAGCCAATCCAGAGTTAAATAAAGTGGCACAATTGGCTCCAACAGAAGCTGTATCTCCAAGTATCACCAGGAATAATTAAGGGTAGCCCATGAAATTCGTATGGTGGGACATGTGGGGATCCAGAAGATCCAATCAAGTATTGGTTGATATTTTTACTGGCCAGTTATTTCCAAGGATGTGGTGCAGTTTTGTAAAATACGCCATGCGTGTCGGATTGTGGGAAACACGCGAACTGCCATAAAACTGGCACCTCTCATTCCCATACCAGTTTTTGGGGAAGCATTTAGTAGGGTGTTAGTAAACTGTGTAGGACCTTTACCGAAAAGAAAAGCGGGATACTAATATATACTCACTATCATGGATATGATGGCTACACAGTTCCCAGAGGCCATTCCCTTGGGAACAATTTCTGCTAGGGTAGTGGTAGAGAAGTCACCCAGTTCTTCACGAGGTATAGATTACCGATTGAGATTCAGTCAGATCAAGGTTCCAATTTTATGTTCAAAATTTTCCAGTAAGTTATGAATAATTTGGGTATAACACAGTTAAAGTCTTCAGCCTACTACCCACAGACACAAGGAGCATTAGAATGGTACCACCAGACCCTCAAAATGATGATCAGGGCATACTATCATGAATATCCCCATGATTGGGATAAAGGCTAGAATTTCTTTTGTTTGACAATAGGGATTCACCTAATGAGTCTACTGGTTTCAGTCCTTTTGAATTAGTTTATAGACTGAGATAAGAGGTCCTCTAAAGCTAGTTAAAGAAAGGTTTTTAGAACAGAGGGACAAATCTTCTGTGCTAGATTATGTATCCGTGTTCTGGGAGCGGCTCAGGAGAACCTGCAAAGTCACTCGAACACCTGAAAGCTTCCCAAATCACCATGAAGAAATGGGCAGACAAGCATGCCAAGACCTGTATATTTCAACAAGGAGATGAGGTGTTCGTATTGTGGCCTTTTACAGGATGAACATCTGAAAGTGTGGTTCAGTGGTCCTATAAAGTGGTCAAAAGAATTGGTAAAGTAAATTATTTGACACCCCAGATCGCTGGAAAAATTATCGGCTGTGTCATATCAATATGTTGAAACAATATCATTGGGAGGAGGATAAGCAAGCATCAGATAGTAGGGACCGTAAAGGATGAAAGGGATAGTGAGGATGAGCCAGAAGGAGGCCAAGACAATTCTCAAATTGAACCTCCTATTATCTGGTTAGGTAATACTGAATTGTTAGGGAGATTGGACACTGTGTTCTGCATTTCAACATGAAAGCAACGAGAAGACCCAACAAGGCTACTCACAGCATTCAAAGAAGTCTGTAGGGACAAGTCTGGATGTACAACCTTAGCCACACATGATGTGGATGTCGGGGAATGCGTTCCTATAAAACAGCATCCTTATTGCTCAAGTCCAGAGAAACAAGCTCAGGTGAAAGCAGAAATCCAGTACATGTTGGAAAAACCACCTAAATTAACCCAGTCAAAGCAGCTGGAGTTTCCAGTGATGTTGATGCCTAAACCTGACGGTTCAGCTAGATTCTGCATAGACTACAGAAAGGTTAATGCAATAACAAATGCAGACTCCTACCCAGTTCCTCGCTTGGATGACTGTATTGACAGAGTGGGCAGTGCTACGTTTCTTACAAAAATAGATTTGTTAAAGGGATACTGGCAGGTTCCTTTAACACCCCGAGCTAAAGAAATATCTGCCTTTGTCACACCAAACGGTCTTTTCCAATGCCGAGTGATGTCATTCGGGCTAAAAAATGCCCCACTTTTCAGAGACTAATGAACCAAGTGGGAGCCGGTGTTCCTAACTTGGGTGGTTTACCTTGACGGTGTGCTGGTATACAGTGACACTTGGAAGGACCTCTTGGAAGAACTAGAAGCTCTTGTTTAGAAAATTACAGTTGGCTGATTTAGTGGTAAACCTTGCCAAAAGTGAATTTGCAAAAGTGAGAGTAACCTACCTCGGGCATATAGTAGGGTAAGGAGAAGTGTTGCCAAGAACAGTGAAAGTACAAGTATTGGTGGAGTTTCCTATCTGTAAGACCAAGTGTGAATTCATGCGGTTTTCGGGGATGTGTGGTTTCTACCGCAAGTTTTTACCAAATTTTAGTACTCTAGCTGCTCTACTGACAGATTTTCTACAAAAAAAGAAAACACAGGTAGTGTGGTCAGGGGTGTGCCAAGCATCTTTTGAGAGGCTGAAAGCTATTTTGATTAATGAACCAGTGTTAGCTCTCTAAATTTCACTCAGCCCTTCAAGATGGCAAATGATGCTAGTGACCTGGGGGGGTCGGTGCAATCCTATTACAAGACGTTGAGTCAGGCATAGAAAGGGCAGTGGGATACTTTTCCAAAAAGCTAAGTCAACACCAAAAAGGATATTCAACAGTGTAAAAAGAAACCCTGGGATTATTACTGACTCTTCAGCATTTTGAAGTTTATGTCCACCATGACTACAGAGAGACACTGGTATATACTGATGATAACCACCTAGCCTTTGTGGAAAAATTAAAAAATGGGAATGCCAGACTATTCCGATGGAGGTTACTATTAGAACCTTATTACTTAGAGTATTCACATTGCGGGGGAAAAAAGTGATGTAATTACGGATGCTTTGTCTCGAATCTAACTTAATATGTTTTAATATTTTTCATCTGTTTTTTCCACTCTTCGTAATGCAACGCATTTAAAAATGGCATTTCATTCCTCCAAGGATGGAGGTGCTACGAACATATTTCCAGTTTTTAAAATTTTTTTGAGGACTTGTGTTAAAACTGAAAAGATTCAATGGATGTTTATTTTTTAGCAAGTTCTCCGAAAGGACACTTAAGAAGTTGTTTTAAAAACCACCAGTGCTGGAAGTTATGTGGTTTGGGTTCAGTAAACAGCAGAACCCTTGGCGACCTGGGGGAAAAATGGTTACAGAGAAGCCATGTGTCAAGGTTTATGGAGGTCAGGAGGTCGACTCTCTGGGATTTGGGCATTATTTACAGTTTAGTTGGGATGTGAACTGTTTGAAGACAGTTGATGTTTTCCTGTCAGGGAAAAAAGAAACCACCCAGCTCACCACCTCCACCCCTATGAAGAAATTCTGCAACGATCCAGTATGGGAGAGCTAAAGTCCCTGGTGCTGCATAGCTCCTGAGAATCTGGAAAAAATCCTGCGATTCAAAGGTGTGCTGGCAGAAAACCCTGATGCGACATTTTTCATCGAAAGCCGACATCGCCAGAATGGACTGCTTCTGAAACGATCCCAGTGACCCGTCTCCCTCTACCGACACGCCAGACCAAAAAAGGACAATTGACATCCTTCCATGTCTTGTCTTTCTGTTTCTCACAAATTAGCAAGTGTTTGGCCAAAGTCATTTTTTTTTTTTGTCTTTTTGCAACAGACGTCTGCGGAGGGAATTTCTGTATTTTCTCCAGTGTGTGTAACTGAAATTGGGGAATTTAAAAAGGAAACTTTCATATTTCAATCTGTGTTAATGCTTTGCTTCGTTACTGGTTAAGTCTTGTTTCATAAACAACAAAATTATCAGTTTATTAATGAAGAAACCTGGTTGGTGTATTTTTTGGGATAAAAAATGGAGTACATGATTGACTCTATCGGTAACCGGGTGAACATTTAAACATATGTTGTGACCTGTGGAGAAGTGGAACTAGAAAAGACAGTGTACTCCTCTCACCTCGGTTGTAACAGTACTATTAAACAATATCCTAATATTTATTTATTTATTCGTGGTATGCCAGTGTCGCTGGCAAGGCCAACATTTATTGCCCGTCCCTAATTGCCCTCGAGAATGTGGTACTGAGCTGCCTTCTGGAATCGCTGCAGTCCATGTGATGTTGGTACACTCAGTGTTGTTCAGCAGGAATACCAGGATTTTGACCCAGTGACAGTGGAGGGGCAGCACTATAATTCCAAGTCAGGTGGGTAGGTGGGAGGGGAACTTGCAAGTTCCCATGTGTACGTAAGAACACAAGAAATAGGAGCAGGAGTAGCCCATTCGGCCCCTCAAGCCTGCCTTGCCATTCAATAAGATCATGGCTGATCTGCCCCAGACCTCAACTCCTCTTTCGTGCCAGCTCCTCATAGCCCTCAACTCCCTGAAATTTCAAAAATCTATCTACCTCCTCTTTAAATACTTCTAGTGATCTAGCCTCCACAACTCTCTGGGGTAGAGAATTCCAGATGTTCACTACACTCTGAGAAGAAATTCCTTAGCACCTCAGTTTTAAATGAGTACCCCTTATTCTGTAACTATGTCCCCTAGTTTGAGATTCCCCCACTAGTGGGAACATCCTCTCAACATCTACCCTGTCAAGCCCACTCAGAATCTTGTACGTCTCGATAAGATCACCCCTCATTCTTCTATACTCTATTGAATAAAGGCCTAACTTGTTTAGCCTTTCTTGATAAGTCAACCCAGCCAATTGCTGGAAAATGGGATAGGTACCTGATGGCTGGCACAGACAAGATGGGCCGAAGGGCCTGTTTCTGTGCTGTATAACTCTATGAACCTCTTCATCTCAGGAATCAGCCTAGTAAATCTCTTTTGAACTGCCTCCAATGCCAGTATATCCTTTCTTAAATATGGGGACCAAAACTGTACACAGTACTCCAGGTGCAGCCTTACCAATACCCTGTACAATTATAACAAGACTTCCCTATTTTTAAACTCCAACCCTCTAGCAATAAAGGCCAAAATTTAATTTGCCGCCTTAATTACTTGTTGCACCTGCATGCTAACATTTTGTGTTTCATGCACAAGAACATCCAGAACCCTCTGCTGCACTTTTTTGAAGTCTCTCTCCATTTAAATAATAGTCTACCTTTTGATTCTTCCTACCAAAGTGCATGACCTCGCACTTTCCTACATTAAACTCCATCTGCCAAGTTTTTGCCCACTCACTGAACCTATCTATAGCCCCTTGCAGATTCCTTATGTCCTCATTGCGACTTGCCCTCCCACCTATTTTTGTATCCTCAGCAAATTTGGATATATTACACTCTGCCCCCTACTCCAAGTCATTAATATAGATAGTAAATAATTGAGGCCCTAGGACTGATCCTTGTGGCACTCCACTAGTTACTTTTTTCCAACCTGAAAAAGACCCATTATAATCCCAACTCTCTGTCTTCTGTGAGTTAACCAATCCTCAATCCATGCTAATACATTACCCTCAATACCGTGAGCTCCTATCTTGTGTAATCATCTTTTATGTGGCACCTTATCGAATGCCTTCTGGAAATCCAAATACACTACATCTTCTGGTACCCCTTTATCATCTCTGCTTGTTATATCTTCAAAGAACTCTAACAAATTTGTCAAACATGATTTCCCTTTGGCGGCACAGTGGCGCAGTGGTTAGCACCGCAGCCTCACAGCTGCAGGGACCTGGGTTCGATTCCGGGTACTGCCTGTGTGGAGTTTGCAAGTTCTCCCTGTGTCTGCGTGGGTTTTCTCCGGGTGCTCCGGTTTCCTCCCACAAGCCAAAAGACGTGCAGGTTGATAGGTAAATTGGCCATTATAAATTGTCACTAGTATAGGTAGGTGGTAGGAAAATATAGGGACAGGTGGGGATGTTTGGTAGGAATATGGGATTAGTGTAGGATTAGTATAAATGGGTGGTTGATGTTCGGCACAGACTTGGTGGGCCGAAGGGCCTGTTTCAGTGCTGTATCTCTAATCTAATCTAAAAACCATGTTGACTCTGTTTGATTGTGTTAAGCTTTTCTAAATGTCTTGTTATTTCTTCCTGAATAATGGACATTCGCATTTTCCCAACGACCAATGTTAGGCTGATAGGCCTATAGTTTCCTACTTTTTGTCTCCCTCCCTTCTTGAACTGGATTCTGGAATATTTTGACCAATGCCTCCACTATCTGCAGCCAGCAGTTCCTGGCGACTTGTCTGCTTTTAGTCCCATTAGTTTGTCAAATACTTTGTCCCTCGTGATAGAGACTGTTACAAGATCTTTCCTCCCATTAGCTCCTTGCTTATCTGATATCTGTGGGATGTTTATAGTGTCTTCCACCATGAAGACCAATGCAAAATATTGGTTTAAATTATCTGCCATTTCCCTGTTCCCCATCATCAATTCTCCAGTCACATCCTGCAAGGGTCCCACGCTCACTTTAGCTACTCTTTCATTTTATATACCTGTCGAAGCTCTTACTGTTTGGTTTTATATTTCTTGCCAATTTACTTTTATCAATTTTCTCCCTCTTTATTAGCTTTTTAGTCATCCGTTGCTGGTTCCTTTTATTAAAAAAAAAAATTCCCAATCCTCTGGCCTACCACTGGTTTTTGCCACTTTGTATTCCTTAGTTTTTGATTGGATACTCTCCTTGACCGCCTTTGTTGACCATGGGTGGTTCATCCTTTTCATCGAATCCTTCTTTTTGACTGGGATAAATTTTTGCTGAGCGTTATGAAATATCTGCTTAAATGTCTGCCACTGCTCATCCACTAACCTTCCCCTTAGTCTATTTTCCCAGCCCGCTTTAGACAACTCTTTCTTCATACCTCTGTAATTGCCCTTGTTTAGGTTGAGACCCGAGTATGCTGCCGTTGGTCTTCTAGTTAGTAGAAGTCATGGGTTTGGAAGTTGCTGTTGAAGGAGCCTTGGCAAGTTGCTGTAGTGCATTTTGTAGATGGTACACACTGCTGCCACTGTGCACCAGTGGTGGAAGGAGTGAATGTTTAAGGTGGTGGATGGGATGCAAGTCAAGCAGGCTGCTTTGTCCTAGATGGTGTCGAGCTTCTTGAGAATTGTTACAGCTGCACTCGTCCAGGCAAGTGGGGAGTATTCCATCACACTCCTGACTTGTGCCTTGTAGAAGCTGGACAGGCTTTGGGGAAACGGAGATGAGTTAGTTGCCACGTAATTCTCAGCTTCTGACCTTCTCTTGTTGCCGCAGTCTTCATATAGATACATTGAAAATAGGAGCCAGGAGTAGGTCATTCAGCCCTTCGAGCCTGCTGCGCCACTCATGGCTGATCATCCAACTCAGTAAACTGTTTCTGCTTTCGCCCCATACCCTTTGATCCCTTTAGACCCAACAGTTATATCTAACCCCTTCTTGAAAACATACAATGTTTTGGCCTCAACTGTTTTCTGCGGTAGCGAATTCAGAGACTCACCACTCTCTGGCTGAAGAGATTTCTCCTCATCTCAGTCCTGAAAGGTTTACCCCGTATCCTTCGAATATGACCCCTGGTTCTGGACTCCCCCACCATCGGGAACATCCTTTCTGCATCTACCCCGTCAAGTCCTGTTAGCTTTCTATCAGATCCCCCCTCACTCTTCTGAACTCCAGCGAATATAATACTAACCGACTCAACCTCTCCTCATATGTCAGTCCCGCCATCCCAGGAATCAGTCTGGTAAACCTTCGCTGCACTCCCCCTATAGCAAGAACGTCCTTCCTCAGATAAGGAGACCAAAACTGCACAAAATATTCCAGGTGTGGCCTCACCAAGGCCCTGTCTAATTGCAGCAAGACATCCCTGATCCTGTACTCTAATCCTCTCGCTATGAAGGCCAACATACCATTTGCCTTTTATACCGCCTGTTGCACCTACATGCTTACCTTCAGCGACTGGTGTACAAGAATACTCGGGTCTCGCTGCATATTGCCCTCTCTGTTTATAGCCATTCAGATAATCTGCCTTCCTGTTTTTGCTACCAAAGTGGATAACCTCACACTTATCCACATTATACTGCATCTGCCATGCATTAGCCCACTCACTCAACTTGTCCAAATCACCCTGAAGAGACTCTGCATCCTCCTCACAACTCACTCTGCCAGCCAGTTTTGTGTCATCTGCAAATTTGGAGATATTACATTTAGTTCCCTCATCTAAATCACAAATATATATTGTGAATAGCTGGGGTCCTAGCACCGATCCCTGACCGCTAGTCACTGCCTGCCATTCGGAAAAAGACCCATTTATCCCTACTCTTTGCTTCCTGTCTGTCAACCAATTTTCTATCCATCGCAATACACTACCCCCAATCCCATGCGCTTTAATTTTACACACTAATCTCTTGTGTGGGACTTTGTCAAAAGCCTTCTGAAAGTCCAAATAAACCACATCCCCTGGCTCCCCCTCATCAACTCTACTAGTTACATCCTCAAAAAATTCTGGTGGATTTGTCGAGCATGATTTCCCTTTCGTAAATCCATGCTGACTCTGTCAATTCTACCACTGTTCTCGAAGTGCACTGCTATAAAATCTTTGATAATGGACTCTAGAATTTTCCTCACTACCACTGTGGCCAGTCCAGTTAAGCTTCTGGTCAATGTTGACCCCCAGGATGTTGGTGATGAATTCAATGATCGTAATGCTGTTGTACATCAAGGGGAGATGGTTAGATTCTCTTTTGTTGGAGATGGTCATTGCCTGGCACTTTTGTGATGTGAATATTACTTGCCACTTATCAGTCCAAGCCTGAATATTGTCCGGATCTTGCTGTCTGCTGGCAAGATCATGTCTAACCAATTTGATTGAATTTTTTGAGGAGGTGACTAGGTGTGTAGATGAGGGTAAAGTAGTTGATGTAGTGTAAATGGACCAGTAAGACTTTTGATAAGGTCCCTCATGGTAGATTGGTCAAGAAGGTAAGAGCCCATGGGATCTAGGGCAAATTGGATCCAAAATTGGCTTAGTGGCAGGAGGCAGAGGGTGATGGTCAAGGGTTGCTTTCGCGATTGGAAGCCTGTGACCAGTGGTGTACCACAGGGATCAGTGCTGGGACCTTGCTGTTTGTAGTGTACATTAATGATTTAGACGAGAACATAGGAGGTATCTCTTCCTGTCGCTCTCGCTCCCCGACTCTCTTCCTGTCGCTCTCGCTCCCCCTGAATTGGCCAGTACATTGATTTTAAAAAAGAATTAAACCTGTTGTGGTCAAACAAGGAGAGGAAAAAGAGGGAAGCCCTTCGACCCTTCCTCACTTAACTGTAAAAACATTATTTTACATTGTTAGGATCAATCTCTTATCAGCACTGGTTTAGCTTTGACGCGATAGTGGCTTTGGAGTTGATTTTAGTGTATCTGGGTTAGGAAAGGTAGCTGCTTCCGATTAGTATCCAGTGATCCTTGCTGGAAAATTGACATATATGCTTGTGAGTCAGCTGCAGGATTGTGTAGGCTATGGAAGTTGCTTAGATGAAGTCAAAATCATTAAAGAATTACAAACCACTATCTTAGAGAAAATCCATTGAGCTGGGGATTTTCCTGTCTGTTTGGAGCAGCTGGGATTCTTCTCCTTAGAGAAGAGAAGGTTTGGATAGAGAAACTGTTCCCATTGGTGGGAAGGTCAAGAACCAGAGGGCACATATTGAAGTGATTGGCAAAAGGACCAATGACGACATGAGACAAAACTTCACACGGAGTATGGTTATGATCTAGAGTGCACTGCCTAATAGAGTGGTGGAGGCAGATTCAATCGTGGCTTTCAAAAGAGAATTGGATAAGCACCTGAAGGGAAAATAAAATCAGGGCTGTGGAAAAGGTGGGGGAGTGGAATTGCCTAAATTGCTGTGGTGAAGAGTAGCACAGGCTTGATGGGCCAAATGGCGGCCTCCTGTGCTGTGATTCAATTTTCTTCCCTCTTGAAAGCATCAACTCATGTTAAGTTATAGTTGCATGAGCAACTTTGATACCTTGCCCATATTCAGAGAATCATACAGCACGGAAGGGGACCTTTTGGCCTGTTGTATTTGTACTAGCTCTTTGAAAGAGCTTGCTAATTAGTCTCCCTCTCTCCAGGCTGTGCATATCTTTTTGCTTCAATATATACATTTTATACCAATAACCCTTGTGTTCAAATTCCTTCATGGACTCGCCCCTCCCTACCTTTCTAACCTCAACCAGCCCTACAATCCTCTGTGAACACACGCCCTCCATTTCTGGCCTCTTGTGCATTCCCAGTTTCCTTCAACCCGCCATTGGCAGCCATGCCTTCAGCTGTTTAGGCCTTAAGCGCTGGAATTCCTTCCCTAAATCCTCACATCTATCCCCACTCCTGTTCTCTAGGATGTGCTTTAAAACCAGCCTTTTTAATCAAGCTTTTGGTCACCTGTCCCAATATATCCTATGACTAGGCCTCAAAGTTTATCTGATACTGCTGTGAAAAAGTGCCTTGGAATATTTTACTATGGTAAAGGTACCATATAAATGCAAGTTGTTCGTGCATATCTTCAAACTATTTTATTATTGCAGGCATTACAGCTGATCATGATCATATTCTATCACGACATCCACAGGTTCATTCCTTTCCTCCATAGCTTTGAGACCAATGCAATACCCCTGCTATAATAAAAGCAAAATACTGCGGATGCTGGAAATCTGAAATAAAAACAAGAAATGCTGGAAATACTCAGCAGGTCTGGCAGCATCTGTGGAGAGAGAAGCAGAGTTAACGTTTCAGGTCAGTGACCCTTCTTCAGAACTATACCCCTAATGTTGCTTCAGCTCAGATCAGCTAACTTGGTACAAATTGGCGATTTGAACCTTGGCTCACCGGGCTGGCATAGTCCGTCCCTATCTCTGTAATCTCTTCCAGCTATACAACTCTCAAAAAGACACTGCATTCCTCCAATTCTGGCTGCACGTTCCCTCCCCCTCTCCCCCGCGTGTCCTCCCTCCTCATTTTCCCCCCCCATCTTTATGACTAAGCTTTTAATCACATCTCTTAATGGCTCCTCCTTTGTCATGGTTTCACTTTTTTTATTCATTCATGGGATGTGGGCATCGCTGGCTAAGCCAGCATTTATTGCCCATCCCTAATTGCCTGAGGGAAGGTGGTGGTGAGCTGCCTTCTTAAATCGCTGCAGTCCTTGGGGTGTAGGTACACCCACAGTGCTGTTAGGAAGGGAGTTCCAAGATTATGACCTAGTGACAGTGAAGGAACGGCTATCTCGCTCCAAGTCAGGATTTTGTGTGGCTTGGAGGGGAACTTGCAGGTGGTGGTGTTCCCATGCATTTGTGGCCTTGTCCTTCTAGGTGGTAGCGATCACGGGTTTGGAAGGTGCTGTCTAAGGAGCCTTTGGTGAGTTGGTGCAGTGCATCTTGTCAATGGTGCACAAAGCTGCCACTGCATTGGTGCAGGGAGTGAATGTTGAAGGTGGTGGATGGGGTGCCAATCAAGTGGGCTGCTTTGTCCTGGATGGTCTCTAGCTTCTTGAGTGTTTTTGGAGCTGCACCCATCCAGGCAAGTGGAGAGTATTCCATCACACTGCTGACTTGTGCCTTGTAGATGGGAAACAGGCATTTGGGAGACAGGAGGTGAGTTACTTGCCACAGAATTCCTAGCCTCTGACCTGCTCTTGTAGCCACAGCATTTATATGGCTGCTCCAGTTCAGTTTCTGGTCAATGGTAACCCCAGGATGTTGATAGTGGGTTATTCAGTGATGGTAAAGCCATTGAACATTCAAGGGGAGATGGTTAGATTCTGTCTTGTTTGAGATGGTCATTTGTCCCGCACTTGTGTGACGTGAATGTTAATTGCCACTTATCAGCCCAAGCCTGGATGTTGTCCAGGTCTTGCTGCATCTGGACACGGGTTGCTTCAGTATCTGAGGAGTCGTGAATGGTGCTGAACATTGTGTAATGATCAGTGAAAATCTCCACTTGTGATCTTATGATGGAGGGGAGGTCATTGATGAAGCAGCTGAAGATGATTGGGCCTAGGACACTACCCTGAGGAAATCCTACATTAATGGCCTGGGATTGAGATGATTGACCAACAACCACAGCCATCTTCCTTTGCGCTAGGTATGACTCTAACCTGCGTAGAGTTTCCCCCCTGATTCCAGTTTTGCTAGGATTCCTTGATGCCATACTCTGTCAAATGCTGCCTTGATGTTAGGGCAGTCACTCCCGCCTCACCTCTGGAGTTCAGCTCTTTTGTCCATGTTTGGACCAAAGCTGTAATGACGTTTGGAGCTGAGTGGCCCTGGCGGAACCCAAACTGAACATCAGTGAGCAGGTTATTGCTGAGCAAGTGCCGCTTGATAGCACTGTCGATGACCCCTTTCATCACTTTACTGATGATTGGGAGTAGACTGATGAGGCATAATTGGTTAGGTCGAATTTGTCCTGCTTTTTGTGCACTGGACAATTTTCCACATTGACGGGTAGATGCCAGTGTTGTAGCTGTACTGGAACGGCTTGGCTAGGGGCGCGGCTCGTTCTGGAGCACAAGTTTTACCAAAAATTGACTGGAAACAGCTATTTGAAGGTAAATCAGTGTCAGAGCAGTGGGAGGCATTCAAAGGAGAGATTCAAGGGGTTCAGCATAAACATGTTCCCGCAAAGAAAAAGGGTGACACAGCTCAATCTAGAGCCCCGTGGATGTCAAGGAGCTTACAGGGCAGAAAAGGAAAGCTTCTGTCCGACACCAAGAACCCCATACTACAGAAAGCTGAGAGGAGTATAGAAAGTGGAAGGGTAAAATCAAAAAGGAAATTAGGAAAGCAAAGAGAGGGCATGAAAGAATATTGGCAAGCAAAATCAAGGTGAACCCAAAGATGTTTTATCGGTATATTGAGTAAGAGGATAACTAAGGATGGAGTAGGGCCCATAAAAGATTTTGATATGGTTCTTAATGAATACTTTGCGTCTGTCTTCACAAAAGAGGGGGACAATGCAGATATTGTAGTTGAGGAAGAACGTGAAGTAATGGATGTGATAAACATAGGGAGAGAGTAAGTATTAGTGGGATTAGCATCTTTGAAAGTTGATTAAATCACCAGGGCAAGATGAAATGGATCCGAGGCTGTTAAAAGAAGCAATGGAGTAAATAGCGGAAGGTCTAACCATCATTTTTCAGTCCTCATTGGATACAGGTTGTGGTGCCGGAGGATTGGAGAACTGCTAACGTTGTACCTCTGTTTAAAAAGGGAGCGAGGGATAGACTGAATAATTACAGGCCAGTCAGTCTAACCTCAGTAGTGGGAAAATTATTGGAGACAGGATAAATTGCCACTTAGAAAGGCGCAGGTTAATCAAGGATAGTAAGCATGGATTTGTTAAGGGAAGATCTTGGTTGACCAACTTGATCGAATTTTTTGAGGAAGTAACAAGGAAGATAGATGAGGGTAGTGCAGTTGATGTGATCTACATGGATTTTAACAAGGCTTTTGACAAGGTCCCACATGGCAGACGGTTAAAAGAAAATCCCATGGGATCCAGGGAAATGCAGCAAGATGGATGCAAAATTGTCTCAGTGGCGGGAAACAAAGGGTTATTGTTGACTGGTGTTTTTGTGACTGGAGGGCTGTTTCCAGTGGCGTTCCACAGGGCTCAGTACTGGGTCCCCTGCTCTTTGTGGTATATATTAACTATTTGGACGTAAATGTAGGGGGCATGATCAAGAAGCTTGCAGATGACAGAGATTGGCTGTGTGGTTGATAGTAAGGAGGATAGCTGTAGGCTGCAAGAATATATTGATGGTCTGGTTAGATGGGCAGAAAAGTGGGAAATGTAATTCAACTTGGAGAAGAAGTGTGAGGTGATGCATTTGGGGAGGTCAAACAAGGCAAAGGAATACACGATTAATGGGAAAATACTGAAGTGTAGAGGAAGTGAGGGACCTTGGAGTGAATGTCCACAGATCCCTGAAGGTAGCAGGACAGGTCGATAAGTTGGTTAAAGAAGGCATATGGAATCCTTTCCTTTATTAGCTGAGGTATAGAATATAAGAGCAGGGAAGTTATGCTGGAACTGTAACTCATTGGTTAGACCACAACTTGAGTACTGTGTGCAATTCTGGTCACCACATGACAGGATGTAATTGCACCAGAGAGGATACAGAGGAGATTTACGAGGATGTTGCCAGGACTGGAAAAATGCAACTATGAGGAAATATTGGATAGGCTGGGGTTGTTCTCCTTGGAACAGAGGAGGCTGAGGGGAGATCTGATTGAAATGTACAAAATTTTCAGGGGCCTGGATAGAGTGGCGGTGAAGGGCCTATTAGCAGAGAGGTCAGTGAGATGAGGAAAAACTTTTTTACGCAGAGAGTGATGGGTCTGGAACTTACTGCCTGAAAGGGTAGTTGAGGCAGAAACCCTCAACTCATTCAAAAGGAGTTGAGAAATGCACCTCAAGAGCCTTGATCTGCTGGGCTACAGACCAAATGCTGGAAGGAGGGATTAGACTGGGTGGATTGTTTTTCAGCCGGCACAGACTCGATGGACCAAGTGGCCTCTTTCTGTGCCTTAAACATTCCATGATTCAGTACTATTGCCAGAATTTTGTCAGGGCCCATAGCCTTTGCAGTATTCAGAGCCTTCAGCCGTTTCTTGATATCATGTGGAGTGAATCGGATTGGCTGAAGACTGGTATCTGTGATGCTGGGGACCTCAGGAGGAGGACGAGATGGATCATCCACTCGGTACTTCTGGCTGAAGATGGATGAAAATGCTTCAGCCTTGTTTTTTGCACTGATGTGCTGGGCTCCCCCATCATTGAGGATGGGGATGTTTGTGGAGCCACCTCCTCCTGTTAGTTGTTTAATTGTCCATCACCATTCACGACTGGATGTGGCAGGACTGCAGAGATTAGATCTGACCTGTTGGTTGTGGGATCGCTTACTCCTATCTATAGCATGCTGCTTCCACTGTCTGGCATGCACGTAGTCCTGTGTTGTAGCTTCAGCAGGCTGACATCTCATTTTTTGTATGCCTGGTGCTGCTCCTGGCATGCCCTCCTGCAGTCTTCATTGAACCAGGGTTGGTCCCCTGGCTTGATGGTAATGCTAGAGTGGGGGATATGCCGGGCCATGAGGTTATAGATTGTTGTTGAATACAATTCTGCTGCTGCTGATGACCCACAGTGGCTCATAAATACCCAGTTTTGAGTTGCTAGATCTGTTCCAAATCCATCCCGTTTAGCACAGTGGTCGTGCTACACAACACGGTTGAGTTTGCACTCTTGTGAAGTGCCTTGGAATATTTCCTACATTAAAAGTGTTATATAAATGTAAATTGTTTTCGTTAATTGTACTATGAATCATTGTAGAATCTAACAATTACATATGGAAAAAGCTGTCCCTTCTGTCCTTGCGCAATGGGTTCGCAAATAGCTGAGAATGCAATTAAATGTCAGGTTTGATTGAGCACAGGGCCTGTATTTTTAACTTCGAACTACTTGATTTTTCACTCGCAAATTTTTTTGTAAGAGTCAGGTTTTGTTATTAGAACTGGAACTATTATAATATCTGGTTGGACCACCTGCCCTGTCTTGTAATACGTAGCTCGTTTTACATTGGCCTTCAAAGAATCCTTTTGCCACCTGTTCTGACACGCAGCTGTTCCACACCTTGTGGCAACCTAATGTAAGCTTAGCAAATACACGGAGGCTGTAGTTGAGAGGACCTTGTTTTTAATAAATGTCTTACTGACAGATGGTCTTGATTAATTCAGCAAGTTACTGCCAGCTGCATGAGACTTGTATGTCAGGAACTGAGACGCAAATGGCCAATGAAAAGCAACATGTAACCAATGTTTTTTTGCTTGCTTTTTAAAAAAAAAAAAAAAAAATTGTTTCGCTTTAGTTCCTGCCCTACTGTAGTATGCACCATTCTTTGGCCAAGTGGATGTGTGAGCAGAAACCTGCTACTTGGCCTCTGCCAACATCAATGTAGCCAAAAGAATGTTAGAAGTGAATACCCAAAAAGTCGTCATCAAACTGTACAGTACTGCAGTCAGAGTGCACCTTGGAACAACATGCTACAAAAATTGAGAACTGTAGCTTCCTGTCAAAAGTTTAAAATATGAAGAGATTGAAAGGAAATTTTTAACAGATGATCTGATCAAGGTATATAAGATGGTTAATCGTATATTAAAGTTAAATCAAGAAAATTGCCTCAAACTGAGACTAAGGAACTCTGATTCAAACTAGTGAAAGGTAAGTTTAAGACTAACACCAGGAAATTATTCTTCACACTGTGAGCAATACATGCTATAGACTCCCACGGAGAGGAAACCCCTAGAATAATTATTTTTAAATGGATGTTACAATGAGGGGGACCTTAGGATTTAATTGCATCAATGAACTAATATGGGCCTTCTGCCTTCCTCATCTGTAATTATCTTTCTTGATGATGGAGCTGGAGATGCATTAAAAGAACTCAAGTACTTTGGTGTGTTCTCATGGCCATCCTGACCTATAGCTCATGTTTATATTTGAGTTCAGGGGCATTGTTAAATCACTCCATTATTTAGCATGGGTTTCTTTGGAAGTTAATATACATTTTGTTGTAGAGTTGCCACAGTACATTTGTGTAGTCACTTCCTCGAAGAAGTTGAAAGGGGTTTTTCAGACAGATTTGTTTCCCTTCTGAAGCTGTGTTGCTGTTTACTGAGTTATTTTTGTATAGATGATCCTCATGTTCCTGATTAATTGGTTCCATTATTTTACATGGAATTGAAGGAAGCCTAGTGGGTATGTAGTTTTTTAATCACTGTGGAATATAAACATTATATTAGCCCGTATCTAATCTACTAGATCGCTGGTGTCTAGTGATTTTCTCATGATGGTTGTCAGCACCTCATAAAAATCTATCTTGTGTACTTTAGCATTCTGGGATACAACCTATCCCTGGGTATTTTTGTTTTGAATCCCTTTAGCCTGTCTAAGATCTCTATCTTATTAATATCAGAATCATGAATTTATATGCTTTACATTGAAAAATGATATAATTGACTTTGACCCTTGCAGTCTCACTGTTAGAATCTAAGTGGAAACCAGACTGAGGGAGTTGTGTGAGAGGAGGGTTTAGACGGGAGAGGCAACTGGGCATTTAAGGACCTTGGAGATAGAAAGGTTAGAAATAGAGTGGTATTCAGAAATGTCAGACTGGTTTACACAGGGAGGATGCTGGTGATTTTGAAAGGGAGAGGAACAGTCCAGAATAATTGTCAAGAAGCAAGGGGGACACTGTAATATGTCAGCAATTGAATAGGGAGAAGACTGAAGGAGCAGGATATGGGCCTCATGTGAGGTGAGCTTGTACAAGACATTGAAGGCGATGAATAGAAGTTGCAGCTTGACTGATGATTGGGGCTCAGGTGAGTGACAGGCTGAAGGATGGCCAAGACATCAAAGGATGATAATTTGTGGCTGAGGCAGATGACTTCAATTGTAGAGGTGAGAAATTCGCAACCATCTCTTACTTGACTAAAAATAGGTGAAACTTTATGTACCTTGTTGCAATATGATGGATTTTTTGATTTATGCCTCAAAAAAATTGCAGAACTTTCCCTGTCTGAAGACCAAGTCATGACATGTTCCCCCACCTCTTCCTAGTAACCATTCACCAGCCAAGATGACTGAAGGAGGACGCATAGATGGGAGAGCTGGAGGAACTGGGAGTAGAATTTTTAGTGGGGGCTAGAAAATATGGGTCCTGTCTTCCCAGTTAGTGGAAATGCAGACTTTTCCATAACCATCGGTTGTTACAAAGATACTTGACGAACAAGTTTAACGTAACCCTGTACGGTAGTGCCCATTTCATTTTGGCACCTCCCTCTAATGCCATGGGGAAAATTGAAATTTTGTCTCATGGGAAATTGCACTTATTGCTACAGCGATAGTGGGCTATATGGGCCGGAAGGTCTCCAATTCAATCCCGAGTAGTTTGCTGACAGAGCTGTTTGAAATTGGACTACTATAATTCGCTTCACATCCCTGGATTCTCAAAGGCAAAAAATTGAGCCTGAATTCCTGCTTCAAAGGTGGCCTTAATGGAAAGTATGTTTGTGTGAATGATAGGTTTAGCCTTAACTATAATGCCCTCTTTCCATGCTTGAGTAGCCTCCTGATGCCTCCTGGTTCCCTACAACTTGGGCATGATGCTAGAGATGTACACTTCCTCTACACTTCAGGGAGGAAGCAAGAAAATTGTTGTGGAGGGAGAATTTTTTAAAAATGGTGTGTTCTACTGAACTATATAACCTTTGCCTACATAACAGTAATACACTGTACAAGTAATTCCTTTGCTGTGAACTGCTTTATAAATGTAAATTCTTTATTATATGCTTTAAAACTACAGATTTGGGGCATTGTGAAGAAGCAGTTTTGTGCAGAACACCTTATGTAGCATGAAGAAATTTTTTCTAGTGATGGCATGAATAGGTATGTTGAGTTCATTTGTGCTCCCCATTCATCACAATACAGGAATGGAACTTTAAGGTACACAAGGAGCAATTCATCTTTAAATATCTACTTTTGAGGTTGTCTGTAGCCAAAAGACTTGAATTGCAAGATGGAGTAATGGTGACATCAGTAAGTGTTCAGATATTTTCAGCTGGGGAATTGTGGAAAATTCTGAGCATCAGACTTCAATGAAGATGTAAAGACCTTGGAACGGGTATAGAGAAGGTTTACCAGGATGCTACTAGAAATGAAGGACTTGTTATGAGGCAAGGTTTGAAAAATTAGAACTGTTCTCCTCAGGGCAGAGAAGGTTAAGAGGGTGATCTAATAAGAGGTTTTCAAGATTGTTTTTGATAGAGTAGTTGGAGGAAAAACTATTCCATCTGACAATGTTTTAGTTTTAGTTTTAGAGATACAGCACTGAAACAGGCCCTTCGGCCCACCGAGTCTGTGCCGACCATCAACCAGAGGTCATAGATTCAAAATCATTGACAAAAGGTCTAGAGCTGAGTTGAGGAGAAAGTTTTCATTGAGTTGCTGGGATCTGGTCTGTCTGAAAAGATGGTGGAAGCTAATTTCATAAATAATTTTGAAAGGGAGTTGGGAAGATACTTGAGTGTGTGGAACTTGTAGGGTTACGGGCAAAAGGTGAGGATGTGGGACTAAGCACAGCCAACGCAGGCATGATGGGCCGAATGGTGTCCTCTGTTGTAGATTTCTATGATTCTGTGAAATGTTTCGGCTTATGGGGTAATTTGATAGACTATACGCTCCCTTCAACTTAATAGGTTAACAAAATAACATAGAACTTAAGTATATTAATTTATAAAATTTTAATTAAGCAGAATCTTGAAAGTTTGACTTTTTAGAACTAAACAAGTTCTGAAGGTCACTATGATCCAGTGAAGTTTTTACAATAACTTTTGTGGTAAATCAGGGATGATTAGAGCATCTGTATTGATGCTGATATATTGTGCTACATCGTGTTTAAAACATTTATTTCTAATAGTAACACTTAAGCAACAGGAACATGTCAGCCGTGTTTATGTTCAGGCCTCCTCTTTTCCT
This sequence comes from Heterodontus francisci, assembly GCF_036365525.1. NCBI lineage: Eukaryota > Metazoa > Chordata > Chondrichthyes > Heterodontiformes > Heterodontidae > Heterodontus > Heterodontus francisci. The sequence goes on along the minus strand of NC_090372.1, from coordinate 168,625,179 downwards.
CTGAGGCCCTGATGTTTTCTTCCCTTCTCAAACTACTGCCTCAAGTTGCAGCCCAGTGTACAAAATTGCAAATATGTCCAGCTGTTTTATCCACTTAAACCTCGTTATTAAAACTGGGGGATGAGCAAAGTTGTGTTTATCCAGATCTTGAAACTTGAACAGTTTGACTCTGATAAATCTTCAAATTGGACCACGGTTATAAATGAATGTTTGTGATTAGAGTGAGCTACCAAATTTCTACTGTACTTTTAAGCAAGAAAAATTATTTGCAACAATCTGTGGTGCATCAAGAAGTATTCATTTTCCTGTATATTTTATCAAGTAGAAACCAATTTAACCATGGTTCAGCATTAACAGAAGTCCATCTTGTATTCAATTCACCAATGTTTATTTTAACAACATTTGGTGTATTTTCTGAAGCATGAGGTATCTTTTGTAACACACTTTGCAATATCCATAGATTGAAAGCTGCTATCTTTTGAAAGTTGTAAGATGCACTTATTCTTCATTAATTAGAATTTAAACACTCACTTAGATTAGAAAATAAAAGGAAAAAATGTCACTGCTGTGTGCTAAATCTTTAAATGTAAAGTGCAAGTACACCCAAGCACCCAGTACATTACATTGGTCAGCTAAAGAAACATCAGTAACGATTTCAATCCTTTCATTGCAATGACATGATCACATTCCATTATGTACACTACTCAAATAATGGTCTATGTCTTTGTATTCCAGACCAACAGAGGGGGCAGTGAGCAAAGGCATTACAAATTTACCAATAAAAACAACAAATGTGCATTTTTGTGAAGAAGCTTTAAATGAGAAGACTAATTTATTGACTGACTTACTCGTTACTATATAGAAAACTGATTTAGTGACATACCTGGCATTGTTTTTTGCCTTAATAAGTAGTCAATCTCTGCCCGCACACTTGATGTAGTGATGCAGACTATTCTGGATAGATGTCCACCTTTCAGGAGAGACCTTGATCTCTCTTCCCCTTCTCCCTGCCCTCTTTGTGTATGTGTCTCGTTCTCTCTTCCCTCTCCCCTCTCTTCTAGGACTAGGGGACACTGATTGAAAGCTTTGTGTAAAAGGTGCAGGGGGAATATGAGGAAACACTTTTTTACACAGCGGGTGGTAATGACCTGGAATTTGCTGCCCACAGGGTGGTGGAAGTGGAGACAATCAATGACTTCAAGACTAAGTTGGATGGCCACCTGTGAGAAATAGACTTGCAGGGCTATGAGGATTGTGCCAGGGAGTAGGACTGACTGCATAGCTCCGTGGAGAGCTGGCATGGGCTTGATAGACAGAATAGTCTCCTTCTGTGCTGTAAGTAAATGACTCTGACACTCTGGCCCGGCACTCTGTCTCTTACCCCCCACCCCACCCCACCCCACCCTTCTCACGGTCTCCCTTCTCTCTCTCTCCTCCGTCTCCCCCTCTCACAGTTGCAGAGACTGGAACGCTCTTTTAAAGTTCTTTTAAAAGTCAAGTCTTTTTTAAAAAAAATTGTTGTCAGTGTCACAGCCAACAGCTGCTGACATCAGGAATAGCTGTTTCCCAACCGGCTTTTTAAAGAAAAAGTCAGTACCTGTGGAAATCGTCTGTGAAACTGACAGCGCAATAGTTTAAAAGCTGGACTGACAAAAGGAACTTGCTCTTCTCCAGTCACGGTGAGGACAAGAAAAGGCCCTGGGAACAGTTGTACACCCGTGGGTTGGATGCAAACGATTGGCGGGCCGAATCCTGGCCAGCGGGCTTTATGTTGGTTATCCCTGGTAGGACAGGAAAAACTACTCCTTTTTCTGCTTTGCTTCAGTTGTTAAAAATGCATTGTCCCATCTCTAAACTCAGAAGTATTACTGGAAATAAAGCTTTGAGACAGATGAATATGTATGCAGGCTTAACTTGCTGTTTTGTAATTTACTGTATAAGGTTACCTTCACATAACTTGTCCCCCAAAAAAACACACGGGCTGCGGAATTGGGATCTGTGGGGCTGCTGATGCCCACACCATGTTAGCCTGAAACTGCAAAGATGTTGGCTGGGATGTTTCTGGCCTATTCCAGCGCAATCTACGCAACACTTCCTGACTGACAGCACTAGGGTGGGTGTGCTATGCATGTGCTGGAAGCATGCAGAGTTGGTGGATTGTGATGTTGAACAGCTTCCAATGCTGATTGGGGTATGCTCAGCCATTTTAGATTGTGCAGGCCCTGTTAATGACCTCTCTTAATCACTCACAGCTGAACATGCATTCATTTGCAATGAGGGATTTCCCCCACTAGTGCTATTTAAAGGGGTAACTATCCAACTTTCAGGTGTGGTGCTTTTGACTTTCCTTTGCTGATTGAGTTAGTGGAAGTATTGTGTTCTGCATTGGAGGGGTATTGCAAACATTTTGGACTTATAAGAGAGTGTTGCTGGATTTTGACTAAGAGGCCAGAGGAGTTGGAAGACTCATCAGGAGAAAGTCTGCTTTAGCAACGGGGGCTACAGTTGCAGTTCCTCTTGGGTTGCAGCATGTTTTGGAAATGGAGCACAGGCCAGAGAGAGGGCAAGCAATGTTCAAAGGGAGAAGGCGAAGAGCTCTCACTGGAAGGCCCTCCCCACTAAGGGGCTTCAGGGGGCACTTTACCTCTATCTCAGCCAGGAGCAGTCTGTGAAGCACGTGTTTCACCAAGGAGGGGATGAGTCAAGTGTGCCACCTCCGACAACCCAACCTTCAATCCTATAGGGCAAGGATGGCATTGTCACCGTCCATCAAGGTCGTCATCACCCTAATTTCTATGCCAGTAGATCCATCCAGGTGGAAGCAGGTAACGTTGGCAACATCTCTCAGATCGCTATCTATCACTGCATCAGGGAGATGACCGAGGCCTTGTTATCGAAGGAAAGGGAACCTCATCATGCTCTCACTGACCAGAGAGAAGTAGGAGAGAGAAAGCACGTGGCTTTCCAGGCTAGTGGGATTCCCATTGGTGCAGGTTCCAATCGACTGCATGCATGTGACTCTGTGGGCCCTACATAATAATGTTCTGTAACTGCAAGGGCTGCTATTCTATTAATGCCCAGTTGGTGTGCGACCATGCCCAGAAAATCTTCTAGGTAAAGCCTGCTATACTGGTAGTGGCCATGAGGCATTCATCCTGCAGCAGTCAACTCTACCTGCCAACTTTGGTCCACCACAAAGAACCAGAGGCTGGCTGCAAGGTGACGAGGAATACCTACTATACACCTGGCTAACGGCACTCGTCTGCAATTCAGCCATGTATGGATGGTGTGCCTATAATAGCCATACAGCAACCAGGAACGTCATGGAGCAAAACATTGGTGTCTTGAAGCAAAGGTTCTGCTGCCTAGGCCGATTTGGGGAAGCACTCCAGTATTCACTGGAGTGAGTCTCAACGTTTGTGATGCTCTTCTGCATCTTCCACAACATTACTATCATGAGGGCATGGACCTTGTTTCCAAGCTTTTGGATGCCACCTGAGGAGGAGGAGGCATCAGGGACCCTTTTGCTCCAGATTGGCTGTCCATGAGTGGTTCGGGTTCCCCCAAGGCAACATCCCCGCATCATAGATGCTCCACAATTCCCCACCTTTCAGTCTATCTGCTACATACCACCGCGACATCGTCTTGGCCAAAATCCTGAAATAAATATCACCACCAAATACCATTCTGTAAGAACTTTATCTAACAACATTTCTAATAATACAAATTAAACTGAATTATTCATCCTTGTGCATTCGCTTAGTACCTATCTTGCAGGTGCCTTTGCCTGGCCTAGTGCTCCTACACAATACTACCCCGGTGGCTGCAGCATGGCTGACAAGTTGGAGTCAGACTCCTCCATGCCCCTTGACAGTGACAGAGACTGTGTGGCAGTGCAGGAGGAGATTTGGAACCTCAATACAAGTGATCAAGGTCACTGATGTCCTTTCGGGAAGGAAATCTGCCATCCTTACTTGGTCTGGTCTACATGTGACTCCAGACCCACAGCAATATAGTTGACTCTTAAAATGCCCTCTTAAATGGCCTAGCAAGCCGCTCAGTTCAAGGGCAATTAGGGACGGACAATCAATGCTGGTCCAGCCAGCGACGCCCACATCCCACAAAAAAAACACACAAAAGGTCAAAGAATGCATGTTCAAATGCTTTCTCCTGCCCATCACACCAACAACCTATCACCCTGCTCAATGTGCCACAACCCATCACTCATCCATTAGAAATCTCTCGCAATCAGGACTTATGCCTAACATTCAGATCCTCCACCTCACCCTCGCACACGTACTAATGCTGCCAGCCTCACGCGTCCCACTCACTACTTCCATTAATCTCCAGCTAATCAGCTATGGTGGACATCGCCTTAACACAGTGCAACACACAAAGGCATTATTCCCTCTCTTGCAGGACAAGGTGGCCCATAATCACAGGAAGCAGACAGAAACAGCAGGGGACAGGCACACGTGCATCTCTTGAGCCCTCTGGAGGAAATGGTGCTCTGCATCATCAGCCCAGCTGTGACCAAGGCTGCTGCATCTGGTGTTGCCGCATACATTCAGGGTGACAGTATGTTCCTGTGTAAGGCCCTTTTCAAATCCCACTTCACCTTCATCCTGCTACCTTGGCATTAAGTGTAAGCTGCAGATGGCGTGACTATGGAACTCTTTCTTTCCATCATACACCCCCTTTCCTTCTGCATTTCTTCTTTCAGATATCCAAGAACTGCTGCCTGGTCAGTCAGTGCAGCCTCACCGTGAAGGGCAAGAGCTGCACCAGACCTCTGATGAAGCATTGTCACTTGATCTGACAATTGCAGCCACCAGCTCAGATACTGGCACTGTGCAAATTTTAGAGAGTAGTATAGAGTCGGGATCTGCACATGATGAGTCACAGGGCATCAGTGAGCTGCAACCAGGCCAGAGGAAAGGATATTCTGTGTGCCAGCTCACCAGAGAGTGAGTTTGCAGACACATTCTGCTGCAGAGGACTCAGGTGAGGACTTCGATGGGGTGGCATACAGGAGAATGTTGATTGCCATGCACACTGCGTTGCTAGAAATTAATCTCCCTGGCCACCTGCTCCCATTTCCTTCTCAGGATGTGCCTTCAGATCTCCACAGGAGGCCATGTCATCTCTCCTCCTCCAGTTCTGATGAAAGGTCACTGACCTGAAATGTTAACTTTGCTTCTCTCTCCACAGATGCTGCCAGACCTGCTGAGTATTTCCAGCACTTTTTTGATTTCATTTCTCCTGATTGTTGTGTGCCATGTGCAGTTCAGAGGAGGTTCCTCGACTAATTCCGGGGATGCAGGGCTTATCTTATGAAGTGAAAGGTTCAACAGGTTGGGCCTATACCCATCGGAGTTTAGAAGAATGAGAGCTGATTTTATTGAAACATATAAGATCTTAAGGGGACTTGATAGAGTGGGTAATGGGAGGATATTTCCTCTTGTGGGGGAGACTAGAACTAGGGGGCACAGTTTAAGAATAAGAGATCTCCCTTTTAAGATGGAGATGAGATTTTTTTTTCTCAATGGGTTGTTAGTCTATGGAATTCTCTTCCCCCGGAAAGCAGTGGAAGCTGGGTCATTCAAATTATTCAAGGTTGAGTTAGATAGATTTTTGATAGATAAGGGAGTCCAGGATTATGGGGGAGCAAAGAGGAAAGTCCACAACCAGATCAGTCGTGATCTTATCGAATGGCGGAGCAGGCTCGAGGGGTTGAATGGCCTACTCTGCTCCTAAATCCTATGTTCCTATGGCCCCTGCTCAGCATGCATCCAGTCAGTAGCACATTTTGTGCTTTGTTGCGCACTGAAATCATTTGGATAAGCAGGCAGCACAAACTTTGCTTGCTGCCTGCCTCAAGGGGACCAGGCACAGGGTAATTGCACAATGTAATCTTCACATCTGATATTGGGTCCAATTTTCTTTCTCCCCATAGTCTAGATATCACTAATTCTTCAAGTTTATACCCAGTTTAGTCTTTAATGCTAGTTGTTTGTGGTTTCTTTTCAGAGTAAGAATTAGTATCCGATTCTGCTGTCAGGCATAAGTTAAGATAACTCTCTCCCACTCTTAACCAATGTTCCCATTAAAATTTACTTGTGCATAGCCTGTTTTTTCAGTATGCAGTCCCTTTACATTTTTTTTGCATGGCTGTGCACAAGTGTTATTTATCACAGAACCAGGCCTGTGCAGTCCCTTTCAGGTTGTTGCACGGCCAAGCAGCTTAGTGGGAACATTGCTCTCAACAAGGATCAGCTGTTCTGACATCAGCTGATTGTATTGGTAAGAACTTGTCCCATTTGAAATCATGGCTGTTCATGCTCTATTAGCAACCAGTCTTGCAGTTGAAGTGCTGGTATTTCTGCCTGAGATGAGTCAGGTTGGGTTTCACCTGAGTGTGGCATTGGATCTGTTTGGCTCAGCTTAATAGCAGAATCGGGTTATGAATACCTTCTAAGTATGTTTTAGTCAAATGTAAGACTTAGCTCTGTATGCACATTAATGGAACAGCATGTGCTGCGAAGACAACTATACAGAGTATCCCGCCGAACTGTCTTTCAATCCCCAAATAGTGATGCATATTTTTCATTTTGTATGCAACCTAGAGAAAAAGATGCCCTTTAGCTAAGTTGTTACTTCTACCAGTGGAAGAGTTTTAGTAGCCTCACTTGTTTTTGTCCCTTTAGATACTTGTTCTTTTCTGGCTGGTTTTTCAATATACCTTTTTTAATAATCTGTTTACCACTTATAAGATCAAATTTAAAATTAAGAAATTTGTTTAAATCCACCTCTTATCTATTGTTGTATTAAGAATGATTGGTTGATTAATCAGCTCGGGAAGAACAGCTTTCCAATTATTGCCCTCCAGGTAATAATTTGCCCAGTGTGCATTGCTTTCAGATGAAGCATACTTGCAAATCGATGGCAGATCTTGAAATGGGGTCATCACAATTGGAGCATGCTAATAATGGCATTGCATGTCTACAGGTTCAGAATTGTACTGTTTGCACAGAATATTGTCACTTTATTCGCTAAAATGAAACTTTATCTTGACTTTTCTCATGTTTTTATGCCCATTTTAATTCACAGTAATAAAATTTGAGGGTTATTTCTCAATTTATAATCATAACATTGAATTGACAAAAATACCTTGTAGGTATTGTGCATATGTTTTTATATCAATACAAGAAATTGTTTATTGAACTGAAGGATATATATTTTTTAAAAGAAAAACCCTGAAAAAATATTAGTCTTTACTAATACATTACTGCAAAATTTGTAGTCTTAATCAGGTGCCATATACTGGCATTCGTGGTTGTTGTGTTGGAAAAAGTTTATATCCCTAAAAATATGACCGCTCATAATTGTGCGCGGATTTGAATTTCTTTGTTCAGTTTATTTCTATGTTTCCAACTATGTGCATGTTTTTTTGTAGGGTGTTAAGGATTTTTATCTGGAATGGAAAGAAATGAAAGTGAAGGAAAAAGAAGAGGCAGAGACCCAGGCTCAGCTTGAAGCTGTGCAGAGTAAGAAACATCTGTCTGTGTAAATAGTGTGCTATTTTCCTCATTGGAGGGAGACTAGCTACAGATAATGAACAGCTATAGTAAAATACTTCACCTTTCTTCTCAACATAACTGTATTTTACCATAGTCCATAGGTTGAGTGACATTCACCTATTACTCAGTCCTCAAGAATTATTAGCAAAATATTTCAGTAGGCTCATTACAATGTCTTATACACATATTTTATAGCTAGTTCAGTTTTAGACTGGTATAAAATTGCTTCTAACTTTAACTTTACGTGGCTTGCCGAATAGAACAAAAACTGCTTGGCTCTTTCCAGCATCTCACTTTCTTCAATATTTGCAACAGTCACAGTAAAATAATGTAAAATTAAAATTATGGGAACGCCACAGCCTTGAGAATTATCCAGTGTTGTGTTTCGAGAGTCATATTTTCTCAATGTGTTTGAAAACCATAGCCTCAAAGGTTTGAACATGCTGGGATCTGAATACCGTCAACCAGTGAATATAAGAGAACACGCTAAAATGTTCGTCTGAATGCGTAAAATGGTACCTGAGTATTCTATTTTATGGGTTAACCCTGATGTTAAAAGTCCATTTATTTCAAGCAGCATTACTTTATGAATGATATTGTAAGAAGAAATAGAGGTCAGCAACCATTTACCTGAACTAGGTGTACTTAACAATGTGCTTTATTTTTGAAATAACTTCAGTGTAAATCAGTTCCTGTGCTGAATTAATATTAATGTATTATACAGCATTAGAATTAATGGGATCAGCTTTCTGAATGTATTCATCTGAACAGAATTTCATCCCACCATAAGCAGTAAGCTAAGAAGTTGTTTGTCAAGAATAAGAAAGTATGATTACTTTAATGCTGATTGTCCCAAAGAAAAAGCATACTGCTGTGGAAAAACACATTTGCTGATGTACCCTTGGCATCCTAAACTGAATAACTACACAGAAGGATGTTGCTGTGTGTCCCATAGCTGTTGATTGTGCTCTTAATATGGTAAATCATAGTTTGGAAGCACAGTTAATGATAACATTAACATCTTTTTGAGAGGGTAAATCCAAATCATGCAGATTGGCATGGAGCTGTTTTATTCTGGCTGTTTTTCATGACCTAATTGCTAATCTGCCTGCATGTCTATCTGCTTTACAACAGAGACTGTGCAGTGTCCTCTAGGGACAGAAGTAGTATGGTAGTGGGGAATTCGATGCAATTTGCAAATTGAGAGAATGCAACATGGGGTCTCATTAAAGCAATGTGTTGCAGCAGAAGACAAGAGGTGTGAATAGATAATCTGCCGAAGCTAAATATTACCCTACTGGGTGCATCTTTGTACAGACATAGTGAGCTATGATGTTATGTCTGCACCTTTCTGAGATTTATTGGCAGTTTTCCATTTCTTTGTTGTGAGCAAATTTAAAAACAAGAAAAACCTCTTCTTTACAGCAGTTCACAGCTTGCTCAATGTCATTATAGCATTTGAAATAATTGATGTCTTTTATTTTTAATTTATGTTTGAGTCACTGAAGGTAACATAATTATGTCGTAGTATTGTTTCATCTCAATTTAGATATGTACTGCAGGTGTTAACAGTTTAATAAAATGCAAAAAGCCTTTTTATTGATCTTTCAACAGTTTAAGTTGAAAAGACATTTTGTACTTTGCAGAAGAAAAAAGGCCAAAAGTAAAGAAACCAAAATCTGAGTTTCCAGTGTACACAGCCCATAACTCTGCAAGTATTGCTTGTGTACCATTACATGAAGAAGCTTCAACTATTGAGGAGATTGAGGATCAGGTGGCTGACTGGCTGGAAGACCGATCAAGAGGGCCAAAAAAGGTAAGTCACAAAAACAAATTTATGAAAAATGGCCTACTTTTCAGTGAGGCTATTTTACTTAAATACCAAGGTATAGGAAACATGGAAAATGCCGCAGAGAAGTATCTTGTTTTAAAAGTGATGTATGTTGAGTGCGATTTGGCGGAATCTCATGTTTAATATTATAAACAAAAATGCTGGAGCCCCATGAACTCCTGGCAATGTTGTGATTTTAACCTCTAATTTATCAGGCATTTTAATACCTGTATAAACAGAATCTATCATACTTATGATTTTGTAACTAATGTTTATATAGGTTGTATAAAAACAACTTACGTAATGTTATTCACTGTTAAACCATAATAAAAAGAATTTGGACAAAAAGTGAATCTTAAAAGGTAATCCAAGTGTGTAGTTCCAAATCACAATTTATTTCTGAGAATGCAGACATGGTTGTTAAGTATTTTGTATTTCAGGGTGCATGCACACAGCATTTTTAATTTTGCAGCACTTAACCGTTACCTAAAGATAGTGTACAAATGGAGTTAATATCAGATTGAATCCCTATGCAAAAGTTGAACCCCCATCATCTGGTGTTGAGCTGCTGACTGTAGCACGTGTGTACTCTCCTGAGATTTAGATCTCAAAGGTTAAAATTGAGAAGTGGCAGGGAATAGAAAATTTTCATCATACCTGAAATTAATTCTGAATTAGTTGTGGCACCTGGTGATGCTGTTAGACATTTTAACCTAACATTGCATGTCATAATTCTGATATCATGTATACCAGTATGAATTGTCCCTCCAAACCTGAAACGAACTCCAGAGTAATTCACTGGAAGTTCATTTCCTGGTATATAGATGCATGTTAACCATTTTGTTTTATTTTAATTGAACTTTATTATCTGGTGAATTTTATGCTGATAAATATTTGACCTTTATACTTACTGCGTTTGTGTGCATTTTCTAATACAAGTCTTCAAAGAGAAAACTACTTAATCTATGTAACTTTTCTTGATACATATTTGGTATTTATAAATTTACTACTTGGCAAATGTTCTTATTGGCTAGTCAGATAAATACTAATTTGTCATGCTGTCCTTTGCTAAAATTTGAATAAGTTCCATCAATTAAATGTTGAAGAAATATATGCTTGAGCAATATTATATGGATTTAGTTATCACTTGCCACTTTTTGTGTTCCTGGCTAGAACAAAATGATAGCATATAAATGTGTAGCTGCAGTGCACATATCAATGAAAGCTGAAACTTTCAGTTCCTTCGAGGTTTAAAGGAACTGGAAGAAGAGAGTAGCTGCTTTTGTTATGATAAGAGCATAAATAAATGGATGGATTTGAACGCCTTCCCCATCCCCCCCTTACACTGCATCGCCGCACCCCCCCCCCCCCCCCCTCAGAGTTGTCTCTTTATTTTGTTTAGCAGTTAGACTAGGATTAAGCTGCCCAGCACAAACCTTTTTCATGTCCTTACGCCAAAACCTCTAAGTTTGAAGAATGCAGAATTTGTATCATAATAAATAATGTACACAGTTTTAAAAAAAAAATGTCGTCCTGATTTGGGCCTGAAATTAATCATTTACTGCACGTCTGAAATCTGAGTGTGTGTTAAAGATGCTTTGTGAAGTATTGGTAAATATTTTAGATCAGACTTGGACCCAGTCTACATAAAACAAACTGTAGCAAATATTTGTGTGCACTACATAGTTCAGAAACTTGATTGACTGACGGGATCAGAAAACTGTAAATGATTGGATTATAAAGAAAAATATGAACATCATAAAGGATGCTGTGCCCTGAAAGAGAGGGGAGATAAAGAATTAAATGTTTTGTATATTGAAAGTGCCAGCACTGTTGGTTTAGTGCCACAGTAGTCTTGAATCCCTTTTGACCAATTTGGACACATCGAAGAGTTTCTGTGGAAGCATGTCCACATGTATTGATTTAAACTGAACCATCTCTGGAGTTATTTGGGTGTTTCATGAACTTGATTTTTTTCAATCAAGTCTGTGCTTATGGTTGAAATTTATGGACAGATTTTATTTGGTGCAAATAACAGTAATGTATTAGATGCCAGGAGCACTGGTAGGGAACAGTAGATTATGTAGAAACCAGATGATTTTGAGTTATTCACCAAGTATATGCTCTACATCAAATGACAATTGTAACTCGAGTAATAAATGCAATTTGATGCATAGCATTTACTGTCCTGTGATTCTGCATGGAAATCATGAAGGACCATTTTTGGTACCTATTTATACTACAAAAGTAATTTAATAAATGTTTCTATTCTGCTTTTTGAAAATGAAAAAGACATTTTTTACAAATACGAGTATTACTTAGTCTTACATACGAACACAAGAATTAGGAGCAGGGGTAGGCCACTCGGCCCCTCAAGCCTGCTCCACCATTCAATAAGATCATGGCTGAACTGATTGTAACCGGAACACCACATTCTTGCCTACCCCCAATAACCTTACACCCCTTTGCTTATCCAGAATCTATCTACCTCTGCCTTAAAAATATTCAAAGACTCTGCTTCCACCGCCTTTTGAGGAAGAGAGTTCCAAAGACTCACGACCCTCAGAGAGAGAGAATTTCTCTTCATCTCTGTTCTAAATGGTCGACTCCATATTTTCAAACAGTGACCCCGAGTTCTAGATTCTCCCACAGAAGGAAACATCCTTTCCACATCCACCCTGTCAAGACCCCTCAGGATCTTAAATGTTTCAATTAAGTCGCCTCTTGCTCTTCTAAACTCCAGCAGATACAAGCCGAGCCTGTCCAATATTTGCTCGTAAGACAACCCGCCCATCCCAAGTATTAGTCTAGTAAACCTTCTGTGAACTGCTTCCAACACATTTACATCCTTCCTTAAATCTTCTTTGGCCTCCTTGTCTCAAGAGACAATGGGTAAGCGCCTGGAGGTGGTCAGTGGTTTGTGGAGCAGCGCCTGGAGTGGCTATAAAGGCCAATTCTAGAGTGACAGACTCTTCCACAGGTGCTGCAGAAAAACTTGTTTGTCGGGGCTGTTACACAGTTGGCTCTCCACTTGCGCTTCTGTCTTTTTTCCTGCCAACTGCTAAGTCTCTTTGACTCGCCACACTTTAGCCCTGCCTTTATGGCTGACATTTAGTTTAAGTGTGAACAGTGTCTGTGGATGCTTTGCTGCTCTTGTTCCCACTGTATACTACTGATTCCTGCATAATCATGTGTGAAGAGAGCAGAAGGTCCATCGAGACACTTCCTCAAAACACTATTGCCTTTGAAAGTAATGAACTGTAGCATAGAAACATTGATGATGGCTGATTTGAAGCCTGTTCCTAAGATAACACTAACCTTTGATGTGGCACCTTATTAAATGCCTTCTGGAAATCTAAGTATAGTACATCCACTGGTTCCCCTTTATCCACAGCACATGTTACTACTTCAAAGAACTCCAATAAATTTGTTAAACATGATTTCCCTTTCACAAAACCATGTTGACTCTGCCTGATTATCTTCAATTTTTCTAAGTACCCTGCTATATTCTTTGGCCTCCTTCTCTCGAGAGACAATGGGTAAGTGCCTAGAGGTAGTCAGTAGTTTGTCGAACAGCAATTGGAGTGGTTATAAAGGCCAATTCTAGAGTGACAGACTCTTGCACAGGCGCTGCAGATAAAATTGGTTGTTGGGGCTGTTACACACTTGGCTCTCTACTTGCACTTCTGTCTTTTTCCCTGCCAACTGCTAAGTCTCTTCGGCTTGCCACTCTTTAGCCCCGCCTGCTATAACTTCTTTAGTAATAGCTTCTAATATTTTCCCCATGACAGATGTTAAGATAACTGGCCTGTAGTTTCCTGCTTTCTGTCTCCCTCCCTTTTTTTAATAAAGGAGTTGCATTTGCTATTTTCCAATCTAATGGAACCTTCCCTGAATCCAGGGAATTTTGGAAAATCTATCTCGCTAGCCACTTCTTTTAAGACTCTAGGATGATGTCCATCAGGACCCGGGGACTTGTCAGCCCGCAGCTCCAGCAATTTGCTCAGTACCACTTCCCTGGTGATTGTAATTTTCTTGGGTTCCTCGCTCCCTTCCATTTCCTGATTTATGGCTGTTTCTGGGATGTTACTAGTATCCTCTATGCTGAACACCGATACAAAATACCTGTTCAGTTCTTCTGCCATCTCCTTATTTTCTATTATTAATTCCCCAGACTCACTTTCAATAGGACCAATCCTCACTTTATTAACGCTTTTTAAAAAAAAAAATCTATAGAAACTCTTAACTATCTATTTTTATATTTCTTGCCAGCTTTCTCTCGTATTCTAATTTTTCCTGCCTTATTAATCTTTCAGTGGTTCTTTGCTGCTTTTTATATTCTGTCCAATCTTCTGACCTGCCACCCATCTTTGCACAATTATATGTTTTTTCTTTAAGTTTGATACTTTCTTTAACTGTTTTAGTTAATCATGGGTAGTGGGTCCTCCCTGTGGAATTTTTCTTTCTCATTGGAATGTAATCTGTGTATTCGGAAATATCCCCTTAAATGTCTGCCACTGCATCTCTATTGACCTCTCCCTTAACTTGTTTTGTCAGTTCACCTTTGCTAGCTCTGCTTTCATGCCCTCATAATTGTCCTTATTTAAGTTTAAAATACTAGTCGTAGACCCACTCTTCTGTCCCTCAAACTGAATGTAAAATTCAATTACTGCTGCTTAGGGGCACCTTTGCTATGAGGTCATTAATTAATCCTATCTTGTTGCACAATATCAGGTCTAGTATAGCCTGCTCTCTGGCTCCAGAACGTGCTGTTATAAGAAACTATCCTGAAAACATCCTCTGAACTCCTCATCTAGGTTACCTTTGCCCATCTGATTTTTCCAATCTAAATGTAGATTAAAACCTTTCTGACGAGCACCCATTATTTCTTCCTTTATACCAGATCCTACCATGTGGTTACTATTAGGGAGCGTGTACACCACTCCCCAAAGTGACTTCTTGCAGTTACCATTTCTCATCGCGACCCAAACTGCTTCTACATCCTGGTTTCTTGAACTTAGGTCATCCCTCTCTATTGTGCAAATGCCATCATTAATTAACAGAGCTACCCCTCCACCTTTTTCTACTTTCCTGTCCGTCCTACTATCCTGTTTTTATACTTGAATCCTTTACTACTGAATAACATTTAATTTCACTGTTGCCAAATTTCTAGTTCATTTATATTCATGTGAAGTGCCTTTCTCCATTGCACATCCTTCACAGTGTTGATTAATAGCGTAGCATCTGAGGAAATCACAGTCATAGAGTGATACAGCAGTGAAACAGGCCCGTCAGCCCACCGAGTCGGTGCCGACCAGCAACCACCCATTTATACTAATCCTACATTAATCCCATATTCCCTACCACATCCTCACCATTCTCCTACCACCTACCTACACTAGGGGCAATTTACAATGGCCAATTTACCTATCAACCTGCAAGTCTTTGGCTGTGGGAGGAAACCAGAGCACCCGGCGAAACCCACGCAGTCACAGGGAGAACTTGCAAACTCCACACAGGCAGTACCCAGAACTGAACCCTGGTCGCTGGAGCTGTGAGGCTGCGGTGCTAGCCACTGTGCCACCCTAGTGGCACACTTACCACACTTGCTAAGTATGCACATGAAAATATCATCTTGATGCAGATAGATGGCTGCTGTACTTGGTTTCTTGCTTCTATAGCAACGCCACTCCTGATGCCAGATACCTCATTGCCGAAAGTTTGGAATAGGTCTGATCCTCTCTTGGGTAGATTAGACAGGAGTATCAAAATGTTTGATACTTAATCTGGCCTGTCTGGGGTTCTATTTCTTATTGGGGTTTCTCAGAGGCCTAAACTTTTTGGCATTGGGCAATTCACCTGCATGAAATATCACACTATCTGTCTCAAGGCAAACATATAAAAAGAAGCACAGCTGTCTTTCTAGAAAAGCTAGAAACAGCTGCAAGTAATAAATGTATCTGGTAACATCATCTACCAACTTAATCTCTCTTGATGGCCATATGGAGAACAAATGAAATTTGCAAAAATGTTGGCCTACTAGGAGGTAAAAGACAAAGTGAAAGTTTATGCTCAGCACAGAAAGTGTGCCTCAGCTGACGGTACTCTATTCTTTGCCTTTTGGCATTGACCCATGAAAACATTATTAGCATCAAAGCAAATTTGTTGCCTCCATAGTTTAGTAGCTGAGCAGGAACATCTACCAAATGCATTAAATACTGTGATATGGGATTTTGCATTCACAATTGTGATAGTGGTACAAAATGCTTGACATTGAAATATTTTACTGCAGTGTGCCAAATTTGTTTCGCAAAGTAGACCTATGGTTTGTACATCATTCAGAAGAGAGGCAAATGAAGGTAACTAAGAAATCCGGCCTCAAACTTTATCGCATATTTGAGCAAGAAGCAGCATTGGTATGGAGAAAACATTGGCATTGGTACTGCTGAGGATTTGACAACTTAGTCAGTCACAAGCACCATTTTATTTTTCTTGGTGCCACAAGCTTAAAGGCATGAAGACAAATCTACAGTGACTTTTTTGTATAAATTAAAAATGTCAAGGCTGGCAGTGTGCAATAATCATAAGCAGTAGCAAGAACCAGAACTGCATTCTGTGTAAACTAAGAACTGACGACATTTGATCGTTCGCAGAGGTTAATTACCTGCTTTGTAACATGGGGCATGTTTCAGTCAAATGCCCCTTAGATCAGAGGATCTGGCATCACCTGGGGCAGTACCTCTAAATAACTGCTGGTTGACACTAGGTATTCTAGGACTTTGTTATTGCATGAATAGTCAAAAAATTAATGTTTCCTAAAGCAACAGTAGTGGGGGCCTTCCAAGCTATGTTGAAATGAACCCAACTTTGCACAAATGCAAAGTTAGGTAGGAAAGTAAATGGTGAGAAGGATGCAAAGAGGCTGCAGAGGGATATAGATTGGTTGAGTGAGTGGACAAGAACATGGGAGATGGAATACAATGTGTCGAAGTGTATCCACCTTGTTAGGAGTGTAATAAAGGCTTCTATATTCTTATACTCCAATCTCTTTGTCACAAAAGCTAACATACCATTTACCTTTCTAATTGCTTGCTGTACATGTAACACAGAAAGTGAACATGCAGGTACAAAGACACCAGGTCTCTCTGAATGCAAACATTTCCCAGTCTCTCCATTTAAAAAAAAAAATTAGCTTTTTAAATTTTTCCTACCAAAGTGGATAACTTCACACTTCCCTACACTATATTTTATCTGCCATGTTTGTCCACTCACCCAACCTGTCTATATCCTTCTGCAGCTCACCACTTACTTTCCTACCTAATTTTGTATCATCAGCAAACTTGGATACATTACAAAAACAAAGTGCTAGAAATACTGAGCAAGTCAGGCAGCATATGTTGAGAGAGAAGCAGAGTTAACATTTCAGGTCCGCTTCTTCTTCTTCTCCACAGATACTGCCAGACCTGCTGAGTATTTCCAACACTTTCTGTTTTTATTTCAGATTTCCGGTATCTGCAGTATTTTGCTTTTATATTATTGGATACGTTACACTCAGTCCCCTATTGAGATTACTTGTCATTGGAGCAATAAAACTTGCTTCATAAAGTAATCATCTCTGTACCCTGTATGAACACTTCATTTGGTTTTCTTTTATTGTACTCATCTATATCACTTTGTTTAATTTATAGTGTGTTTCTCTGGGTCCTAACAAAGCCTGAGTGCCAAACCCAAGTCAGGGTTTCTAATTTCTGCTGCTAGGTACTAAGGTGATAAATATTTAGACCAATTTTAAACACAGTCTTTTAACTGTAGAAAAGATGCATAATGCTTTCTCAGAATTGAAATATCACTGCCTCGTGCATCACCATAAACTTCAGGAGAGTGGAAATCTTCAAATATGCAGCACTGAATTTGTGCTTGCAGATAGTTCCATGGTGACTCGCATATCTGCTTGCTTCACTTAGCACTGTTGCCTCTGAATCAGAAGCTTATGTGTTCAATTCCCACTCCCAAGACAACACCCACCTTTGCCTTGTCCATCCTTTAAAACTGCCATCCCATCTTCAACCTACCTTGTTCTCTTCAAAGTTCTTTAATGTGTTGTCGCCTCTCAAACCAGTGTCCATCTGTTACACAATTTCATGTTTAAACATTTCCAATCGGGTTTCCACCCCTGTCAGAACAGTGAAATAGCCGTAATCAAAGTAACAAATGGTGCAATATCCCTCATCATACCTCTTTGCTTATTTGCAGCCTGTCACATTGTTGACACATCTTCCTCCAATACCTCTCCTCTTATCCAGTCGAGTTGGACTGCCCTTGCCTGGTTCCACTTCTACCTATCCAGTTGTAGCAAGAGAATCTCTTATCCTTGGCCTCCCTCCTTTTTCTCATCTACATACTGCTGCTCAGTGGCATTATACATAAACACATCAGGTTTCACATGTATGCTGGCAACACCCGGCTCTACTTACCATGATCTCTTTTGGTTCCTCAACTGACTTTGTGTTGTCAACTGTTTGTTCAACAGAATTTTGGATAAGCCAAAATTTCTTCCGATTAAACATTGGGAAGACTGAAGGCATTGGTCCAGATTTTATGATGCTAACCGTTAATTGTATATTAGGTATGCTTAATAGTATGCAGGTGGTGGGCATTCACTTGAGCCCTTATAAATAGACCCAATAAAATTGTGGTTGTTGGATTAGGAGGATAACACTTACAATCTGTAATTTATAAATAAATATAAACGTATGTAAAGATTGGGTTCAGTTCTTTCCTTCGCCAGCTGGCTTTCTGGAATAGACCAAGCTAGCAGAGCATGGTTGCCCAAAGGTGAAGTTGGATGCAAAGAAAAAAAAAATTTGGATAGAAAACTGCAGTCCTAGTAGTCATTGTGAAAAATGGCAGAAAGAAAGTTGCTACAATCGAGGCGGGAGAAGTGCACTGTCCTTCTCTTGTTCCACGCCTCCACAGGTCACAACATTTAAATGTTTACCCAGTTACTGGCCAATCAAATACTCTGTATCCCAGAATAAAATACACCAAGCAGGTTTCTTTAATAAACAACAAAATTATCAGTTTATTATAAAACGAGACCTATCCAATAAAGACGCAAAGCATTAACACACAGTTTGAAATATGAATGTAAATAGATATTCCCTTCTAGATACCCAACGTGCGCGCACACGCTGGTTAGATTTTTTAAAAAAAAGTTTTCTCTGCAGAGATTCACTTTACAAAAAAAACAAAAATAATACTTTGGCCAAATACTTGTTAATTCTTGAAAGAAAAGGAGAAGATATGGAAGGATATCAGTTGTCTTTTGGTCTGGCGTCCAGGTACATGGAGACGGGTCACTGGGATCTTTTCTGGAGCAGTTCTTTTCAGGCAGTGTCGAGAATTAATCTGGTAGGTGTTCCAGGAGTTTCTCAGGAGATATGTGGCATCAGGGGTTTTAGCTATCACACACTGGATTTTCCAAGGTCTCAGAGGGGGAGGAAAGATGAGCTGGATATTTCAGCAGGCTACAAACCCAACAGCAAGCCAAAACCACCTGATCGCCATAAATCTTGACATGTCACTTCTCGGTAAACAACTCGCCTGGCCACCAAGGGTCCTCTTGTTTATTTGGCTTAAGGCATGTGACATCCAGTAAAGGTTGTTTTTAAACACAAAACGCAAATGTCTTCCCAGTGACGCTTGTATAAAAAAAAACATCCATGGAATCCTTTCATTTTTCCAAATGAATCAACGTCCATAATCGTTAACCCAAGTCCTCAAAACATTTTAAGAGCGGAGCACCTTCATAACAAAGTGGAAATTATCAGGGTTTGACTATCCTCCGATATTCTTGGAGCTGAACCATATGACCAGCGGACGAATGAAATGGATACGTGGGCACTGGTTACGTACCTGCCAAAGAGGAAACAAGGTATGACCTTGGCATTGTCGCTTCTGATCAGAAGCAAAGTATTTTGTGAGCTGGATGCCCACCAGTTGGATAGTGATGAAGGTTTGGACCTTTTATTAGAGTTCTTCAATGACATTTACCAGAAAAGTGATCTGCTAAGTGTCTGTGAGTCATGGTCAGACTTTGATAGATGTTGAAAAACAGATGGTCATTCCATGGAGGAATAGATCATGGACTTTGATTGGATTTTGCCAATCTTTTATA
Organism: Heterodontus francisci; assembly: GCF_036365525.1. Taxonomy (NCBI): domain Eukaryota; kingdom Metazoa; phylum Chordata; class Chondrichthyes; order Heterodontiformes; family Heterodontidae; genus Heterodontus; species Heterodontus francisci. The sequence continues at coordinate 168,605,591 of NC_090372.1, read as the reverse complement.
TAATGTGGGGATTCCTGGATCAGTACTAGTGTTTAAATTGCTGGATTGTGCTAGGGTGTCTCATATGGACAGGTCGCTGGTTCTAATTGAAGTTCGGTTCTCTGAGAGGGAGACCCTGTTGGATCAGATGTCTGCTGCTTTGAAAACATTCCTGGGGAAACTATCATTTCCTTTTAGCTTTTGTGGAACAAATGGGATATTCCATGGTGACACAAAGAATAGAAGACTCCGTGCTTGCCAGATTTCGAAATAGTCCAGATCCTGGACGCAGGCTTCCATGCAATAGAAAGGTTGAAGACTGGCAGAATGAGGATGAAAGCACCTTTAGCATATCTGGTGATTACAGCAGAAGACCGAATTGGAACAGCAATATCAGCAAATGACTCTCTCAAATGTCCAAGTTACCCCCGAAGCATTTATTAACTGTTCCTTGAAGTATCATTTTGTGATGAAATACCCAAAGTGGAGAGGCAGGGTCCTTGAAATGGCCTATGATGCAAAAAGCTTTGAGGAAGTGGATGAAGAAAATGATGTATTATACAGGCCACAAGGAATTTGTTCAGGAATGAATGTGTTAACCGCAGTCTTGATGAACTGTGCAGCGCTAAATAGTGCTGTGGAGCAGATTGGTTAAAATGTTACCTTGATTCACAAGTAGTGAAGATTGACGCAAGGTTAAAGAATGTAAATGTACTACTTTTAGGGTTGATAGCACATTGAGGTCGCTAATGAGACTTGTAATTCCATATAAAATAGAGCGCCATTTTATAACCACTGATGTTGTCTCGAGTGAGATACAACACAGGGCTACATGCATACTAAGAAGTGGAAGCAGCATGCTATAGACAGCTCTAAGTGATGCTAAAACCAATGTATCAAATCAAAGCTCTGTTGTCCTGCCACATCCAGTCATAAATGGTGGTGGACAATGAAACAACTAATCAAAGGAGGAGGCTCCAAAATTATCCCCATTCTCAACGCTGGCAGAGCCCAGCACGTCAGTGCAAAAGATAAGCCTGAAGCATTTGCAACCATATTGAGCCAATAGTGCCAAGTGGAAGATCCATTTTGGCCTTATCCTGAGACCCCCACCATCATAGATGCTACTCCAGCCAATTCGATTCACTCCACTTGATATCAAGAAAAGGCTGAACACATTGGACACAGCAAAAGCTATGAGCCCTGACAACATCCTGGCTGTCGTACTGAAAACTTGTATTCCAGAACTAGTCGAACCCTTAGCCAAGCTGTTCCAGTACAGCTACGTAACTGACATCTACCTGACAATGTGGAAAACTGCTCGGGTATGTCCTGTCCACAAAAAGCAGGACAAATCCAATCTGGCCAATTACTACCACGTCAGTCTTCTCTCAATCATCAGCAAAGTGGCGGGAGGTTTCGACACCTTCCATCAAGCATTGCTTATTCTGCAACAGTCTGCTCAATGTTGCTCCGTTTGGGTTCTGCCAGGCTACCAAGCTCCAGATCTCACTACTGCCTTGGTGCAAACATGGACAACAGAGCTGAACTCCAGAGGTGAGGTGAGAGTGACTGCCCTTGAGTTCAAGGCAACATTTGACTATGACATCAAGGAGCCCCAGTAAAATTGAAGGTGAAGGGAATTGGGGCATGGAGGGGACCCCTCTTCTGGTTGGAGTCATACCGAGCACAAAGGAAGATGCTTTGTGGTTGTTCGAGGCCAGTCATCGCAGCCTCAGGGCATCACTGCAGGAGTTCCTCAACCCCAACCATCTTCAGCTGCTTCATCAATGAGCTTCCCTTCAACATCAGGTCAGAAATGGGGATGTTCGCTGATGATTGCACAGTGTTTGGTACCGTTCGCAACTGCTCAGATACTGAAGCAGTCTGTCCCTGCAAGACTTGGACAATATTCAGGCTAGGCCTGACAAGTGTCTAGTAACGTTTTCTCCACACAAGTGCAATGCAATGCCCATCTCGAGAAAGAAGGAATCTAACCATCTTCCCTTGATATTCAACAGCATTACCATTACTGAATTTCCCCCACTGTCAACATCCTTGAGGTTACCATTGACAAGAAACTTAACTGGACCAGCCAAATAAATACTGTGGCTACGAGAGTAGGTCAGAGGCTGGGAATTCTGTGGTGAGTAACTCGCCTCTTGACTCCCCAAAGCCTGTCCACCATCCACAAGGCACAAGTCAGGAGTGTGATGGAATGTGCCAGGATGAGTGCAGCTCCAACACCACTCAAGCTCGATGCCATCCAGGATGAAGCAGCCCACTTGACTGGCATCCCATCCACCACCTTAAACATTCACTCCCTCTGCCACTGGCAGCAGTGTGTACCATCTACAGGATGCACTGCAGCAACTCACCAAGTCTCTTTTGACAGCACCTTTCAAACCCATGACCTCTACCACCTGGAAGAACAAAGGCAGCAGACTCATGGGAACACTCCCACGTGCAAGTTCCCCTGCAAGTCGCACACCATCCTGACTTGGAACTATATTGTCGTTCCTTCACTGTTGCTGGGTCAAAATCCTGGAACTCCCTCCCTAACAATATTGTGGGTGTACCTACAACACAAAGACTGCAGTGATTCAAGAAGACAGCTCACCACCACCTTCTCAAGGGCAATAGGGATGGCCAATAAATGCTTGCCTTGCCAGCAACGCTCATATTCAAAGAATGAGTAATTTTTAAAAAAACATGCTGATGAGTAAATCTTCCCTTAAAAAGCACAAATGAAACTTGACATGGAGCATGATAAAACAATTGTTTGTGCAAAGCAGTGGATCTGCACTTTATCCAATCAGGACATTATTGTATCCCCTTAACCAAAATTTGATGTTTCTCATCAGCGTGAAAGACTGGTATTAAAGACATGAGCTGATAAGAAATGGAGGAAAAAAATGTCTTATAAGTTACATAGACAGTTAGCTCACTCTACTTGTCAAAGGTTAAAATTCTGCTTAAAAAGTGAAAAATCCTGCTAACAGATGCAGGTGTGGTTAATGAAGAGTACATGAGGCTAATAGAAGAGATTAGTGAGAATTGTGAAATCTATAAAAAGTACCTGATGACACTGCCATGCCCTATTGTAAGCCTTCTATTGGCACATGACTTTAACAAGGTAGTTGCCTCAAGGTTTAACTAGGTATGGGACAGACAGAAATATTTTCATTCTACATTTTGTAGACCTGGCAACCTTTCTACAATATTACTTAGTAAGGATAAAAGTGTTATTATTGACAAAATTTTGGAGAAATGGGTAGGGACAGGACTTGGGACACCAGCAAAGTTTGACTAGCAAATTCCCCTGTATCATGAATGATTGACTAGTTAAGAGATATCTGTGAAAACCTTGTGGGAGAGACTAAAACTAGGTGGCACAGTTTTAAAAATAAGGGGTCTCCCATTGAAGACAGGAGGAGAAATTTTTTTCTCCGTCATGCGCATGTGGAACACTCTAGCCTGGAGAACAGTGGAGGCAGGGTTATTGAATGTTTTCAAGGCAGAGGTAGACAGATTCTTGACCAACAAGGGAGTCCAAGGATATCTGGGGTAGGCATGAAAGTGGAGCTGAGTCCACAACAAATCAGCCATGATCTTGTAGAATAGTGGAGCAGGCTCGGGGGCCGAATAGCCTACTCCTCCTTAGTTCGTATGTTCGTAACATTATGATCATGAATACCGCTTCGCAATAGCTCTGTCTCTTTAGATATAACATCATCTTTCTGTGATGGCCTTATATGATTAACCAGGATGGGGGTAATTCCCTCTAAATAGGATTGTTTGTTTAAAGTTATTCCAGATCTACTCTGTTTAATATCTGAAGAAAAAATTTAAAAGCCCCACAAGCCTGGCTCCCAATTTTAAATTCTGCTCTAATCTTAACACTTTTCTCATTCCACAGTACCGTCCCATAAGAAAGCATGGCTGGAGTTTAACGCCCATTTCCCCCCCACCCCCCCCCCCCCCCCCCCCCCCGAGCGGACTGGGGTGAGGGGCTGCGTATAATTGTGTGGCAGGTGGGGGGGTGCCATGCCAGTCACCTACCTGCCCCTACTGCGATTTAATCAGCCGAGGGGAGGTGACAAATAGCCCTCCCAATTGAGGCCCTTAAGTGGCCAATTATTGTCTACTTAGGGCCTCTTCTGCCACTGCTGGTATTTTATCATTAGCAGATAGGCACCACCTGAGGAGGCAACCCAGTAATACCTGGTGGCCTCCTTGCAGGCTGGAGGTTGGCCCTCCTCATCGGGCACCCATGGAGGGCGCCGTATTAGCATAGGCCATCACCGCTAAAACTACCCCGTTTGTCCTGCTGTCCGACCCACCCCCACCCTCTCTGGGGCCCAGCTGATTTCCCTGGTGAGGCCCGACCCCCACTTAACACTTTAAAGGGCGACATCCATCTTTCCTCTTTGTGCTGGGTGCAGTCCCAGCAGTAGCCACTGCTTCTGGTGGCGCTGCTGGGACTGAAGATCTGCCAATCCTCTGGACAGCAGCTCTCTGAGGCGGGAGTTCCTGCCTCAGAGGGACTGATGCACCGAGCAAGTCCAATTATGGGCCTGGGCCACGCAAAATAGCAGCATGGTTTTCGGGCCTCCCTGACCTTTCAGCTAGTGGGTGGAGCCATGCCTCAAAGTTAAATTCTCGCCCATCTCTCTCCTCAAAGATCTCACCATGTTCAAATCCCTCCATGGCCCCTCTCCTCCCTATCGATGTAACATGCCCCAGCCCTGCAACCCTTCGCAATCTCAGCATTTCTCTAATTCTGGCTTCTTGTGAAGCCCCACTCCCTTCGCTCCACCCTTGATGGCTGTGCCTTAAGCTCTGGAATTCCCTCCCTAACCCTCTCCACCTGTCTACCTCTGTCCTCTTTTAAGATGTTCCTTAAAACCTACCTCTGACCAAATTATTGACCACCTGGCCTAATGTTTCTTTTGGCTCTGTCAATTTTTGTCTGATTATGCTTCTGTGAAGCTCCTTGGGACATTTTACTACATTAAAGTTGCTATATAAATGCAAGCTGTTGCTCATAATGTTGGCTGGCCCGTCACTGCAATAGTAAGGGTGTGTTATGTTGTTGGAAGTGCTACCTTTTGAATAAGATGTTAAGGCCACGTCTGTACATAAGTCGAATGGAAGTGAGGTGGTTCTCTGATTGTCCAAGCCAACATTTCTCTCCTGACCAACACTACAAAAAAAAAAACTGGTTATTCATCTGTCTGCTGTTTGTAATGTGTACAAAATGGCAGTCATGTTTACCTAGGTATCAACAGTGAAGTCCTATAGAACAGTTAGGATATATGCGGTAAATAAATTGTTTTTGTTCTCCCTTTCCATTGCAAACAAAGAATAAGCATGGATTTGATCTATATACTTTTAATCAAAGTATGTTGCCATTATTTTTATTTGCCACAAAAGGTCTTAGTGTCCAGCTGGGCTATACACTTCATGCTGGGCCTACGCCAGTCTTGATCAAACCTCTAAGACCTGCTAATGAACAGCACAATGATGAAACTCCATTTAGCATTCCCCCTTCATGTTGGGAGCTGACAAGCTTATATTTAGTCCCTCCCTACAGTGACATGACTGAGACTGGAAATTCAGGGGTGAAAGTGCATTCCATGACTGTGTAACTCCATCCCACCGTGCTACCACATTACCCTGTGCAGATTTTTAAAAATTTCCCAGATATATCAAAAATGAGAAACTGCATTTAATCAGCCCATAAATTTTTGATAAACTGTAAATCATTCAGTATTCAGCAAATACACAAAGAAAAGCCAATGATCTTCTGTATATAATGTATTACATTTATCTTTGATTCTCATTTAAAAGGTTTAACTTTCTGTCTGTCTTCAGTTCATTATGTTTAAATGCCACTCTGTTTGGAATAAGAATTGTTGCTGCTTTGTTTAAATGAATTGGGCACTTCCAGGTTTGTAGACTGTTGGGATTTAGTGATGGGAACCAGCAGGCACTGTTTGTTTTGTGCAGTGGTGGCTAGTGCTGAGAGCCAAACTGCCTATTCATTCTGACAGAGGAATTTCATTTGCTTTAAGTGTTATAAGCAGAATCTGAGGGTGGCATCCTTGTCTTACTGAAAAGTGGTTTGTGAACTTTTTACAGTAAAATAATGTCCACATTACAACTATAGGCTCTTTTGAATATGCAAGACAAAGAATTGTTAATACTTTCATTTGTTCAATAATTGCTCATCTTACAACCTGTCACATTTATGTGTTTCTTTCATGGTTTTGCTAAGAAGTGAAATAGATATATGCAACATTTGCAATTTAATTGTAAGGAACAATTCTAATCTTAAGTTGCTACAATGTTTTTTTTTTTTGGTTCCTCTGGATTTTCCCGATTTCTCTTTAAAGAAATGTCTGCTGGTTGGGAAAGGTTGTAGTCACCCAATAGGATCTTTTCCAAATGCACATTATTCATATGTGGACCTCAATGCTGTTGGCAGGCTATTCAGCCAAGCGGGTCTTAGAGCCAAACCTGGACGTGTCCTTAGACATTTCTAAACTAATCAGTGAATAATAATTAGGAGCAGAAACCACACCTTCCCCCTCAAACCCAGAAATGCTGAAATCAATTTTAGCACCTCTACTGCTTGAGATCCGCTATCTTACCACAAATGGAGGATTGCTCCTGGAACTTCTCTTTTCTTCCCTCTCCCTCCCTACTGAGGATCAAAGATAAATAAGGACCACTTGAGTAATGTATCTGGAGGTGACCAGGCATGGACTGTGCCTCAACAGAGCACCACTGTTAGGAAATGAGAGAAAATTGAAGAGGAAAGAAAAAGCTGCAGCGATTCCTATTTTAAAAAATGATCTGTTTTGAAGGTGGAAGTGGTAGAAATGGCTTTTGTGTGGTGTTGGTTATATTCGCATTTTTAAATAATTGACCAGGGTCAATCAAAATAACAGTGACTTCATAGAATTATTTCAGGCATAGCTTTATATTTTAAGATAAATCAATCTTCATAGCCATTGCAAAATGTAACTGGAAACTTTGAGGCTTTATTTTTATAATGTAATAAATTAACTGCTTAACTACAGGAAGTGGGTAACGTGGTCTTGTTGGAGACTGGGATCCTTGTTTTGTTAACTAATATAGGACAACATATTTCACGTTTCTTCCACATTGTGTAGCATCATGTGCTCATAAACACTTGGAATCCTTCAATTTAAGTATTAAGACTGTGTTGAAGTTTAGTAAGAGTTGACAACAGACTTATAAATATTCCCTGCTTTTGCTCTCCAGTGCCATTCCTTGTGTTGCTGACAGTACACTCATTAATCCTACCATGTTTTGCCTATTCATTTTTCATGTAAATCTTAACTGAACACAAGATGAATGCCTGGAGCAGAACAATATGTACACTAACAGAAACATTCACATGTGCTGTTGAGTAGGCCAAATAAAAGCCTTAGAGGCACTTGGAAATCTTGTTTATCTGTAAAAGACAGGAGTTTCAGATGAGAAGGTGCTTTTAGTCTTTTTACCATCACTTTTATCCTCATACTAAGAAATAATATTTACGCTGTTGTAGAGGATATGCTTCCTGTGTCACAAAAAGCCTGAGTCAATAAGTTATGGCAGTTTTACTTCTAAAATTTATTTCCAAGCACACAAGTGTCTGACCTGGAAATTGCAAGAATCTGGGGACTTTAAACAATAGTAGATGAGTTTTTTTTTGTCAGTTGTCATCAGCTGTTTTGTGTTTGGTCTATATTTTCAAATAAAAGTTGTTACCTTCCATTTAGTTCCAATATATGTTACTGTGTTTACAGGCACTTAAGAAAGACTGTACTCAAATAACTGGCTGTTTTTTAAACATAAAACAAGTTCACTTGTAAGATTTCTTTCACTGCATGGTTCCTGTAAGGGCCATTCTTTGATCTTGAGGCCACTTTTGGGTATTTGACCATTTGCACGTGCTTCTTCATGTTAAAGGTCAGCTTGGTGTTACTGTAAATTACCTGTGGCACCTAAAATGCTTTTTCTTCATCGCTAATAGGTATTTGGAGCCTTGAGAGCAAGGACACCCCTAGGATGTCAGACTAATGTTTTTAAAAATTCAACCTACCCTGTCACTTATTAGCATCTGACAAACAGAAGCTAGCTGCAAAATTGCAGTATTTTCTACTTTGGTATTTAAGAGCGAGTATTTTTCCACACATGCCAATGAAGCAAATCATTAATAATCTTGATAAAATTCAAGGTAGCTTTTGGGGAAGTCTGAGATTCCAGGAAAAAGGTTTTTGTTGCTGCTGAGGATAGGATTAAATGGTAGCAGTAATATTCATGTTGATATCACAGCAGAAAATTTTGATCAGATGTGGATTTGCAGCTGCCTTGCAGTTGCATCCAATAATATGAATGAACAGATCTGCACTTGACTTGGAGCAAAAAGTTGTTCGCATTATATCCGAGACATCTGTCTATTTGAGAGGGAAAAAAAGCAAATAATGCTGGAAACACTCAGGTCAGGCAACATCTGTCGATGGATCAGAAAAGTTAATGTTTAAGCTATGAACCCTTTGTCACAACTAGAAGATACTACAGAAGAGCAGCATTTAAAAAGGAATAGAACCAAGGGAAGAGTGAAAGACATTAACACAAACAAAGGGGGGAACAAAAGCTCTAAAATGGGCGATAGTTAAATGGCTAAAGTATGACGATGTGTGAATAGCTAAAGAAATAGGGAAAGACTAATGGAAAAGGAGACCCCTTTTGACACCTACTACTCAGCTACTCTCCTTCCTCTCGCTTCTTCCTATAGAAACACAGGAAATGCAACACCTGCCTGTTCACCACCTCCCATATTTTTATCTCTAAACTCTGTCTTGGCTGCCTACTCGGGTTGCTAACTCTTCACGATTTAAAGGTTAATCTATGCAATGCTGTGAGCTGCCCGAGGAAAATCAAAGGGGCATTTAAAAATAAGTTGTGTTTTTTCTTTCTTCAAACACTGAGTTATGAAAGCATTGGAGGTGAGAGAAAATGGTTGCTTGACTGGGTAGGGCAGTTAGAGGCAGGAGGATGTGCTGAACCCTCCAGTAATACATCCAACCAAAGTTTGCAGTCCTCTCTGGGATGAATCACAATATAAAGCTCAAAGGCTAGCATCTTATCTTTCACCTAGTCACTCTGCAGCTGTGTGACCATAATATTGAGTTTAACTACTTCAGACCTTGATTAAAGCTCCCATTTGCCCTCTGGCAGGAAGTACTGGCAATGTGAATGGGTACAGCAGTGTTTGCAGGGATTGCAGGAAAGGAGCTGTTGATGTTTGGGATGGCGATCTCTGTAGAAATACCATGCCGGCAAGGTAGTCTGCACAAAAACAAAGCACTGTGTATGCTGGAAATCTGAAATTAAAAACAGAAAATACTGGAAATACTCAGTAGATAAGGCAGCAGCTGTGGAGAGATGAACAGAATTAACATTTTCAGTTTTTGACCTTCCATCAGAACTGTTAAAGGTCAGATATATAACCAGTTTTAAGCAAGTGCAAAAGCAGAGAAAAGGGGGCGGGGATAAGAACACAATGGAAGTTTTGTGCTTGGTTGGAAGATAGGAGAAATTACATGACAATGGATGATGGTGTAAGGCAAAAGGAGATGATAATGGAACAAGTAAAAAAAAAACAAAAGATGGGTCTGGAGGAGATGAAAATGGGAATAGCAGAATCATTGCCAGCAGCTGCCAGCTATAAAAATGGCAGCAGAAGTGATGGGAAATTGTTGAACTCAATGTTGAATTCAGAAGGCTGTAAAGTGCTGCCTAATCAGAAGATGAGGTGCTGTTCCTCAAGCTTCTGTTGAATTGCATTAGATAAGTGTAGTAGGAAGAGATCTAAAATGACAAGAGACTCAGGACTGAATGGAGGTATTCAGCAATGCGATTGCTCAATCTGCAATTCTCTCCAGTGTAGAGGAGACTGTATCGCGAGCAGTGAATACATATACCAAATTGAAAGAAGTAGAAGTAAATTGTGATTGCACCTGGAAGGTGGTTTTGAGGCCCTGGATAGAATGGTTACAATACAGAAGGAGGCCATTCGGCCATTGTGTCCATGCCAACTCTCTGCAACAGCAATTCAGTCCCACTCGCCTGCCCTTTTTCACAAAATCTTAAGCAGGAGTAGGCTACTCAGTCCCTTGAGCCTGCTCCACCATTCAATAAGATCATGGGTGATCTGATCGTGGCTTCAACTCCACTTTCCTGCTGGCCTTCCGTAACTCTTGACTGTCTTGTAGATCAAAAACTGTCTAACTCAGCCTTGAATATATTCAATGACCCAGCCTTCACTGCTCTCTGGGGTAGAGAATTCCAAAAATCAATGGCCTTCAGAGAGAAGAAATTCCTCCTCATCTCTATCTTAACTGGGAGACCCCTTGTTTTGAAACAGTGCTGCCTAGTTCTGTATTCCTGCACAAGGCAAAGCATCCTCTCAGCATCTACCCTGTCAAACCCCTTCAGAATCTTCTATGTTTCAATGAGATCACCTTTCATTCATCTAAACTCCAATGAGTATAGGTCCAGACTGCTCAACCTTTCTTCATAAGACAAACCCTTCGTCCCACGAATCAACATAGTGAACCTTCTCTGCACTGCCTGCAATGCAAGTATATAAGGAGACCAAAACTGTGCTCAGATGTGGTCTCATCAACACCCTGTACAGTTGTGGTATGGCTTCCCTATTTTTATACTCCATCCCCCTTTTAATAAATGCCAACATTCCATTTGCCTTTCTAATTACATTCTGTAACTGCATGCTGATGTTGTGATTCATGTCCAAGGACACCCCAGGTCCCTCTGTACTGCAGCATTCTGCAGTCTCTTTCCATGTAAATCTGTTTTTCTATTCTTCCCACCAAAGTGGACAACCTCACATTTTCCCACATTATACTCCATCTGCCAAATTTTTGCCCACTCACTTAACCTGTCTATATCCCTTTGCAGATACTTTGAGTTCTCCTCACAACTTGCTTTCCTGTCTATCTTTGTATTGTCAGTAAATTTGGCTACAATACACTCTGTCCCTTTATCCAAGTCAATATTTTGTCAAAAACTATTTTCCTTTCATAAAACCATGTTGACTCTGCTTGATTTGTATTATGATTTTCTAAATGTCCTACTATTTCTTAATGATGGATTCCAGCATTTCCCCAATGACAGATGTTAGGCTAACTGGCCTATAGCTTCCTGTTTTATCTCTCTCTCCTTTCTTGAATAGGGCATTACATTTGCACTTTTCCAATCTGCTGGAACCTTTGCAGAATCTAGGAAATTTTGGTAGATTCCGAACATACATACATACATGTGAGCAAGGAGCAGGAGTAGGCTATTCTGCCCCTCGAGCTTGCTCTGCCATTCTATAAGATCATGGCTGATCTGTTTGTGGACACAACTCCACTTTCCTGCCTACTTCCGATACCCTTTGACTCCCTTGATCGTCAAGAATCTGTCTACCTCTGCCTTAAAAAAAAAAATACAATGACCTTGCCTCCACTGCTCTCCAAGGAAAGAGAGTTTTATAGACTCATGACCCTCTGAGAAAAAATTTCTCCTCATCTCTGTCTTAAATGGGAGACCCCTTATTTTTAAACTGTGCCCCCTAGTTTTCATTTCCCCCACAAAGGGAAACATCCTTTCAACATTTACCCAGTAAAGTCCCCTCAGGATCTTGTATGTTTCAGTAAGATCACCTCTCATCCTTCTAAATTCCGATGAATACAGATCCAATCTGTCCAACTTTTCCTCATAAGATAACCCTCTCATTCCAGGAATCAGTTGAGTGAATCTTCTCTGAACTGCTTTCATTGCAATTATATCCTTCCTTAAGTAAGGAGACCAAAACTGTACACAATACTCTAGATGTGGTCTCACCAATGTCTCGTGCAACTGTAGAAAAAATGTCTACTTTTATATTCTATTCCCCTTGCAGTAAAGGATAGCATTCCATTTGCCGCCTTAATCACTTGCTATACCTGCATACTAACATTTTGTGTTTCGTGACTAGGACACTCAGATCCGTCTGCATCTCAGTTCTGCAGTGTCTCCCCATTTAAATAGTATGTTGCTTTTCTATTTTCCCAGCCAAAGTGGACAAGTGCACACTTTTCCACATAATACTCCATCTGCCAAATCTTTGCCTACTCAGTTAACTTATCTATATACTTTTGCAGACTCATCATGTCCTCTTCGCAACTTATTTTCCTACCTATCTTTGCATCATCGGCAAATTTAGCAACCATACATTCTTTCCCTTCATCCAAGTCATTGATATAAATTGTAAATAGTTGAGGCCCCAGCACTGATCCCTGTGGCACTCCACTAGTTACGGCTTGCCAACCTAAAAATGACCCATTTATGCCTACTCCCTGTTTCCTGTTAGCTAACCAATCCTCTGCCATGCGAAACCACGTTGACTCTGCCTGATTTTGTATTGAGATTTTCTAAATGACCTGTTATAACCTCCCCAATAATAGATTCCCTAATTTTTCCTATGACAGATGTTAAGCTAACTGGCCTGTAGTTTTCTGCTTTCTGACTTCCTCCATTCTTGAATAGCAGAGTTACATTTGCTATCTGCCAATCTGATGGGATATTTCCGGAATTTTGGAAAGTTAAAACCAATGCATCTACTTTCTCAGCAGCCACTTCTTTTAAGACCCTAGGATGAAGTCCACTGACACGGGGGACTTGTCAGCTTTTAGTTCTAATAATTTTCTCAGTACCCTTTCCCTGGTGATGGTAATTATTTTAAGTTCCTCCCTCCCTTTCAACTCTTGATTCTCAATTATTTCTGGGATGTTATTTGTATTCTCTACAGTGAAGACCGATGCAAACAAATCTGTTCACTTCCTCCGCCATTTCCTTATTTCCCATTATTAATTCCCCAGACTCTCTCTCTCTAGAGGACCAACACTCACTTTACTTTTTTTCCTTTTTAAATACCTGTAGAAATTCTGACTACTATTTTTTTTATTTCTAGCTAGCTTTCTCTCATTCTCTATTTCTCTCTATTCTTTCAGTCATTCTTTGCTGTTTTTTTTATATTCTATCCAATCTTCAGACCTGCCACTACTCCGCTGAATTGTACGCTTTTTCTTTCAATGTGGTACTATCTTTAACTTCCTTCATTAGCCACAGATGATGCATCCATCCCCTAGAGTCTTTCTTTCTCACTGGAATGCATCTTTGCTGATTGTTATGAAATATCTCTTTAAATGTCTGCAGCTGCATCTCTAATAAACTGGGAAATTAGGTTAAGGGATAGGTTACATTAGCCAGCTCTGTCGTCAAACCCTCATAATTACCTTTATTTACGTTTAAAACACTAGCCTAAGATCCACTGTTCTCACCCTCAAATTGAATGCGAAATTCAATCATGTTATGATCACTGCTACCTAGGGACACCTTTAATTAATCATTAATTAATCCGGTCTCGTTACACATTACCAGATCTAGAGTAGCTTGTTCTCTCGTTGGCTCTAGAACATGCTGCTTTAAGAAACTGTCCCGAAAACACTCCATGACCTCATGTTCCAGGCTACCTTTACCTGATTCATCCAATCTATCTGTAAATTAAAATCACCCATGATTATCGCCGTACCTATCTCACAAGCCCCCATTATTTCTCCCTGTATACCCCATCCTACAGTGTTACTGTTAGGGGGCCTATAAACTACTCCCACAAGTGACTTCCTACCTTTACAGTTTCTTATTTCTACCCAAATTGATTCTACAACTTGATTTTTAGAACTAATTGTACTAATGCCATCCTTAATTAACAGCTACCCCTCCACCTTTTCCTAGTTTCCTGTCCTTCCGAAATGTCATGTACTCTTGAATATTCAGGTCCCAGCCTTTGTCATCTTGCAGCCAAGTCTCTGTAATGTCTATCAGATCATACATATTCATTGCTATCTGAGCTATGTTACAATCAGGTGAGGAGGGGGTCACAAGGCTCCCCTCTTGTCCTTCCTCTTTGACCGCAACAGGGTTTATTCCTTTTTTAAACAGTGGATGTGCTTACCACTGCAGTGAATGTTTTACCTTTTTACCTTTGTGGTGATCATGAAAGAACCAATTGGACAGATTTTCTTGCATTTAAACAAGAAAGAGGTGAGTTACACACACATGCACATGCACACATGAAAATCTCACACACACATACGGAGTAATGAGGAATAGATTTGTGTTCGATTAGAGTCCAGAACAAATAAAAATAATACCCAGTCTGTGGTCTGGTAGCTTTTGTGGTCTTCAGGTTGAATTCATGTTCCTGAAGTTCTGCATTGATAGTTGTTCATGGAGACAGTTGAGCAGAGGATTTCCTTCTCCGTGTCTTTGTCTTGAATCTAGCAGCTGGCAGCTAGGCTTTGCACGCCCCACCAGGCCTTCTAGAGAGAGTGAGTCCTTCTGGCTTCTGCACAGAATGAATCACTGGCTTGTTTAGTTTAGAGATACAGCACTGAAACAGGCCCTTCGGCCCACCGAGTCTGTGCCAACCATCAACCACCCATTTATACTAATCCTACACTAATCCCATATTCCTACCACATCCCCACCTGTCCCTATATTTCCCTACCACCTACCTATACTAGGGACAATTTGTAATGGCCAATTTACCTACCAACCTGCAAGTCTTTTGGCTTGTGGGAGGAAACCGGAGCACCCGGAGAAAACCCACGCAGACACAGGGAGAACTTGCAAACTCCACACAGGCAGTACCCAGAATTGAACCCGGGTCGCTGTAGCTGTGAGGCTGCGGTGCTAACCACTGCGCCACTGTGGCGCCGCAAAAATTGTCTAAGGGAAATTCCCAGCTTTCACAGAATGGACAGACGGTCACATGACTCTTTCAGTGTATTTTCTGGTACCTTCTAATGAAATTCAAGTTTAGGAATTTTCAGCTCTTGAGCTTCATGGTGCCAATGTTTCTCCCTGAAGGGGCTCGTCCTTTCAATGTTAATGTCCCATGATGTTTTTGAATGTCTTACTACGGAATGCAATCTCAGGTAGCTCAATCAATAGGGCATCCCATTGTTTTGGGTATAGGCTAATCAGACATGTGTTTCCACCTTTGGTTGCCTTGGAATGTGCAAGGTTTTCAAATGCAAATAGTGGTGGCCATTTTTAGTTCTGGTGAAGTCTTTGTAAAAGTTGCCTGTAATACTCCAGCTTTCCTTTTTTAAGTTTAATGTGAGTTTCCAACCGATGAATTAAAAATCCTCTCTTGGCATAGCATGTTTTCTTGACACCTCTGCACCACACAGAATGAAATGTGACAATAGGAACATTTCATTGCAAGATTGAAAAAAAACCGCATTCATTCTCAAGCACTCACTTCTCAAATTCACACATTAATCTTAGAATTGCTGCAGCTGGCATTGTCCGCAACAGCTATTCTGGTTTAATTTTTTGGAATTTTGTCATCACCCTTCCTTTGGATGAGGTGCCATTAACAAATTGCATTTCTTTTGGGTTATGCATTGCCAAATGACGTTAAAGTTTCTCTAGCATCAATTTGTAATACTCTGGGAATGTACATCTCGATAAGCATGTGTTTTATTGTGGTGTTTGGAGAATGCACATTTCCAATACTGCTTTTGGCCAGTCCTCCTATAGGTACAAGCTTTAACCCTTCAACTGCTGTTTCTGCAACACGTGACTTTAACCATTCAGGTTCCAGCATGTTGATAATTTTTCTCTCTAGTGACAGTAGCTCATAAATTGGGGTTTTTAAACCTCCTGTGAGGTGTCTGAGATTTCCTTCGGGCCCTTGTTCTTGCTGAGCTCTGAATTGAAATTGTTGGGTTTGATTAGCTTTGGATTTGGAACTTGATCATTGGGTTCTTCAATGGGTAAATCCTCACCTTTTAGTTTTCTGGTGAGTTAGACAAGTGCTATTTACTTTAGGGCAGTTTTGTTTCCCTATTCCCTTTACAGTGGGGAGGGATTTTTTCTCTAATCTGCCCCATGTGCTCTTGGAAATTACTATTTGTGGGTGTCTGTCAAGCTTTCACTGCACTCACATGGGGCACTTCAACTAGGGAGGCATCTCCCTCACTTTTGGCTTGCCACTTTGGGAACTTTCCTTTTCCCTGCAGATTTCTATAAATGCTGTGTGCAACCTTTTAGGGTGTCTCTTTCTCCTGCATTTAAGTAGGGGAAATACAGTATCTAATTTTTCTAACATTTCAGTGTTGGCTAACCAGACCATAGGGCGTTCAATTTGGGAATCCGCCAGGTCTTCCTCTAACTTGTCTTCACTGTCGCTTTCGTCCCTTTCCTTCCTGATGGTCTGATACAAC
Source organism: Heterodontus francisci (assembly GCF_036365525.1). NCBI lineage: Eukaryota > Metazoa > Chordata > Chondrichthyes > Heterodontiformes > Heterodontidae > Heterodontus > Heterodontus francisci. The sequence continues at coordinate 168,589,251 of NC_090372.1, read as the reverse complement.
TGTGCCTGTCTGTCTCCTTCCTGGCTGTGATACTGTTCTAACCTGTTAATGTGGTTGTTTTTTCCTTCAGTCTTGGGTGTCACTTACATAATTTACCTAGCTAATCCATTTTGCTACTCGGTATGGGCCACTGAACTGGGCTTTCAGGGGTTCACATGGAATTGGGAGTAGTATTAACACATAGTCTCCAGACCGAAATGTCTGGCCTTGACCTGTTTATCTGCCTGCCTTCTCATAGATGTCTGGGAGGTTTTTAGGTGCTCCTGAGCCACTGCACAGGCTTTCTTGAGCCACTCCCAGAACATGGGAATGTAGTTTAACATGGAAGACGCATCCCTTTGTCCCAAAAAACTCTCCTTGATTAGTTTAAGAGGACCTCTCACTGCGTCTCCATAGACTAATGCAAAGGGACTAAAACCGGTGGACTCTTTGGGCGAGTCCCTAGTGGCAAACGGGAGAAATCCCAACCCTTTGTCCCAGATAGTGGTGCCACCGAGGTACCGTAGGGAAATATTGAGAATCACCCATGAGATTACAATGGCTGGACATTTCGGTATATGAAAAACCCAAGCCCGCATAAGACAGCATTTTGACTGGCCAAAACTCCACAAAGATGTGGTGCAGTTCTGTAATACCTGCCATATGTGCCCGGTTATGGAGAAGCCCCAACCTGCAATAAAACCTGTACCCCTAGTTCCTATATCGATTTTTGGGGAACCCTTCAGCAGAGCACTAGTAGATTGTGTGGGATCCCTGCCGAAAACAAAAGGGGGCCACCAGTCAATGGGGGTACTCATGGCAGTATGCCCTGATCCATTGTTTTTAGGGTCTGGTGGTACCGTTCCAAAGCCCCTTGTGACTGTGGGTGTTAGGCTGAGGACTTTAGCTGAGTTATGCTCAGATTACCCATGACTTTTTGAAAGATTCCAGACATGAAATCTGTGCCCTGATCCAATTGCATCTCTGCAGGCAGCCCATATCTGGTAAAGAATTGGGTTAGCCCCTCCACCATTGCTTTGGCAGAGATCGTTCTAAGGGGAATGGCCTCTGGGAATCAGGTAGCCGCATTCATAATGGTGAGAAGATACTGGTGGCCCCATTTTGTTATCGGCAGGGGTCAGCTAAAGTCCTCAGCCCAACACACACAGTCACAAGGGACTTTGGAACGGTACCACCAGACCCTAAAGACAATGATCAGGGCATACTGCCACGAGTACCCTCATGACTGGTGACCCTCTTTTGTTTTTGGCAGGGGTCCCACACAATCTACCAGTTCCCCAAAAGTTGGTATGGGAATTAGGTGTGCAGGTTTTATTGCAGGTTGGGGCTTCCCCACAATCTGGCACGTGTGGCAGGTATTACACAACTCCTCCACATCTTTGTCAAAATGCTGTCTTATGCGGTCTTGGGCTTTTCATACACTGACATGTCCAGCCATTGGAAGTTCATGGGCGATTCTCAATACCTTCCCTACGGTACCTCGGTGACTATCAGATGAACCACTGTCCACTCTTCATCCGCAGGTCTGTGAGAAGGTCCCCATTTCCTCATCTCATTTTTTAAATAGTAGACTCTGGGACTCCCTCTGCTTCACCTTTGGTTTGGGCAGTCTGTGCTAACTTTCCTAAGCTTGCTGAGCCTCGACCAAGGAAAATCTGTTTACCTCATCCTTTGGGTTTTCTAACTTCCCAAAGAAGGTTTCAGACAACCAGACAGTAGGGTCATCTGTCTGCAGTGCCAGTTCAATCTCCTCTGATTGAGCTTGATTGGCTATGGACTGAGTCACCACGCAGTCAGGGAAAATGCTGGGGACTTCCTGTTGCAACTGCTCTGTCTCCCTGACCTCCTGGGGAAGCTAAAACCTTTGCTCCCGCCAGAACATTATCCAGGAGCAGGTCAACCTAATCCACAGGTAGGCTAGGGATAATCCCTATGGTTACCGGTCCTGAAACAAAGTCAGACTCAAGGTGCACCTGGTATAAAGGTATGGGCATATCCCGTCCTCTGATAGCATTCACTAGCACCCTTGCATTCAGTGCATTCTCTGGGGGTAAAGGTCATGCCTTTTCCCAGCAGAAGGGATTGGGTGGCTCCTGTATCCCTGTTACAGTCAAGTGAGGAGGGGGTCACAGTCGCTCCTCTTGCCCTTCCTCTTATTTGACCGCAACAGGTTTTATTCCTTTTAAACAGTGGTTGTGCTGACCACCTTTTAACTTTACTGTGATAATGAAAGAACTAGTCGGATAGGTTTTCTTGAGTTTAAAGAAGCAAGAGGTAAGTTTATTATACTTAACAATCTAACCCTGATTTAAAAAATAATCAAACAAAAAGCTACATGTTCATGCATACAGTCACATGAGAATCTCACACACGCAAATAGTTTGCAGAGGGAAAAATGGATTTGGTGGTTGGATTAGAGTCCAGAATAAATGGAATTTAAATATACAGTCTGTGAAGTGGATGATCCGGTAGTCTTCTGGCTGAAGCTGTACTCTTGAAGTCGTCGGCTGGTCAAAGTGCACTTTGTGGGTGGTCCGCTTGGCTCGAGGCTTTCTTGGAGGTAGACTTGTAGTTGGTTCTCTTCCCCTGGTCTCTATCTGTAGTAATCTGTAGTCTTGGAGGGATTCACAGTTGCAGACAGTTTTCAAACTTGTGTTATCTGGGGCAGGGCAAGAGAGATAAAGGGAGACATGCAGCCTTTTACTGCTGCACAGTCTGAGTTACTGCCTGTCTCTTTGTCCAAGGGAAAAAAAAAACAGCTTCCCCTGAGATGGACAGATGATCATATGGCTACTTCAGGTTTTCTGGAATCTTCGAATGAAATTCAAGGTGAAGAATTGGCTCCACAGGCCCCAGGATGCCAATTTATGCTTGGAGGGGGTTTGCACTTTCAAAGTCAATGTGTTAAGGTTGCCTTGACTGCTGTGCTAATGAAGCCATTTTAGGTAATTCAATCACTTCGAGCAAGCCATTGTCCTGGGTCCATGCTGCTTAAACCTCTGGCTCCAGGTGGATCTTTTAAATATGAAAAGGTGTTTCAGATGCAAATTGTGGTGGCCATCTTAGGAGCCAATTTTTTTAAAAAGTTAACTGCAGAGGTTTTCCCATTAAAAGTTGAATAAGTTTTCCACCAATGAATTAAAAATGCCTCATTTGGCATATTGTGTTTTCTTGACGCCACCATACCATGCGTAGGAACATTTCATTAAAGGTGTGGAAAAATATGAAGAAAACACACATTCATTCTCACTCCCCAGATTCACTCATTAATCTTAGAACTTCTGCAGCTGGCTTTGTCTGCAATGGCAATACTGATTTAATTTTCTTTTTTAGGAGTTTGTCTGGGATGGCTATGTGTCGTCAAATGGGGTTAAAGTTTCTCTAGTATCAATTTGTGATACCCTGGGGATGTGCTTCTCAATAAGTGAATAAACCTCATGAGCTTTTTCTGTTAGTTTGCTTTACAATAAGAGTTCTGCTGGCCATTTTATCTGTTTTGCAAGCTTTTCCAAAGTGTCTTAAAAAAGCTTTCACTTCTTCTCATTGAACTCTGGAATCAGCTGGGAGAACTTTTAGGAGCTCAGTACTCAGTCCTGAGCTAGGGGTAGCTCCCTCACCAGCTGTGCCTTCACTGGTTGTATTGGGTCTCCCTGAATTAGTTTGAGCCACCTTAACTCCCTTTCTCCCTTCTCCTTCTGTGAACCCTGGTTCAATGAAGAATGCAGGCGGGCATGCCGGAAGCAGCACCAGGCATACCTCAAAATGAGGTGCCAAGCTGGTGAAGCTACAACCCAGGTCTACTTGCATGCCAGACAATGTACACAGCACGCAATAGATAGAGCTAAGCAATCCCGCAACCAACGGATCAGATCTAACCTCTGCAGTTCTGCCACATCCAGTCGTGAATGGTGGTCGGCAATTAAACAACGAACTGGAGGAGGTGGCTCCACAAATATCCCCATTCTCGATGGGGGAGCCCAGCACATCACTGCAAAAGATCAGGCTGAAGCATTTGCAACAATCTTCAACCAGAAGTGTCGAGTGGATGATCCATCTTGGCCTCCTCCTGAAGTCCCCAGCATCACAGATGCCAGTCTTCAGCCAATTCGATTCACTCCGCGTGATATCAAGAAGCGACTGAAGGCACTGGATACTGCAAAGGCTATGGGCCCTGACAACATTCCGGCAATAGTACTGAAGACCTGTGCTCCAGAACATGCCGCGCCCCAAGCCAAGCTGTTCCAGTACAGCTACAACACTGGCATCGACCCGGCAATGTGGAAAATTGCCCAAGTATGTCCTGCACACAAAAAAGACAAATCCAACCCAGCCGATTACTGCCCGATCAGTCTACTCTCAATCAAGGGTAGGCGGTGACATAGTGGTATTATCACTGGACTAGTAACTCAGAGACCCAGGGTATTTCTAGGGACAAAGGTTCGAATCCCACCACAGCAGAAGGTGGAATTTGAATTTAATTAATAAATCTGGAATTAAAAGCTAGTCTAATGATGGCAATGAAACCATTGTTGAATGTTGTAAAAACCCATCTGGTTCACTAATGTCCTTTTAGGGAAGGAAATCTGCTGTCCTTAACTGGTCTGGCCTACATGTGACTCCAGACCCACAGCAATGTGGTTAACTCTTACATGCCCTCTGAAATGGCCTAGCAAGCCACTCAGTTGTACCTAACCGCTACAAAGCCAATAAAAAGGAATGAAACTGGACGGACCACCCAGCATCGACCTAGGCGCCGGAAACGACAACGGCAAACCCAGCCCTGTCGACCCTGCAAAGTCCTCCTTATTAACATCTAGGAGCTTGTGCCGAAGTTGGGAGAGCTGTCCCACAGACTAGTCAAGCAACAGCCTGACATAGTCATACTCACGGAATCATATCTTACAGACAATGTCCCAGACACTGCAATCACTATCCCTGGGTATGTCCTGTTCCACCGGCAGGACAGACCCAGCAGAGGTGGTGGCACAGTGGTATACAGTAGGGAGGGAGTTGCCCTGGAAGTCTCATGGTATCAGGTCAAACATGGGCAAGGTAACCTCCTACTGATTACCACTTACTGCCCTCCCTCAGCTGATGACTCAGTACTCCACCATGTTGAACACCACGTGGAGGATGCACTGAGGGTGGCAAGGGCACAAAATGTACTCTAGGTGGGGGACTTCAATGTCCATCAGCAAGAGTGGCTCGGTAGCACCACTGCTGGCCGAGCTGGCCAAGTCCTAAAGGACATAACTGCGAGACTGGGTCTGCGGCAGGTGGTGGGGGAGCCAACACGAGGGGAAAAACATACTTGACCTCGTCCTCACCAATCTGCCTGCTGCAGATGATTCTGTCCATGACTGTATTGGTAGGAGTGACCACCGCACAGTTCTTGTGGAGAAAAGTCCCGCATTCACATTGAGGATACCGTCCATCGTGTTTGGCACCATCACCGTGCTAAATGGGATAGATTTCGAACAGATCTAGCAATGCAAAACTGGTCATCCATGAGGCGCTGTGGGCCATCAGCAGCAGCAGAATTGTACTCAACTACAATCTGTAACCTCATGGCCCGGCATATCCCCCACTCGACCATTCCCATCAAGCCAGGAGACCAACCCTGGTTCAATGAAGAGTGCAGGAGGGCATGCCAGGAGCAGCACCAGGCATACCTCAATGAAGTGTCAACCTGGTGAAGCTACAACGCAGGACTATCTGCGTGCCAAACTGCGTAAGCAGCATGCGATAGACAGAGCTAAGCGATCCCATAACCAACGGATCAGATCTAAACTCTGCAGTCCTGCCACATCCAGCTGTGTATGGTGGTGGACAATTAAACAACTAAGTGGAGGAGGTGGCTCCACAAATATCCCCATCCTCAATGATGGAGGAGCCCAGCACATCAGTGCGAAAGGTAAGGCAGAAGCAAAAATCTTCAGCCAGAAGTGCAGAGTTGATGATCCATCTCTGCCTCCTCCCGAAGTCCCCAGCATCACAGATGCCAGACTTCAGCCAATTCGATTCACTCCGCGTGATATCCAGAAACGACTGAAGGCACTGGATACTGCAAAAGCTGTGAGCCCTGACAATATTCCGGCAATTGTACTGAAGACCTGTGCTCCAGAACATGCTGCGCCCCTAGCCAAGCTGTTCCAGTACAGCTACAACACTGGCATCTACCCTGCAATGTGGAAAATTGCCCAGCTATGTCCTGTACACAAAAAGCAGGACAAGTCCAACCCGGCCAATTACCGCCCCATCAGCCTACTCTCAATCATCAGTAAAGTGATGAAAGGTGTCATCAACAGTGCCATCAAGTGGCACTTGCTTAGCAATAACCTGCTCAGTGACGCTCAGTTTGGGTTCCACCAGGGCCACTCAGCTCCTGACCTCATTACAGCCTTGGTTCAAACATGGACAAAAGAGCTGAACTCCAGAGGTGAGGTGAGAGTGACTGTCCTTGACATCAAGGCAGCATTTGACCAAGTATGACATCAGGAGCTCTACCAAAACTGAGGTCAATGGGAATCGGGGAAAACCCTCCGCTGGCTGGAGTCATACCTAGCGCAAAGGAAGATGGTTGTGGTTGTTGGAGGTCAATCATCTGAGCTCCAGGACATCACTGCAGGAGTTCCTCAGGGTAGTGTCCTAGGCTCAACCATCTTCAGCTGCTTCATCAATGACCTTCCTTCAATCATAAGGTCAGAAGTGGGGATGTTCGCGGATGATTGCACAATGTTCACCATTCGTGACTCCTCAGATACTGAAGCAGTCCATGTAGAAATGCAGCAAGACCTGGACAATATCCAGGCTTGGGCTGATAAGCGGCAAGTAACATTCACGCCACACGAGTGCCAGGCAATGACCATCTCCAACAAGAGAGAATCTAACCATCTCCCCTTGACGTTCAACGGTATTACCATCGCTGAATCCCCCACTATCAACTTCCTAGGGGCTACCATTGACCAGAAACTGAACTGGAGTAGCCATATAAATACCGTGGGTACAAGAGCAGGTTAGAGGCTAGGAATCACCTCCTGACTCATTGGGGTCAATGAAAGGATACTGAGGTGACTTAGTCTGTAAACAACCCTTACTGGAAGTCACCTATTTTCAGATAAATACCCAGCAGGGGCTTTTTGTCTTGCGGGAGATGTTTACAGAGAAGTGACATGTCAATATTTATAGGGGTCAGGAGGCTTGACTCTTCAGGTATCATTTTTGGTTTTGCTTTGGACAGTGTGTTGGTGTGTAAACTGTTTTGAAGGCAGTTGGAGAAAATCAGCCAAGAGAGCCGACACTGTTAGCAACTTCTTCCATCTCTTTGAAAAGCCTGCCAGCTTTTCCACCTCTTTGAGAAGCTCTTTCAGAAACTGTAAGAAATAGAGAAATTGATGCTGCATTCATCCTGAAAGGCCTGCCAGAAACCCCTGTTGCTGCATTTCTTCTGGAAAGCCTGCCAAACTGATCTTCAACGTTGCCTGAAAAGAACTGTTCTAGAAAGATCCCAGTGACGGCTGTCTATGCTTATTTGGGACTTAACTGGGAGCGGAGTGGCGACTGGCGGACCTGTGAGGAAGCTGATCCGGAGCGGCGGCAGGCTCTCTCTCGCTCCCTGTGTGTCTTGGTGCGCACTGAGACTCAAAAGAAGGGAAAAAGGACTTTGTGACATCATGGGAAATCTGCAAGATGATTGGTTGGGTAAGTAACAGCTGTTAGTCAATTTAAATAGCTTAAAAAAATCAGGGGGAAAAAGACCTCAAGTGATAAAGTGAGTTCTCCTAGTGTTTTTTTTTAATTAGTGTAATTTAGATTGTAGTGGGTAGTGTTTGGAGTGGAACAAGGCCCCCAGTGTAATTAGTTTTTTTTAAAAGGGAGTATCTAAGTAATCTAAAGGTAAATCATGGCAGGAGAGCTCAGCCCCGTGATATGCTCCTCCTGCGCTATGTGGGAAATCGGGGACGCTTCCAGTGTCCCTGACGACCATGCGTGCAGGAAATGTATCCATCTGTAGCTACTGGCTACCCGCATTACGGAGCTGGAGGTGCGGGTGGATTCACTGTGGAGCACGTCGTGGATAGCACGTTCAGCGAGGTGGTCACACCGCAGGTAATGGCTGCACAGGCAGAAAAGGGATGGGTGACCACCAGGCGGGGTAGTAGCCACAGGCAGGTAGTGCAGGAGTCCCCTGTGGCCATTCCCCCCCACCCCTCAAACAGATATACCGCTTTGGATACTGTTGGTGGGGGGGGGGGTGGGGATGGCCTCCCAGGGGAAAGCAGCAACAGCCGAGTTCGTGGCACCATGGATGGCTCTGCTGCACAGCAGGGAAGGAAAAGGAGTGGAAGAGCTATAGTGATAGAATCCCCTATCGTAAGGGGTACAGATGGGTGTTTCCATGGCTGCAAACGTGACTCCAGGATGGTATGTTGCCTCCCTGGTGCTAGGGTCAAGGATGTCACGGAGCGGCTGCAGGAAATTCTGAAAGGGGAACAGTGAACATTCAGAGGCCGTGGTGCACATTGCTACCAACGACATGGGTAAAAAGAGGGATGAGGTCCTGCAACAAGAATTTAGGGAGCTAGGTAGCAGATTAAAAAGCAGGACCTCAAAGGTTGTAACCTCTGGATTACTCCTGGTGCCACGTGCTGGTGAGTATAGGAATAGGAGGACCGAGCAGATGAATGTGTGGCTGAAGAGATGGTGCAGGAGGGAAGGCATTAGTTTCCTGGATCACTGGGTCTGCTTCTGGCAAAGGTGGGACCTGTACAAGTTGGACGGGTTGCACCTGAACTGGAACGGGACCAACATCCATGCTGGGAGGTTTGCTAGTGTTGGGGGGGGGGTTTTAAACTAATTTGGCAGGGGAATGGGATACAGAGTGGAGGTACAGTAGGGGGTGATGCTCAGTCAAATATAGAAGAGAAACTGAGTCCGTATGGAAGGCAGAGCAAATATAGACCTGTTCAGGCACAAGGGAAAAATGCAAGGCTGATTGCATCTATTTTAATGCAAGGAGTCTTATTGGTAAGACAGATGAATTGAGGGTGTTGATTAGCACATGGGATTATGATATTGTTGCTATCACAGAGACGTGGTTGAGGGAGGGGCAGGACTGGCAGCTCAGTATTCCAGGGTATAGAACCTTAAGGCGTGACAGGTGAGGCGATAAAAGAGGAGGTGACATTACACTGTTAATCCAGGAGTCAATTACTGCAGTAAGGAGGGATGATATCTTAGAAGGTTCTTCAAATGAGGCCATATGGGTAGAACTTGAAAACAAAAAGGGGGCAATCACTTGGAAAATCCTAAGGCGTTTTATAAGTATATTAAGGACAAGAGGATAACCAGGGAAAGAGTGGTGCCCATTAGGGACCAAAGTGGCAATCTGTGTGTGGAGCCGAAGGACATAGGTGAGGTTTTAAATGATTACTTTGCATCTGTGTTTAGTATGGAGAAGGACGATGTAGGTGTAGAGATCAGGGAGGGGGATTGTGATTATATTTGAACATATTAGCATTGAAAGGGAGGAAGTATTAGCTTTTTTAGCGGGCTTAAAAGTGGATAAATCCCCAGGCCCAGATGAGATGTATCCCAAGATGTTATGTGAGGCAAGGGAGGAGATAGCAGGGGGCTTTGACACAAATTTTCAAATCCTCTCTGGCCACAGGAGAGGTACCAGAGAACTGGAGGACTACGAATGTGCCATTATTCAAGAAGGGTAGCAGGGATAAACCAGGTAATTACGGGCCTGTGAGTCTAGCATCAGTGGTTGGGAAACTCTTAGAAAAAATTCTGAGGGACAAGATTAATCACTTGGAGAGGCAGGGATTAATCAGGGATAATCAGCATGGCTTTGTCAGAGGGAGATCGTGTCTAACTGGCTTGATTGAATTTTTCGAGGCGGTGACCAGATGTGTAGATGAGGTTAAAGCAGTTGATGTAGTGTACGTGGACTTCAGTAAGGCTTTTGATAAGGTCTCCCATGGGAGATTGGTTAAGTAGGTAAGAGCCCATGGGATCCAGGGCAATTTGGCAAATTAGATCCAAAGTTGGCTTAGTGGAAGGAGGCAGAGGGTGATGGTCGAGGTTTGTTTCTGCGAGTGGAAGCCTGTGACCAGTGCAGGGATCGGTGCTGGGACCCTTGCTGTTTGTAGTGTACATTAATGATTTAGGCGTGAATGTAGGAGGTATGATCAGTAAGTTCACAGATGACACGAAAATTGGTGATGTCGTAAATAGTGAGGAGGAAAGCTTTAGATTACAGGATGATATAGATGGGCTGGTAAGATGGGCAGAGCAAAGGCAAATGGAATTTAATCCTGAGAAGTGTGAGGTGATGCATTTTGGGAGGACTAACAAGGCAAGGGAATATACAATGGATTGTAGGACCCTAGGAAGTACGGAAGGTCAGAGGGATCTTGGTGTACTTGTCCATAGATTACTGAAGGCAGCGGCACAGGTAGATAAGGTAGTTAGGAAGGCATATGGGATACTTGCTTTTATTAGCCAAGACATAGAATATAAGAGCAGGGAGGTTATGACGGAGCTGTATAAAATGCTAGTTAGGCCACAGCTGGAGTACTGTCTACAGTTCTGGTCACCACACTATAGGAAGGATGTAATTGCACTGGAGAGGGTGCAGAGGAGATTCACCAGGATGTTGCCTGGGCTGGAGCGTTTCAGCTATGAAGAGAGACTGAAAAGGCTAGGGTTGTTTTACTTAGAGCAGGGAAGGCTGAGGGGGACCTGATTAAGGTATACAAAATTATGAGGGGCATTGTTAGATTAGATGGGAAGAAACTTTTTCCCTTAGCGGAGGTGTCAGTAACCAGGGGGCATAGATTTAAGATATGGGGCAGGAGGTTTAGAGGGGCTTTGAGGAAAAACATTTTCACCCAGAGGGTGGTTGGAATCTGGAATGCACTACCTGAAGAGGTGGTAGAGGCAGGAACCATCACAACATGTAAGAAGTATTTAGATGAGCACTTGAAATGCCATAGCATACAAGATTATGGGCCAAGTGCTGGAAAGTGGGATTAGAATAGGTAGGTGCTTGATGGCTGGCACAGACACGATGGGCCAAAGGGCTGTGCTATATGACTCTGGCAAGTTTTGTGAATAATTTTCACTGATTTTGCTGTTACAGAAAAAGGTGATTGGACTTGCATTTAAATTGTTAAAAATTCTGTATATTTGACATGCTGTCTAGAATGTAAAAGGCTAATTCCTGTCACAAAAGCAAAGTACTGTGGATACTGGAAATCTGAAATGATAACAGATAATGCTGAAAATTCTCAGCAGATCTGGCAGCATCTTTGGAGAGAGAAACAGAGTTAACATTTCAGGTTGATGACCTTTCATCAGAACCTGATGAAATCAGAATTGATGGATCTGGTTCGATGGGCATATAAAGTTTATCACCTCATTCACAGCCTTCACCAGTTCTGAGGAAAGGTCACTGACCTGAAATGTTAACTCTCTTTTTCTCTCCTTAGATGCTGCAAGACCTGAAGATGTCTCACATTTTCTGTTCATTTCAGGAATTAGCTTTATTATGGAAGATAATTCCTGTACCTATTGGTAATTTTTTGCATATTTACCCCTTTTCTGTGTCTCTATCATGCACATCTTCCTTTTGATGCACTATTTAAATAAACATTTGCTTGCTTTTGACCCCCATTCAGCTGTTCTGATTCATTTGTCACTCTAGTAGTGAGGCCAGTTCTCTTTCCTGTTGCATTCTCCACACCCCACATTGCCATTCTTGTGGCATTTTCCAACAGAATATGGATCTGTTTATACTGCATTTTAGAAATGTTTTTAACATTCAAAGGTTCCTCCACTCTAAATTTAGTCCTGTGTATACCACAACCATTAGTATATATTTCCTAACAGTTGAATGCTGTATTGGGAATCATTAATTGTATAGTTCATGACCTGGTACTTTCCCCATGCTTCAAAGCGGATCAGCCGCTTTTATCTGTAGAACACCTGATTGAAGATTTTTCTTATGTGCAATGTTTGTGAAGTTGGTTTTTAATTTCATTTTAACTATGATGCACATGTTTGAATGAATTGACCATAATATCTGCATGACCACTACTTTTATCTGATTTCCTGAGTGGTCGTGCCTTTTTCTGGCTTGCTTCTTAATGCCCCCCGTGTGTTATTGTGTACACCTATGGGCTCATCTGGTACTGAGATTTCACCACCACCACCTGCCTTATTCCACCTTGAGCCTTGCATCTGTGGCATTTTGCCATTTGGAACAAGGTTTCTCATATTTCAAATAATATGTTACTTGTTTCACTAATAGTCCTGCTGTGAATTACCTGACCTTTCTTTCTCCTTTTTAAACATTATTGTTGAGGCTACTGGACTGTTTGAAATGGATTGAGCTATTGTAACAGTTCTTTTGGGCCTCCTTATCTCGAGAGACAATGGATACGTGCCTGGAGGTGGTCAGTGGTTTGTGAAGCAGCGCCTGGAGTGGCTATAAAGTCCAATTCTAGAGTGACAGGCTCTTCCACAGGTGCTGCAGAGAAATTTGTTTGTTGGGGCTGTTGCACAGTTGGCTCTCCCCTTGCGCCTCTGTCTTTTTTCCTGCCAACTACTAAGTCTCTTCGACTCGCCACAATTTAGCCCTGTCTTTATGGCTGCCCGCCAGCTCTGGCGAATGCTGGCAACTGACTCCCACGACTTGTGATCAATGTCACACGATTTCATGTCGCGTTTGCAGACGTCTTTATAACGGAGACATGGACGGCCGGTGGGTCTGATACCAGTGGCGAGCTCGCTGTACAATGTGTCTTTGGGGATCCTGCCATCTTCCATGCGGCTCACATGGCCAAGCCATCTCAAGCGCCGCTGACTCAGTAGTGTGTATAAGCTGGGGGTGTTGGCCGCTTCAAGGACTTCTGTGTTGGAGATCTCGTCCTGCCACCTGATGCCAAGTATTCTCCGAAGGCAGCGAAGATGGAATGAATTGAGACGTCGCTCTTGGCTGGCATACGTTGTCCAGGCCTCGCTGCCGTAGAGCAAGGTACTGAGGACACAGGCCTGATACACTCGGACTTTTGTGTTCCGTGTCAGTGCGCCATTTTCCCACACTCTCTTGGCCAGTCTGGACATAGCAGTGGAAGCCTTACCCATGCGCTTGTTGATTTCTGCATCTAGAGACAGGTTACTGGTGATAGTTGAGCCTAGGTAGGTGAACTCTTGAACCACTTCCAGAGCGTGGTCGCCAATATTGATGGATGGAGCATTTCTGACATCCTGCCCCATGATGTTCATTTTCTTGAGGCTGATGGTTAGGCCAAATTCATTGCAGGCAGACGCAAACCTGTCGATGAGACTCTGCAGGCATTCTTCAGTGTGAGATGTTAAAGCAGCATCGTCAGCAAAGAGGAGTTCTCTGATGAGGACTTTCCGTACTTTGGACTTCGCTCTTAGACGGGCAAGGTTGAACAACCTGCCCCCTGATCTTGTGTGGAGGAAAATTCCTTCTTCAGAGGATTTGAACGCATGTGAAAGCAGCAGGGAGAAGAAAATCCCAAAAAGTGTGGGTGCGAGAACACAGCCCTGTTTCACACCACTCAGGATAGGAAAGGGCTCTGATGAGGAGCCACCATGTTGAATTGTGCCTTTCATATTGTCATGGAATGAGGTGATGATACTTAGTAGCTTTGGTGGACATCCGATCTTTTCTAGTAGTCTGAAGAGACCACGTCTGCTGACGAGGTCAAAGGCTTTGGTGAGATCAATGAAAGCAATGTAGAGGGGCATCTGTTGTTCACGGCATTTCTCCTGTATCTGACGAAGGGAGAACAGCATGTCAATAGTCGATCTCTCTGCACGAAAGCCACACTGTGCCTCAGGGTAGAGGCGCTCGGCCAGCTTCTGGAGCCTGTTCAGAGCGACTCGAGCAAAGACTTTCCCCACTATGCTGAGCAGGGAGATTCCACGGTAGTTGTTGCAGTCACCGCGGTCACCTTTGTTTTTATAGAGGGTGATGTTGGCATCGCGCATGTCCTGGGGTACTGCTCCCTCGTCCCAGCACAGGCATAGCAGTTCATGTAGTGCTGAGAGTATAGCAGGCTTGGCACTCTTGATTATTTCAGGGGTAATGCTGTCCTTCCCAGGGGCTTTTCCGCTGGCTAGGGAATCAATGGCATCACTGAGTTCCGATTTGGTTGGCTGTATGTCCAGCTCATCCATGACTGGTAGAAGCTGGGCTGCATTGAGGGCAGTCTCAGTGACAGCATTCTCCCTGGAGTACAGTTCTAGGTAGTGCTCAACCCAGCGGTCCATCTGTTTGCGTTGGTCAGTGATTATGTCCCCCGATTTAGATTTGAGGGGGGTGATCTTCTTGATGGTTGGCCCAAGAGCTCTCTTCATGCCATCATACATTCCTCTGATGTTTCCGGTGTCTGAGGCCAGCTGAATATGACTGCATAGGTGTTGCCAGTAGTCGTTTGCGCAACGCCTAGCTGTTCTTTGTGCAGTACTTCTGGCTGCTTTAAGTGCTGCGGATGTTAAATCGCTGGGGGCTTTCTTGTAGTTCAAAAGTGCAATGCGCTTAGCGGCTATGACAGGTTCCAGCTCTTCATTATGAGATTGAAACCAGTCTGCATTTCTCTTCGCACTTTTGCCGTAGGTGGTCAAAGCTGACTCATAGATGGCGTCTCTGATGTGGGCCCACTTGGTCTCAGCATCCCCTGTGGGAGTGTTTTGAAGGGCTGTTACAAGTGAATTTAGAAATTTTTGTAACAGCTGTGGGTGAGAAATTCTGCTCGTGTTGATGCGCGGGTGGCCCTTCTGCTTGGAATGATGCAACTTCTTTGGTCTGAGTCTAACCTTGCTGCACACCAGGGAGTGGTCGGTGTCGCAGTCCGCACTGTGGAAGCTGCGTGTGATTTGAACACTGTTTAAGGCGGCTCGCCTTGTGACAATGAGGTCTAGCTGGTGCCAACGACGTGATCTTGGGTGCCTCCATGAAACCTGGTGACAGGGTTTAGTGTGAAAGAACGAGTTGGTGATGCAGAGGTTATGATAGGTACACAACTCAAGCAGTCTCTGTCCATTCTCATTCATCCTTCCAATGCCATAGCGCCCAAGGCAGGAGGGCCATGAGTCATGGTCGGCCCCAACCCTGGCATTAAAGTCCCCCAGCAGGAATAGGTGTTCGGTGTTGGGGATGCTGCTAATGATGTTATGGAGTTGTTCATAGAACTGGTCTTTAGCTTCAGGTGGGGAGCAGAGTGTTGGAGCATAGATGCTGAGTAGGTGTACTGGACCAGAGGTGGTGAGCAGTCGGATGGACAGTATGCGTTCCGAGCCATTTGAGGGAGGCTCTATCATGCTGAGAAAGGAGTTTCTGATGGCGAAGCCCACTCCATGCTGTCTTGGTTCTTCAGGATCCCTGCCCTGCCAGAAGAAGGTGTAGTCTTGCTCTGCTAGAGAGCCACTCGCGGGGAGGCGAGTCTCCTGAAGTGCTGCAATGTCCACATTGAATCTACTGAGCTCGTTGTTAATGATGGCGGTCTTCCGAGAATCGTTGATTTGTGTAAGGTCTTCCGACAGGCCAGGACACATAGTTCTGACGTTCCAGCTTGCAAAGCGAAGGGCTGGTACCTTCTTTCCTTTTTTTCGTGTTGTTTGGTGCGGTGTATCAGTCCACCTTTCGGGCAATGACCCTGAGCTCCAAGCACCCATTGAAGCAGGCAGACTGTGGCAGGACAGAACCTTATTGACCGGGGGCTGCCCGGTTTGAGGCGGGCGGTAGCTGTCCAGTGAGGTGCAATGACCTCTCCCACCGACAAAGGCAACCCGTGGCGCCCAGTTTCTACGCCAATTTATCTGGACTTATAACCCGTAACTGCTGCCTTCCGTGTTGTTTTAGTCGCTGTGAGGCAACTATGGAGTGACCTCTCCATGGCGCATGCCTGGGCAAATTTATGGAGGTTGAGAGTTGCCCAGTCGTCAAAACCCCCCTCTCGGCCTTTCTGGTGGGGTCCAAAGGAGTGCAGGACACGACGTTTGGCACCAGTATGGCTGCAGGAACTGCCGGAAACATGCCAAAGGTGACACATGACCGCCTACGGGGTTCCGCTCCGGATTTTCTGTTAGGGTTTACTCCCTTAGCCTTGGTCTCTCCCGAGTAGCCTTGAATTAACCTACTTCATTGGTTCTTAAGACATTTAAAATTAGTTCTAAGGCATCAAAAACTTTTAAACTTTGAGTAATAAAATATGGAAATAATGCAGTTAGTTTTACCTTTGGTCAATAATACAGCAGTGGAAGGTTTAGGAAACATGATTAATATTGGGAATACGTTTATAAATAACACAATTTAAATGTGTGAACTTGTATCCTACAGGCATATTTGCTGTTCTACATTTCTATGGCTGATCCATTTGTTGTTGCTGTGCTGGTCTTTTTGGGAGGGATGTCTCCAGTGCTAGTTTGACCAGTTCCGTATTGCGTCATGAAAATGCTTTACATTTATTGTGCCTTTTGCTCACTTAAACAGTTAATTTCTTTTTACTTTGCAGAGTTTAGAATCCATTTGCTCCTACACACATTAAAAAAAAAATCATCCCACCCAATATGCATGTTTAGCATTAAGCAAGTATAAATATGGTTTAGTATTTATCAAATTTATTTTTTTGGTGTTCAAGAGCAGTTAAACTGAATGCTCTAAATGGTTTCTCAGCAATGATCAAGTTAAATGCAATTAGCTGATTGTGAAATTTAATTACCAATTTTATAATCCAGCCCTAATAATGGTTATATATTAGATATTGGGGTTAGATATATTTATTTAATATGATCTCTACAATCTCTGATGTGAATTGTATAATTGGGAAATATGTAATGGTTTGTTAAGAAAGGGCGGTGCAGTGGTTAGCACTGCAGCCTCACAGCTCCAGGGACCCGGGTTCAATTCTGGGTACTGCCTGTGTGGAGTTTGCAAGTTCTCCCTGTGTCTGCGTGGGTTTTCTCCGGGTGCTCCGGTTTCCTCCCACAAGCCAAAAGACTTGCAGGTTGGTAGGTAAATTGGCTATTATAAAAATTGCCACTAGTATAGGTAGGTGGTAGGGAAATATAGGGATAGGTGGGGATGTGGTAGGAATATGGGATTAGTGTAGGATTAGTATAAGTGGGTGGTTGATGGTCGGCACAGACTTGGTGGGCCGAAGGGCCTGTTTCAGTGCTGTATCTCTTATTTAAAAAAAAAACTGTTTGCAGCTTGCATGTTTGGGATTGTTGGGGGAGGGGGTTCACCTGAACAGAATGTGTGCTCACAAACTTCAGTTGAAATAGAATTTCTGTTTAGTCTTCTGATTTGGGTGAAAAAATATCTCTTTAAACACTGGAATATTTCCTGAATCCTTCACTCAGGATAAAATAAATGAAGCACAGCAAGTTAGTGTTTTTGATTATGCCTTTGTGAGATGCTTTTGGGACATTTTTCTATGTTAAAGGCATTATATAAAAGTCAAGTTGTTACTTTGCTTTTTAAAAAAAAAAATCCATATTAACAAGTGATTTTAGGAAGCCAAAGCAGGATGTTGGACAAATCCTGCAATTGAATTGTATAAAGAAAAGTAGAAAGGCTTGCATTTATATAGCATCTTTCATGACCACAGAACATCCCAAAGGGCTTTACAGCCAATGAAGTACTTTTTGAATGTTTAGTCAGTTGTAATATAGGAAATGTGGCAGCCAATTTGTACACAGCTAGCTCCCACAAACAGCAACAACTACTACTTATGTTTCTATAGCACCTTTAACATAATAAAATGTCCCAAGGTGTTTCACAGGAGCATTATAAAACAAAATATGACACCGAGCCACGTATGTGAAGACGAGAAAGTCTGTTTCTGTGATGTTCATTGGAGGATAAATATTGGGCAGGACACTGGGCATAACTTCCCTGCTCCTCTTCAAAATAGTGCTGTGGGATCTTTTACATCTGCCTGAGCAGACGGGATATTGATTTAACATCTCATCTTCCTCCGTACTGCATTGGAGTGTCGGCCTTGATTTTTGTGCTCAAGCCCCGGACTGGGAATTGAACCCTCAATCTTCTAACTGAGGCAAGAGTGCTACCAACAGAGCAACGGCTGACAAATGTTGTCATATCAGGAACATTTTAAGAGCGTAATGACTCGGCAACCACAGTTGTAATCCCATTTTGTCATTTTTTGAATGAGGGAAGTAAATGTGTAAACACAATAGCCAGTTTACACTGGTACATATTTAGTTCAGTTTTCAGGAGACTGGATTCTGTGAGCTGGCCGCCTACAATTTTTCAACTAAACCTGATTTCCTTATCCTCGTGGATAGCTAGGATAAACTGGGTCTCCAGTTTTGTTGTGGCTCAAAGATAGTCCTTTCGTGGAATTGGAGCTAAGACTTTTGTTTTGGGTTGATGCAGCAAGCAACCCGGGAGAAAAATCATAGCATTAAAAAAAATTGTGCTTTTATTTTCATCAAAGTTTTATTCAGAACATAACATTAGAAATAGGAGCAGGAGCAGACCATTTGGCCCCTCTAACCTGCTTCACCATTCACAACAATCATAGCTGGCGATCTACCCAGGGTTGTCCAACATACAGCCCTCGGGCCAGGAACCTGCCCCCAAGTGTTTCCATCCAGCCCGCGGATGTATTTCAGAGATGAGAAATTTTCCATCGTCTTCTTCCAGACTGGCTTTTAAAAACATCGCGCTGTCAGTTTCACAGCTGACAGCGGCTACATGAGAGCGGTAACAGCGGTTTCCGAACTTGGGAAAGATTCGGGATTTTCCAACTTTTTTTGAAGGCTGCTGGAGAAGGGGGATGGGGTGGGGGGAGAACGGGCAGAGAGAGAGAGGAGGGAGGACAGACAGAAGTGGGGGACAGAGCGAGAGGAAGACACAAGGGGGGATGGGGGGGGAACAACTCGGAGGAGGGGGAACACTGAGCACGAGAGTCAGCGAGAGGGGGAGATGGTGATCAATGTCAGTCCTGACAGATGGACATCTATCTGGAATACTCTGCAATGCTACAAGAAGTATGCAGGCAAACATTGACTACTTGTGTTAGCAAAAATTGCCAGGTATCTCACTAAATCAGTGTGCAACATAGTGATGAGAAAGTAAGGCAATAAATTAATCTGCTCACTTAAAGTTTTTTCACAATAAAGCACATTTGTTGTTTTTTATTCATACTAAGAAATTTTTAATGCCTTGATCTTTCCGAAATTGTCTCACCGGCCCCTCATGTAAGGCAAAAATTGTAATGTGGCCTACCACGCGTAAAGGTTGGACAACTCTGTTCTACTCTGACTCCACTTCCTCCCCATATCCCTAGGTTCCCTCAGATCAAAAATCTAACAATCTCAGTTTTAAATATACTCAATGAAGGAGCATCCACAGCCCTCGGGGGTCGACAATTTAAAAGATTTACAACCCTTTGAATGAAGAAATCTCAGTCCTACTTGTTGACCCCTTATCCTGAGACTGTGCCTCCGTGTTCTAGATTCCCCAGCCAGGGTAAACTGCCTCTGTGTCTGCCTTGTCAAACGCCGTCCACAATTTTGTATGTTTCAATGCATTCATTCATTCATTCATTCATTCAACCTCTCATTCATCTAAACTCCAGAGAGTATAGGCCCAATTTACTCAGCCTCTCCTCATAGAACACCCTTTCATCCCAGGAACCAATCTAGTGAACCTTCACTGTGCCATCTCCAAGGAAAGTATATCCTTTCTTAAATATGGAGACCAAAACTGCACACAGTACTGCATATCTGGTCTCACCAAAGTCCTATACAATTGTAGCAAGACTTACTTATTATTGTACTCCAGTCCCTTTGCAATAAAGGCCCACATTCCATTTGCCTTCCTAATTGCTTGCTGTACCTGCATGCTAACTTTGTGTTCCTTGTATGAATATACCCAAGTGTCTCTCAACATCAACATTTAGAAGTTTTACACCTTTTTAAAAAAAAAAAAAAATTTGCTTTTCTATTCTTAATACCAAAGTGGATTACTTCACATTTCCCTACATTATACTCCATCTGCCACATTGTTGCCCATTCACTTAACCTGTTTATATCTCTTTTCAGCCTCTTTGTGTGCTTCACAGCTTAAATTTCCCCCCCCCCCCCCCCCCCCCCATATGAACATACATCCAAGCATACGAATTTGGAGCAGGAGTAGGCCACTCGGCCCCTCGGGCCTGTTTTGCCATTCAATAAGATCATGGCTGATCTGAATTGTAACCTCAACTCCACATTCCCACCTACCCCCAATAACCTTTCATCCCCTTGCATAACCAGGAATCTGTCTACTGTGTCTTAAAAATATTCAAAGACTGCTTCCACCACCTTTTGAGGTAGAGAGTTCCAAAGACTCACTACCCTCAGAAAACAAATTCTCCTCATTTCTGCCTTAAATGGGTGAACCCTTATTTTTAAACAGTGACCATCAGCAAACTTGGATATATTACTGTTGGTCTCTTAGTCTATGCTATAATTTTCTAAGTGCATCGTTAAGACTTCCTTAATAATAATGTCGTTCCCCATTTTCTCTCTCCCTCCTTTCTTCAATAACAAAGTTATATTTGCTTATTTCCGATCACCGGGAATATTATAGAATCTAGGAAATTTTCTTCTGTTTTAAGATTCGTGTTTGGGATTGGAGTATGTTGCTTTCAAACTTAATATGGAATTCAGTTGTATTGTGATTACTTTTTCCCAGAGGATCTTTTACTTTGAGATTACTAATTAAACCTACCTCATTGCATAACACAAGATCTAAAATAGCTTTCTTCCAGTTGGTTCCACAATGTATTGTTCCAGGGAACTGTCGAAAGCATTCTACAAATTCATCTTTCTGACTGCCTTTGCCAATTTGATTTGTCCAGTCTATATGAAGATTAAAATCCCCCATAATTAATACATTGCTTTTGTTACAAGCTCCAATTATTTCTTGCTTAATGCTGTCTCCAGTGGTATAACGACTGTTAGGGAGGCATATAAACTACACCCACCAGTGTTTTCTGACCCTTGTTATTCCTCGTCTCTACCCTTACTGATTCTACTTCCTGATCATCTGAGCCTATGAGCATTACTTCTCCTCCTTTACCATTTTGCTTGTCTTTTTGAAATGTTGTGTACCCTGGAGTATTTATTTTCCAACCCATTCACCACCTTCAAAATTCATTTCCTTCACCACCGATGCACAGTTGCTGCAGTGTGTACCATTGAAAAGATGCACTGCAGCAACTTACCAAGACTCCTTCAACAGAACCTCCCAAACCCGTGACGTCTACCACCTAGAAGGACTAGGACAGTAGATGAATGGAACACCACCACCACCTGTAAGTTCCCCTCCAAGCCACACACCATCCTGACCTGGAACTATATCGTCGTTCCTTCACTGTTGCTGGGTCAAAATCCTGGAACTCCCTTCCTAGCAGCACTGTTGGTGTACCTACACCCAAAGGACTGCGGCGCTTCAAGAAGACGGCTCACCACCACCTTGTCAAGGGCAATTAGGGATGGGCAATAAATGGTGGCCTAGCCAGTGACGCCCACATCCCATGAATGAATAAAACAAACCTTTGGTCACCTTGTAACCAAGTTTCTGTAATAGTGATTAATTCTAAACCATTTATCTCTACTTGTGCCGCTAGTTCACGTACCTTATTATGAACGCTCTGTGCATTCAAATAGTTTTTTAACTACTGTTTGCATGGCCCTTATTTGCTGATGCATTATAATTGTTAAACTCTCTGTCCCTGCTTGTCTTTACCCAAATCGGTATACTGCTCTACTGCCTTGACTTTCCCCTTTAGATTTCTAAATCTCTCTTCACGTGATTCCTCTCCCCTCTTTTATCCACAGTCCCTAGTTATATGTTTCACCATTCCAACAGAACAGCTCCCTCTTTCCCCAGTACCTAGTGCCTTTGCTCCATGAATCGAAACCCCTTCATTCTGCACCACTCCATGATCCACACGTTTAATTCTCTAATCTGCTTGATCCTCTGCCAATTTGTACGTGGCTTGGATTGCAATCCAGAGATTATTTGAGGTTCTGTGTTTAATTTTGATCTTAACTCCTCAAACTCTCTCAGTAGAACATCATTCCTATTTCTACCTATGTCGTCGGTTCCGATGTGGACAAGAACAACTGGATCTTCCCCCTCCTGCTCCAAGTTCGACTCCAGTGAGGAGCTGTCTCTAACCCTGGTGCCGGGCAGGCAACACAACCTTCGGAATTCCCAGTCGAGGCTGCAGAGAACCGTATCTATCCCACAGATGATACTGTCCGCTATCATTACTACATTCCTTTTCACTCTCCCCACTTGAATGGCTTCCTGCACCATACTGCTATCCACCCTGCTGTCCCTGTTCTCATCTACACAGGTAACAAGTACCTCATATCTGTTGGTCAAAGTCAAGTCCAAGGCTGCTCCATCACTACACTGGATCCCCATAGGTGCCTGGCTTGCAGTCACACCTCCCTGTCCCTGACCATTTACCAATGCTAAAGTTCTATTTAACCTAAGGGGTGTGACTGCCTCCTGGAACAAATTGTCATGGTAACTCTCCCCCGCAATGCCTGGAGCTCAGATTCCAGCTCAACAACTATGAGCAGACATGTCACAGACATTTACTGCAGATATCCGGGATCACAATGCTGTCCACAAACTCCCACGTGCTGCAGTCACGGCATACCATTTGCCCTGTTTATTGGTTATAAAAATATCGCAGATGGGGAAAAAAGTCTTTTGGCTGGGTGGGATAGTGGAGGTGAATGGTAATGTGATGAAACCTCCAAAAATATGTCGAGTTGGTAACCCTAATTGTATTAGATAATGTATCAAATCTGTTTTTAAGGACAGTTGCATTTATACTCCCTGCATGCATCATTTTTGAATAGGGAAAACCGAGCTCCAAAAGTATGGTTAAATATGTGTCTGATCTCCATACTCGGCTCCTTTTGTCTGATTAGAAATATTTCCATATTTGCCTTGAATTTTCATCCCTTGCCACCCTCCCAACTTCCTCTTGAAGCTGCTGACTCAAGTGCGGTTAACCCTTTAGTATATCCCCCAAAGGGGCTATTCTTGCATGAACTGAGACTGCGTGTAAGCCGGTGCCACCTTATTCTTATGACAGCCAGCTTTACATCTCTACCATCATTTCTGTTCCACCAGTATTGTTGTGTTGTCTGACTGTTCTCTCTGACAAAGTCGTGGATGAGTCCGAACTTCTCCAGCTTAACACTGGCCAGATTGAAGCCATTGTGTTTGGCTCCTGTCAGAAACTGTACATCAAGCCCCAAGTTCATCCTTTTTCTCACTGCACAGGTTGAACCAGTGTCTCTTTTGGCCCAGAGCTGAGCTTCAAACTCCACATCCAGTCTATCACCAAGACTTAACAATTTCCGAGTCGGTAACATCACCTACCTCCGTAACTACATTATCCTTATTGATGCTTAAATTTTCATACAAGCTTTTGTCATTTTGAGAATCCGTTTCTCCAGTGGCCTTGAAGCCTCCAAAGCTGTTTCCAAAAAACATTTGCCTTATTCACAACTTTGCTTAGCCTTGCATCGCATTCCAAACTCATTTAGTTTTTTTAGTTTTAGTTTTAGAGATACAGCACTGAAACAGGCCCTTCGGCCCACCGAGTCTGTGCCGACCATCAACCACCCATTTATACTAATCCTACACTAATCCCATATTCCTACCACATCCCCACCTGTCCCTATATTTCCCTGCCACCTACCTATTTTAGGGGCAATTTATAAATGCCAATTTACCTACCAACCTGCAAGTCTTTTGGCTTGTGGGAGGAAACCGGAGCACCCGGAGAAAACCCACGCAGACACAGGGAGAACTTGCAAACTCCACACAGGCAGTACCCAGAATTGAACCCGGGTCGCTGGAGCTGTGAGGCTCCGGTGCTAACCACTGCGCCACTGTACCGCCCTCATTTAAATTTTTTTAAAGTCCTGTTCCATGCTACCTGCGTAATCTCTTCCAGACTTGCTTCCAGCTTTCATGTTCTTTCTCTGGCCTGCTGTATGTCCCTGTTCCTGTACTCCACCTCTGGTAGCAGAACCTTCAACTATTACATTCCTGCATTATGAATTCTGTTGTCTAATTTAGACAACTATCTGCCCGCCTTCAAGATTCCCTATAAAAACTAACACTCAACCATACCTTCGACCAAGTCTTCTATTGCTTCTCTAAATTTTTGCGTCATGTTTGTTTCCTCCCTACCCTCAATGAAGGACCTCCTGGTGCTTTGCAAAGTTTTTCCTATTTGTTTTAAACTGTTTACCAAGTTTTAGTTGATGTTTGTCATAAGAGTCATAGTTATTACAGCACAGAAGGAGGCCATTCAGCCCATCGAGCCCATGCTAGCTCTCTGTGTAGAGCAATCCAATCATTCCCATTCCCTGGCTCTAACCCCATAGCCCTGCAAGTTTAATTTCCTCAAGTGCTCATCCAGTTTCCTTTTAAAATCATTCATCGTCTCCGCTTCCACCACCCTCACAGGCAGCAAGTTCCAGGTCAATACCATTCATATGTGAAAAACAAAACGTTTTTCCTCTCATCCCCCCCCCCCACATTTTTTGCCTAAAACCTTAAATCTGTATCCCCTTGTCCTTGTACCATCAGCTAATGGGAACAGCTTTTCTTTATCTACCTTATCTAAATCTGTCATAATCTTGTACACCTCTATCAAACCTCCTTTGCTCCAAGGAGAACAACCCCAGCTTCTCCAACCTAACTTTGTAGCTAAAACCTCTCATTCATGGGACCATTCTGGTAAATGTCCTCTGCACCCGCTCAAGCACCCTCGCATCCTACTAAAGTGTGGTGAGCATAACTGGATGTAATACTCTAGTTATGGCCTAACCAGAGCTTTATAAAGATTCAGCATAATTTCCCTGCTTTTGTCCTCAATATTTCTATCTATGAAGCCCAAGACCTCATATGCTTTGCTAAGTATGCTCAGTATGTCCTGCCACCTTCAAAGATCTATGCACATGAAGCCCCTAGGTTTCTCTGTCCATGTACACTCTTTAGAACTATGCCATTTCAACTATATTGCCTCTCCCTGTCCCTTTGGTTAAAATCCATCACCACACACCTCTCAGTATTAAAATCCATCTGCCACTTGTCTGCCCATTCTGCTAGCCTATCTATGTCCTGTTGCAGTCGATTGGTATCATCCTCACAGTTTGCCACAACACCGTTTGGTGTCATCGGCCAACTTTTAAATTTTACTCTGGTGGGATTTCACATTGGGCAGACGGGAGCCAGCCACCAACTGATAAGCCGGTGGCGAACTTGCTTCTGCCTCGCCAGGGCATCCGACCTGCATTTTACGGGTCCCCGGGCTTTAATTGTTCTGAGGTGGGCCTTCCACCCACTTGGGGGAGTAAGACCCGCCTCATTGAGCTGTCGGCCAGTCAGCGGGCCGACGGCTCTTAGTCCCAGCAGTGCCACTGGGAGCGGTGGCCGCTATGGGATTGCAGCCCAGCTGAAGCCATGGAGCTGGGAGTCCAGGAAAGTTGTCTCGCAGAGGTAATCGGTCGGGCCCTGGTAAGCCCAAGGGTGGTCGGATGGGGGGAAGGGAGGCGTGTTGGGGTAGCGGGGGTGGCCCTCCAGCACCCTTTGCCTGATGAACGGGACCCAACCCCGGGGCGATTGACAACTGCCTGGTATTTCCAGGCGGCTTTTCTGAGACCTCGGCCGCCCGCTTGCCACGCGTAAAAGTGACCACTTAAGGACCTTGAATGACCTGAGGCAGGCAGCCTGTTTTACGCCCCTGCCACCCTATGTAAAGTGGCGGCGGCAGTGGGATCGGATCGGGAAAACCTCCCAGAGCCTCCCACTCCATTTAACGTCACCCCCCGCCACCGTCCCGCTCGCTGGGTAGCATTAAATTCCGGCCTCTGTATTCCAAATCCAAGCCATTTATATGCATCAAAAAACCAGTGGTCCTAGCACTGAACCTTGGGGAACTGCACTGTCTACCATCTTCTAGTCTGAAAAACAACCATTTACCATGACTTGCTATTTTCTGTCCTTCAGCCTTTTTTTAAAAAAAAAATTGAGGGGAGGTTTCTTTAGAAAAGCAAAACTCAAGACTGGAGTGGCAATAAGGAGCATTAATATGCATCTGTTATGGAATTTCTTTTAATTGTGCTTCTGGATTTTAATCATTTGACTACTCCTTGTTCCAAAATGATGATAAGTCTGGTTAAAAACTTCAGATTATGCACCTGTCTTCTCTTTAGCTGCCATGTTATATGTGGTACAATTAACTCACTCATGCAAGCATTACTCAGCAAAGATGATGTTTCATGGTATAAAGCTGTAAATTTTCCAAATCTGCTTGGAAAATTTTCAATCTGTTGGAAGTTTCTGGAGCTTGATTTGTGACACAAAAGGCCTCCCAGATGCAGTTGTAAATTACATGTTTCTTTTTATTCCAGCTCACAGTACCAGTTAAACTGTAGGTTGCGTACAAATGCAGTTGTGATTTTCCTGAGTTGTGAATCAATTAAATATAATTACTTTTCTATTGCAGTTGTCAAAATAAATATATAATTAACAAATTAGCCTGCAGGTACTGATATCTCTTCATACTGGACAGTCTTTTAACTGGATTAATTGCTTTTTTGGGTATTTGTCATTTGTCATTTCATGGCAACTGCATTCATTTTGTGGTTGTTAAACATGCATCAATATTTTAACTTGCTTAACTGCTCCTATGTACCGATAGGTATTTATCAAAGAGAAGTGGCTATTTACATGCATAAACCTGTCCCTCATTTTAAAATTGATTTTTCTGACTGGTTATTTGGATTAAATTTTTTAAAAGGCATGTAGAAAAGAGAGTAAGATATCAGTAGTAATTAGAAGGTTTATGGCCCAGTATTCTGCATGCTTAAGGTGTGACCTATTGCACTATTCCAACACCAAACATGCAGTATATAATGCTAAAATAAAAGCAAAATACTGCGGATGCTGGAAATCTGAAACAAAAATAAGAAATGCTGGAATCACTCAGCAGGTCTGGCAGCATCTGTGGAAAGAGAAGCAGAGTTAACGTTTCGGGTCAGTGAACCAGTTCCGAAGAACGGTCACTGACCCGAAACGTTAACTCTGCTTCTCTTTCCACAGATGCTGCCAGACCTGCTGAGTGATTCCAGCATTTCTTGTTTTTGTTTCAGTATATAATGCTATTGATTTCTCTATTTGCCTAGAGTAGTGAATCCTTTGGAAGAGGTGTTTTGATGTTCTGCACCAGCTGCAGTATGATGACAACATTGCACTTGCTATACTAAAGCACAAAGCTTACCTACTTTAAATTTCAAGTTAGAAATGCTTTTTTTGTTTGCCTCTTTTCTAACATTAAAAATGCCACGAGCAATTAGACACTGGTGTGCAGAGGTGTGTATTTTTTAAATGTGTAGAAGGCGAAGCTTGATCTGATTCGAGAGTAAGTAAATGCAACCATAGTTGCCAGCTAGCATTATACTCAAACATATTGGATACAGCATGCTTAGTGTATCATGTATGAGTGTTAATGGTTCAAAAGTACCAGTAAACCTGATGAATTTGTCAAATGCTTTTGTTAATAGGTCATTCGTTAAAGTTGGCCCTTACATGAGTTAGCCTATTAGACTGTTGAGCATCGTGACTAAAGTCTGTTGGTTTACCCAAACAAATTGATTGTTCAATGTGCCTCTAAAAACTTAATTCAACAAGCACAATTACTTTTCTGAAGGCATTTTTTGGGTTTTCTAATTCATAGCAGACACCAAAGCGTATTTCTTGCATCCAATTTCTCTGAAAAGGTCTGAAGGCATTAGCTTTTTAAAAAAAAACTAATTTCTTTGACCTAATGGAAAAATTATTTATTCATGTGAATATAAATGAAACAATATTTAAAAGAAGTGCTTTTTTAAAACAAGAAATGGGGTTGTTCCATGTACATGTTGTTATGGACAGGTGGTACTGTTGGCCTCCCAACTGACCACAATTGTTTAAAATGATGATCTAGCCCCTGGGTGTTTTACCTGCCAAATAAACAGAGCGTGACAGATTTTCTTGTCGGTTTAAAAACAGAAGATTAACTATTTATTGAACAATATTCATTCCCTGAAATGCTCGCAACAACATTCCCACACGCATTTACACTCGTATGCACTCTCAAGAGAAGATAGGTAAAGGGGAAGAGTTCAAGATGTAGTAGTTATAAAAACAGAAAATGCTGGAAATACTCTAGGTCTGGCAGCATCTGTGGAGGGAGAAGCAGAGTTAATGGGGCAAATTTTAACAACCCCCTAACGTTAAGGACCACTCGACAGCATCAAAATGTAACTATTTAAATTTATTAAAAGTAATGAATTTAAATACTTACCCGCTCCCACCGGTGGTCCAGATATGATATTCGTGCCAGTGGCCGGCACTCCCGCACCTTTGGATCTCCGTCCAGGGATCTGAGGCATAACACTGGTGGGGAGGGTGGAGCAGGTAAGTATTTCAGTGCGGGAGCGGGGGGAGCAGGTTCAAACTGATGCAATTGGTGTAGGGGATGGTGGGAAGTGTTAAAGATAAAAGTTTGTGATTTTTTTGGGGGGGCTGGGGAAGGTCCGGTGCACAAGGTAAGTATTTTGGGTGTGGAGAGGGCAAGGAATGAGGTGTGGTTTTTCGAGGGGGTGTGGGAGATGGGAGAGGAAAATTTATTCAACTTTTTTGAATACATTGTGGCTCATTATTTCTTTAAAAACTAAAATGAAACATAAGGGCTCGGAGCCTTTTAAAAACTGCATCGGCGCCTGTGCAATGACGCCTGACACAGTTGCCGGGGGCACACTGCCTGCCGCCTCACGTCATCGGGTGGGGCGGTGGGGAGGGGTGGTCAGTCCGCCCCGGCCATGTAAGTGAGCCGCCGCGTTTATTATCAGCGGTGAGCTTGTGAAATGCAGACTAGTGTTTCAGCTCTGTGACCTTTCAGAATTGGCAAAAGCTAGAAATGTAATAGGTTTTAAGTAAAGAGGTGGTAGGTGTTGGTGAATTACGGTAAACGTGTTGAATCTTCTAAGTAGGACAGTCTCTTTTAAGGGTTGGGTGTTTGTAGTCTTGAACTTGTTGAGGTGTTGTAGATTTCTGGTGGTGAAGATTTCAGACTGGAGATGGCGGTCCCTTTCAGTCTCTGCTGCACCAAGTTGAAGTGTAGAATTAGTAGTAGGGCTGCTTCTTCTTTAGGCTGGATCATTCAAAGCTCTTGGCTGGATGCCTCCTGTGAGGTCACTGTGATCTCTGTCTCCCTCTCTCTCTTGTGCGCTCTCGCCCTCTTGCGCGCCCGCCCGCTCTCGCCCTCTTGCCCGCCCGCCCGCTCTCGCCCTCGCTCCTCTCTCTCGCGCGTGCCCCCTCCCCCCACCCCTCCTCCCACCCCTCTCCCTCTTGCCTGCGCCCCCCCCGCCCGCTTCCCCCCTCTCGCGCAAAAGGGAAATCATGACAAATCTACTAGAATTTTTCGAGTTGTTGATGAGGGGGAGCCATTGGATGTGGTTTATTTGGACTTTCAGAAGGCTTTCGATAAAGTCCCACGTGTAAAATTAAAGCGATTGGGGTTAGTGTATTGTGATGGATAGAAAATTGTTTGGCAGACAGGAAATAAAGAGTAGGAATAAACGGGTCTTTTTCCGAATGGCAGGCAGTGACGAGTGGGGTACCGCAGGGATCGGTGCTAGGACCCCAGCTATTCACAATATACATTAATGATTTAGATGAGGGAACTAAATGTAATAACTACAGATTTGCAGATGACACAAAACAGGATGGGAGGGAGAGTAGTGAGGAGGATGCAGAGAGGCTTCAGGGTGATTTGGACAAGTTGAGTGAGTGGCCTAATGCATGGCAGATGCAGTATAATGTGGATAAATGTGAGGTTATCCACTTTGGTAGCAAAAACAGGAAGGCAGATTATTATCTGAACGGCTATAATCTGAGAGGGGAATATGCAACGAGACCTAGGTGTTCTTGTACACCAGTCGCTGAAGGTAAGCATGCAGGTGCAACAGGCAAATGGTATGTTGGCTTTCATAGCGAGAAGATTTGAATACAGGAGCAGGGATGTCTTGCTGCAATTATACAGGGCCTTGGTGAGGCCACACCTGGAATATTATGTGCAGTTTTAGTCTCCTTATCTGAGGAAGGATGTTCTTGCTATAGAGGGAGTGCAGCGAAGGTTTACCAGATTGATTCCTGGGATGGCAGGACTGACGTATGAGGAGAGATTGAGTTGATTAGGATTATATTCGCTGGAGTTCATAAGAGTGAGGGGGGATCTCATAGAAACCTATAAAATTCTAACAGGACTTGACAGGGTAGATTCAGGAAGGATATTCCCGATGGTGGTGGAGTCCAGAACCAGGAGTCATTGTCCAAGGATATGGGATAAACCATTCAGGACTGAGATGAGGAGAAATTTCTTCACCCAGAGAGTGGTGAGCCTGTGGAATTCGCTGCCACAGAAAGCAGTTGAGGTCAAAACATTGCATGTTTTCAAGAAGGAGTTAGATATAGCTCTTGGGTCAAAAGGTTTCAAAGGATATGGGGGGAAAGCGGGAACAGGTTACTGAGTTGGATGATCAGCCATGATCATAATGAATGGTGGAGCAGGCTTGAATGGCCTACTTTTGCTCCTATTTTCTATGTTTTTGCTTGCACTACTCGTCATTGTCTGTCCACACACTTGATGTAATGATGCGGAGTATTCGAGATAGATGTCTCTCCATGTCTCTCTCCCTGTCTCTCTCTCTCTCTCTCTCTTCCTCTCCCTGTCTCTCTCTCTTCCTCTCCCTGTCTCTCTCTCTTCCTCTCCCTGTCTCTCTCTCTTCCTCTCCCTGTCTCTCTCTCTTCCTCTCCCTGTCTCTCTCTCTTCCTCTCCCTGTCTCTCTCTCTTCCTCTCCCTGTCTCTCTCTCTTCCTCTCCCTGTCTCTCTCTCTTCCTCTCCCTGTCTCTCTCTCTTCCTCTCCCTGTCTCTCTCTCTTCCTCTCCCTGTCCCTCTCTCCCCCTCGCCCTCTCTCCCCCTCGCCCCCTCTCCCCCTCGCCCTCTCTCCCCCTCTCTCCCCCTCGCCCTCTCTCCCCCTCCCCCTCTCCCCCTCGCCCTCTCTCCCCCCCTCGCCCTCTCTCCCCCTCGCCCCCTCTCCCCCTCGCCCTCTCTCCCCCTCTCTCCCCTCGCCCTCTCTCCCCCTCGCCCTCTCTCCCCCTCGCCCTCTCTCCCCCTCGCCCTCTCTCCCCTCCCCTCTCTCCCCCTCGCCCTCTCTCCCCCTCGCCCTCTCTCCCCCTCGCCCTCTCTCCCCCCCTCGCCCTCTCTCCCCCTCGCCCTCTCTCCCCCCCCTCGCCCTCTCTCCCCTCGCCCTCTCTCCCCCCCCTCGCCCTCTCTCCCCCCCCCTCGCCCTCTCTCCCCCCCCTCGCCCTCTCTCCCCCCCTCGCCCTCTCTCCCCCCCCTCGCCCTCTCTCCCCCCCCTCGCCCTCTCTCCCCCCCCTCGCCCTCTCTCCCCCCCTCGCCCTCTCTCCCCCCCTCGCCCTCTCTCCCCCCCCTCGCCCTCTCTCCCCCCCTCGCCCTCTCTCCCCCCCCTCGCCCTCTCTCCCCCCCTCGCCCTCTCTCCCCCCCTCGCCCTCTCTCCCCCCCTCGCCCTCTCTCCCCCCCCTCGCCCTCTCTCCCCCCCCTCGCCCTCTCTCCCCCCCCTCGCCTCTCTCCCCCCCCTCGCCCTCTCTCCCCCCCCTCGCCCTCTCTCCCCCCCCTCGCCCTCTCTCCCCCCCCTCGCCCTCTCTCCCCCCCCTCGCCCTCTCTCCCCCCCCTCGCCCTCTCTCCCCCCCCCTCGCCCTCTCTCCCCCCCCCTCGCCCTCTCTCCCCCCCCTCGCCCTCTCTCCCCCCCCCTCGCCCTCTCTCCCCCCCCTCGCCCTCTCTCCCCCCCCCTCGCCCTCCTCTCTCCCCCCCTCGCCCTCTCTCCCCCCCCCTCGCCCTCTCTCCCCCCCCTCGCCCTCTCTCCCCCCCCCCTCGCCCTCTCTCCCCCCCCCCCTCGCCCTCTCTCCCCCCCCTCGCCCTCTCTCCCCCCCCTCGCCCTCTCTCCCCCCCCTCGCCCTCTCTCCCCCCCTCGCCCTCTCTCCCCCCCCTCGCCTCTCTCTCCCCCCCTCGCCCTCTCTCCCCCCCCTCGCCCTCTCTCCCCCCCCTCGCCCTCTCTCCCCCCCTCGCCCTCTCTCCCCCCCCCTCGCCCTCTCTCCCCCCCCCCTCGCCCTCTCTCCCCCCCCTCGCCCTCTCTCCCCCCCCTCGCCCTCTCTCCCCCCCCTCGCCCTCTCTCCCCCCCCTCGCCCTCTCTCCCCCCCCTCGCCCTCTCTCCCCCCCCTCGCCCTCTCTCCCCCCCCTCGCCCTCTCTCCCCCCCCTCGCCCTCTCTCCCCCCCCTCGCCCTCTCTCCCCCCCTCGCCCTCTCTCCCCCCCTCGCCCTCTCTCCCCCCCCTCGCCTCTCTCCCCCCTCGCCCTCTCTCCCCCCCCTCGCCCTCTCTCCCCCCCCTCGCCCTCTCTCCCCCCCCCTCGCCCTCTCTCCCCCCCCTCGCCCTCTCTCCCCCCCCTCGCCCTCTCTCCCCCCCCTCGCCCTCTCTCCCCCCCTCGCCCTCTCTCCCCCCCCTCGCCCTCTCTCCCCCCCCTCGCCCTCTCTCCCCCCCTCGCCCTCTCTCCCCCCCCTCGCCCTCTCTCCCCCCCCTCGCCCTCTCTCCCCCCCCTCGCCCTCTCTCCCCCCCCTCGCCCTCTCTCCCCCCCTCGCCCTCTCTCCCCCCCCTCGCCCTCTCTCCCCCCCCTCGCCCTCTCTCCCCCCCCTCGCCCTCTCTCCCCCCCCTCGCCCTCTCTCCCCCCCCTCGCCCTCTCTCCCCCCCCTCGCCCTCTCTCCCCCCCCTCGCCCTCTCTCCCCCCCTCGCCCTCTCTCCCCCCCTCGCCCTCTCTCCCCCCCCTCGCCCTCTCTCCCCCCCCTCGCCCTCTCTCCCCCCCCTCGCCCTCTCTCCCCCCCCTCGCCCTCTCTCCCCCCCTCGCCCTCTCTCCCCCCCCCTCGCCCTCTCTCCCCCCCCTCGCCCTCTCTCCCCCCCCTCGCCCTCTCTCCCCCCCCTCGCCCTCTCTTCCCCCCCTCGCCCTCTCTTCCCCCCCCTCGCCCTCTCTCCCCCCCTCGCCCTCTCTCCCCCCCCTCGCCCTCTCTCCCCCCCTCGCCCTCTCTCCCCCCCCTCGCCCTCTCTCCCCCCCCTCGCCCTCTCTTCCCCCCCCCTCGCCCTCTCTCCCCCCCCTCGCCCTCTCTCCCCCCCCTCGCCCTCTCTCCCCCCCCTCGCCCTCTCTCCCCCCCTCGCCCTCTCTCCCCCCCCTCGCCCTCTCTCCCCCCCCTCGCCCTCTCTCCCCCCCCTCGCCCTCTCTCCCCCCCCTCGCCCTCTCTCCCCCCCCCCCTCTCTCCCCCTCGCCCTCTCTCCCCCCCCTCGCCCTCTCTCCCCCCCCTCGCCCTCTCTCCCCCCCCTCGCCCTCTCTCCCCCCCCTCGCCCTCTCTCCCCCCCCTCGCCCTCTCTCCCCCCCCTCGCCCTCTCTCCCCCCCTCGCCCTCTCTCCCCCCCCTCGCCCTCTCTCCCCCCCCTCGCCCTCTCTCCCCCCCCTCGCCCTCTCTCCCCCCCCTCGCCCTCTCTCCCCCCCTCGCCCTCTCTCCCCCCCCTCGCCCTCTCTCCCCCCCCTCGCCCTCTCTCCCCCCCCTCGCCCTCTCTCCCCCCCCTCGCCCCTCTCTCCCCCCCCTCGCCCCTCTCTCCCCCCCCTCGCCCCTCTCCCCCCCCTCGCCCCCTCTCCCCCCCCTCGCCCCCTCTCCCCCCCTCGCCCTCTCTCCCCCCCTCGCCCCTCTCCCCCCTCGCCCTCTCTCCCCCCCCTCGCCCTCTCTCCCCCCCCCTCGCCCTCTCTCCCCCCCCCTCGCCCTCTCTCCCCCCTCGCCCTCTCTCCCCCCCCTCGCCCTCTCTCCCCCCCTCGCCCTCTCTCCCCCCCCTCGCCCTCTCTCCCCCCCCCCCTCGCCCTCTCTCCCCCCCCTCGCCCTCTCTCCCCCCCCCCTCGCCCTCTCTTCCCCCCCCCCCTCGCCCTCTCTCCCCCCCCCCTCGCCCTCTCTCCCCTCCCCCCCCCCTCGCCCA